>NC_051072.1:54879235-55231900 GCF_004664715.2 Peromyscus leucopus | reverse complement strand
CCTGACACCATTTCTTCCTGGAATGATCACTTCATTCATTCATGTTAACAATTCAGGAAGGGTATTCCAGATCCTTCCACCTGAAGTAGCTCCACTCTAGAACCCTATAGGTTTGTAGAAGTGGAAACATATAATTCAAGAAAAAGAATACAAAATTAGAAATCTAAAATGTGGTATAAAAGCAAATACCAGTTAGAAAAAGAAATCACAACAAGTTAAAAAAAAAAAAGATGATAAATAATCTGGGTGGTGTTGGTGCACATCTTTTATCCCAGCACTCAGGAGTCAGAGGCAGGTGATCTCTGTGAGTTGAGGCCAGCCTGGTCTACAGAGCAAGTTCCAGGACATCTAGGGCTGTTGCACAGAGAAACCCTGTTTCAAAAAGACATAAAACAAACAAACAAACAAGCAAAATAACCCAACCTAATAAGTAGCCCGGCCAAAACAAGACACGTATTATTGATTACTGACACATACAGTCTTGTTTACCGTACAATTCTGACTATATTCTCATTGCTATCCTCCTCATACACAAGGACAGTGTGACATTGTCTATCTAACAAATGAGAAACATCTTTTGTACTTCATTATTCATTGAAAATTTTAGGATTGTTAATATTTATTATCTATTAAATCTATATTATTTTTTATATGAGCTTTCAATTTTTAGGGTGTTTCAAGTGTTTGGGCTTTGTGATGTGTGATGGGGTAGCTCTGTGGGAGTATGTGTATGTGTCAGGGCAGGGCATATCTAGGGGATGTGTGCACATGTGTATGTTATATGTGGTAGGGTATATCTGTCATGTTTCTATGTGTGTGTGGTGTGTGGTGGGCTATTTCTATGCTACGTATATGTATATGATGTGCCGTATCTCTGTGTTGTATCTTCATGATGATTGTGTGTGTTGGTGGTGGTGTGTATCCATGGTGTGTGTGTGTGTTAGGGTGTATTTGTACTCACTGTGTATGTATGTGATGTGGTATAATTTTATAGTGATAGTACTGAGTGCCTTGTGTGGTGTACTGTATGATATATGTGTGTGTTATGTGGTAGTGTGTTATCTATGGTTGGTGTGTGTGTGTGTGTTGGAGCATATCTGTATATGGGGGTAAGGTACACCTGCATAGTGTGTGTATGTCTATGTGTGTGTGTGTGTGTGTGTGTGTGTGTGTGTGCGCACACACACACGCGCGCGCACGCATGTACAGTGGGGCACATCTGTGGGATGTATGTGGAGGTGAAGGATACTTGCATGGTGTGTGGGGGTGTGTACATGTGTCTTCAGCCCAGGGTTCTAGTACTCTCCCCAGGGCTCAGGAGGGTTCTGTAGCTCGAGGAGGCGCTGTGAAGCTTAGATTCACACTCCCCCAGTTACTTGTTGCCCCTTCACACTGTTTTTGCTTCTCTGGGTCTTGTTTTGGTTGTGTGCAAACCTGTTTCTATACCACCTTCTCCCGGCTGCAGGGAGAGCTCATGAGAACAGGGAACTGGTCTTCATGGTTCAGGCTGAGGGCTCAGCCCAGGACAGGGGAGCAACACATTGCTGAATGAGTCAATGGATGTTAAATAGTATTTAAAGTCAATCTCTGAGTTTGTTAGGATTAGAATTTATGAATGTTGTTTTTCTAATAAAAATCAACATAATTTAACACGGTTGCATATCCTATAATGTTACAATCATTAATTGTGCTTAATAGGATACTTTTCTGAAACAGGAGCTCATACCTGACAGTACAGGATGTTAACTAAGAGGTTTGAAACAACAAAACCACATCTTCTTCAGTTTCCCTGAGCCTTGGGTCTTTGATACAGCACCCATCAAATGTCCTTTCTCACTGAGCCTCCCAAATAATAGAAAAGCCATTGGTGCATTTACATATTTCCCAATTATCTTTTTTTTTTCCACTTTTGGCTTCAGATATTTTTACTTCATCTCCACAAACACATAATCTAAAAGGAGCACCATCATCCACGCTGCCCCAGTGGTTCATAGCTCATCATGAGCTAGCTACAGAGCATGGCCTCACAGGTCTTCTTGCTTACTGCCATGTTTGTGTTTAGCATTGTCAGTCTCTCAGGAAAAGAGTCCAGGAAGTTCACCCTTGTATCTGTCCACGGTGTTGCCACACGTGAACCTGAGGACGCA
Source organism: Peromyscus leucopus (assembly GCF_004664715.2). Classification (NCBI taxonomy): domain Eukaryota; kingdom Metazoa; phylum Chordata; class Mammalia; order Rodentia; family Cricetidae; genus Peromyscus; species Peromyscus leucopus. The sequence goes on along the minus strand of NC_051072.1, from coordinate 55,229,753 downwards.
GGCGACTTCTTAATTCAGACACTCCGTGGGGCCAGTTCATGATTTCAGCCCACAGAACAGGAGTACTTCCTGTGGTGGGTGGGAAGACATCTCTAATCCCCACGCTCTTTCCGGGGGTCACGAGTGTCCAATAGCAGCCGTGTGAGGTGGGCCTCTGGGTGGGTATAAGGTACTTCCGCAACTGCTGTTGCCCGGATACCAAGACATCACCTGAGTGAGATGGAGCTGATCATCAGTTCTCAGTCTATTTATCACGTGAGAGCGGTGAGTTTTGAGGACCCTTCCTCACTAACAAGCAGATGGGAATGGAAGCTTCCATTAGAGCAACACCACTCAATTCTCCTTCCAAGTTTTACTTCAAAAAGCATGCAGTGATCCATCACTGAGACTTAGCAACGTTCTGCCTGCTGAACGCCCCGATCTAGAGATACTGACAACAAACCATGGGGGCCTCCTGACCTGGAAGATCACTCAATCGGCATTAAAGTGGCTCAGTTTAATTAAAGTTGCTCAATTAAAGTTACTTCACAGCGCCCAGTGTCAGTAGTCTTCTGTGTTCGGGGTCCAGAGGGTTTTGCATCTCAGGACAAGCTGGGTTTCACATCCAAGCGCCATAGCAAGGCTTGGAAGGGGGGCAGAGTGCCTGCCTGGTTCTGTTGTGTTTTAATGGCAAAGGGCCATCGTTATAGGGAAGGTGGGCAGGAGGACCCACTGGGTGAATTTCCCAGAAGAGTAACGGTGGAGGGGATCCTTTGAAATGGAAACTGAGCAACCACTTCTGTGTCCCCAAGGTATGCCCCATCCTGGTTGGAAAAGCATGCATTTTGATTCAGGCACAGTGCTCTTCAGTGCTCTCCAGTGGTCACACCAGGAGTCATGGCAGACGTGGATGGGACCCAAGTGCCCAGGCTGCACTTCTCTAACTGTCACACTTATATATGTTAATATTAAATATATATATATACATATATATGTATATATATATGAAATACTCAAGTGCAATTAGCTTATAAAGCCCCAGCAAGTCCAGTCAAGACCGAACTATGAATAATCCATGGAGGAAAAGGAGTACTGAGCTCTGGAATGATCCAGCACATACTTTTTGCTTACACAGCTTGCTGTGGGGACCTATTTATCCTGGAAGTTCAGGTGTAGTGGTTGGACAGCCAAGACAATGTTTATAGGCTCCTCGCAATCACATTCAGCAAACAAGTACCACGCTTTCATGAAAGGAAACTGAAATGAAAATATTTGGTGGTGTGATGATTCATTTTCCATTTGGCAAATATTTTCAATGTCTTCAATGATTTAACTTAATATTTTCAATTTATACCATTCATTTTAATTATTAAAGCTAGCAAATATTTTCAGTTGTCAATTTAGCTAAATGTTTTATTTAGCAAATATTTATTGAGTCTAATATGTGCCAAGAAATATTGGCAGCTGGAGAACTTGAAATTAATTCTAACCTAATTAGCTTATTGCAGGAAGGTGTGTATAAAATCAGTCAAGATCAGCAAACACTTGACCACTCTTGGGTAGATGAGGATTGTATCCTTTCAGCACGTAAGACCTCAGGCAAGCCTCAGTTTCTCCTTCTGGAAAATAAAAATACTCCTGTTGCTCATCTTCTTGCTTCAGGACTCTAGGAGACAGTCATGCAGCAAGCAGCCAGGAAGTTATGTGATTGTTATCACAATTGTTTTTCTCTTTCCACCCAGGCACCTGCAACAAATGCCAGTCTATAGAAACAGACGCTCGGTGGATGCTCTTGAATCAACAAATGAATCGGCAAACAACAGAAAGCAGCGCCCGTCTTAATGATGCGCCCCATTTGTGGATAAAAGGCAGGACACGGTTGGCAGGTTATTCTCATACAGTTCCCTTTACACTGTGGAAGGCACTCTGCCTCCACGTATCTTTAACACGGTTCTTTCCCTCTTGCTGTCCAAAGGAGTCATAAATCTCCCTGTCAGAGAGCTTTCTGTCTATTCAAACATTTTCCCATCTCTTTTATTAGCAGAGCCTTTGGTGTGTGAATTTGTAGGCTCTTTATAAATTATACAAAAGAGTTCCAGGAAATCAGCAGGTTTCCTAGAAACTGAATGATCTAGTAGGAAAAAAAAAAAATCATTTTTACATCTTTGAAGATTCCCGAGGGGAAGGGGGAGACCAGGGCTTCAGAATCTCATTGAGATCAGAGTCAAGAGGTCCGTAGAAGACACATCATTGCCAGATCATTTTTCTTACATTCTTTGGGGCTTGGTGGGATGGGCCGAAAGGTCACTTCCTCACCTTTCCAAGGTGAGTGGCTCAAGTCCCAGGCCTCCGTGTCTTCCCTGGCATCTCTTTCTGTTCACTCTCCTCTCCCTGGCTGTCTCTGGACATCCCCTGCAGAAAGGTACTGGGGACGTGGAAGGGAGGTAATGACATCTGAGACCGTGGGCCTTGGGACATAGTCTTTTCTCTTTACTTTTGTTTTCTGAGACAGGATCTGGAGTCGCTCCGGCTGGGCTCACATTCGCAATCCTCCTGCCTCGGCCTCCCCTGTGCTGGGATCACAGGTGTGGACCACCACACTTGGTTTAATGAGCTCTTCATACTGACTCATCCTGTTCTTTGATCTTAAACACTGGATCAGGAATGTGGGTTATTACAACGTGAGGACTCAATGAGGCTTACACAGGCTCATCAATGAACCGCTCTGCCTGCTTTCAGGAAAGCAGCCTTGAGTTGCTTGAGGAAATACGTACTTGAGTTTACCTTCAAAGTAAGTACCACCGTTCATTCTTAGACTCGCTTTCTGGTGTGAAAAATGCATCAGCCATTCTCTGGGTTCCACGGGCCCTTTCACTGATGTTGCTATTGGCCATCTCTTATCCTGTTTGAAAACTCGAGCCCGGCTACTAAATTGCACACACAGCGGAGGAGAAGAATTGGGAATCTGTTTTGCTCTTTCCTGGTTGTTTTTCATTCTCTGCTCGCCCACTCTTGCCCACATAGTCAAGGCTCCTGTCTCTCGCTAACACATATTTCTGCCTACAATGTACTCGCTGGTTAATTTACACAGCTCTGATTCATCCCGACAGTCACCTGCTTCCGACAGGTGGCTACCCTTGGGCAGTCACCTGGAGATGCTTTTCTGTAATAGCACCTACGTGTCACAGTGGTGCTATGTATCACCCTTGTTTCCCAGGCAGAAGATGTGACAGGTAGAATTCCAGGTTCTTGTCATACCTTAAAGGTATTTGTAACCAGCCTTTCTCCCACTTTAGTGGGGTTTTTTGGGGGGGTGGGTGGGGAAGGAGGGTGGTAGCCATATTTCATTTTTCTAACCTTCTCCTCATTCTTTTAGGTATTGCATTGGCCCTAAGTTGTTGTTCTTTTCTCCTCTACCTTGTAAATAGCAATTCGTTGCTCTGGTAACGGACTAGTCCAAGATGATTCCTGTGGAATCCTGCAAGTTGCAGACTTAAGCGTGGTAGCTGCTGCACCTGGTAGAGGAAGTGGACAGTCTTGGCCTGGCACACAGTAGGGTGTTTCGTTCTGCCATGCTCTGTCTCACTCTTCTGCTTCTTCCTCCCCACTTCAGCGTGCCTTGGCCCCTCACAGACTTTTAAACGCCCCCATCTCCCATGAGGAAGAGCAGTAAACAACCCTTAACCTCGCTGCATCAGAGTTTTCAGCCTGATTTCTTTCTCTCATTAGCTACCAGTCAGCCATTCTTCCAAGACGTGCCCACCTGGCTCCAGCCACAGCTGATCGGACTAGGAGTGGATAGCTGATCCTCTGATGCCAGTCAGATTCCTTCTTCTGACTCATTTGAAAACTCCAAGTGCCTATTGGATTCACAGCCCTTGCCCTTCCTTCAGCACTTAGTAGGGCTGGTTGCTATGACTTCCTGGTAATTTTTTTTTTTTTTTCCGAGATAGAGTTTCCCTGTGTAGTTTTGGTGCCTGTCCTGGAACTCACTCTGTAGCTCAGGCTGGCCTCGAACTCACAGAGATCCGCCTGGCTCTGCCTCCCAAGTGCTGGGATTAAAGGCGTGCGCTACCACCGCCTGGCTGACTTCCTGGTAATCTTTAAATTCCATCAGACAGCCCCTTAGGTAAGACCCGCCTTCTGCCGAAAGCTGGCATGTTTTAGCCGAGCCCTGGGCCTCTCGTGTGGGCGTCCAAGTGTAACGGGCTGGGATGGCTCCAAGATCGAGGCTTTGGGTGGATACACAGGAGGGAAGAGAGAGGAAGCGAAGGGGAAGCCCGGGACGTCGGGAAAGCGTTCAGTGGTGAGCCCTGGGGGCCCCTGGGCGTGGGTGCAGGGCACTGAGGGGCTGTCCACTTGGCTCTTGGAAATCACCTGAGGAGCCTCCAGGCCGGCCAGGGCGTTGAGGCGCTCCAGATCATATGCTGTAACTGAGGCAGGGCCAGCCATCCTGGGGCGGGAAGCTCCCCCACGCAACCGACACGTAGCTCAGGTGCCAAACCAAAGCCGTAGCCGAGGAAAAGAAGTGCAATGAGACCGGACTGAAGGACTGAGAAAGACCGAGAGGTGGGGCACGGGACCCTAGATACCACCGAGGACGCGGACTAAAGACGACCTCCTAGCTGGGCTGTCAGAGTGGAGGAAAGCCATCCTGTTTCCAGAGTGGCTTGGCAGCCAGGGACCGTTGAAGTACACCCGCAGGGAGGGAGGGAGGGAGGCTGTGGGCTGGGTCACCTTCATGGGTGGTTCTAATTTTCCAGGATGATGACCAGTCTTAGCAGGACTGGGGGCAGCGGCCTGGGAAAGAACTGAAGAGAACAAGGACCAAGGGGGCTGTGGGTAGTTGTTGCAGGCACAAAGCCTCAAGGGAGAGGGCTGGGGAGAGGGAGGGCTGGACATTGCAGCTGGAACCCCCCCACCCCCGCCCCCGAGGAGCTGTAACCAACCTTCTCTGCGGGGAGCTGGGGAGAAGATGGAAGAAGGAGCCATCTGTCACGAAATGGAACTGAGAGAAGAATGGGCCTGGGCAGGAGGACCGGGCTTCAGCGTCGTTGGGGGTTTGGTCTCTGAGCCGTTGGAAATTCCTTCATAAATCTTCTACCGAGTGGAGTGGGTAGGTGGTGTGGGACATAGGACTTGGCCTGTGCTGTGCGGGGATCACATGCTGGCTGACGTCCCCCTCATTTGGTGGAGTTCCCACCCGAGGTGAGGGAAATGATTGGGCATGATTACCTGTGTCTAGAGTGGACCATCTCCAGCGACATTAAACTTTCAACCGATGTGTTTCATTTATTTAGATTTCTTACTGGGCCCTAAGACTTGTTTGTTTTTGTTTGTTTGCTTGCTTATTTTTAATTATGAAACATTTCCAATTACAAAAGTTGAGATTATGATCCCCTGTATCACCTACAACTGAGGACTTCGGAAGTTGGGACCTTCGGGGAGACAATGAGAGTGGCCTAACTCCCCTACACACACACACACACACACACACACACACACACACACACACACACACACCTTTTCTTTTAAATGAAAGTTATCCCCTGGTGTAGAATGCTGGCTCCCACCCCCACACTGACAGGCCTCCACTTTCTGTGTCTCTATAGAAGCATCATTATTTTCCAAATAACCACCCAACTGGTGTTGCTGAGTCCTCCTATGTGCCCAGCCTTCTGGAAGGTGCTGGAGCTGCAGCGGGTGGTGGTTTGGACGTGGAGCGTCTCCAGCAGGCGTGGGCATTTGAACACGAGCTTCCCAGCCATGTTTGGGAAGGGTGTGGAAGCTTGGAGACACTCGGCCTACACAGCAGCAGCGGCTCTCTGGGAGTGGGCCTATGAGTGTGGGATCTACTTCCGGTGCTTGTCTCCCATCCTGCCTCCTGATGCACCGAGATATGAGAGCCTCCGCCACCTTCTCTGCCTTGTACGCGGCGTCTGTGTCTTCCCTCCCAACACTGGAGCTGTGAACCCGAATACATGTTCCCTCCCTCAAGACATCTGTCTCAGGCCTTTGGTCCCAGGGCTTAAGGTGCAGGCCGGAGGAGACACCGTGGGTGACAGCAAACCAGCAGATCTCGGGACACCCTGAGGGATGACAGCGAGGCTGTTTGGCTGTGACCGAGGTGGGGACTGGGATGTAGGTGGACCACTGTACGCATTGAGAGGCACCTCCGGCAAGGATTTGATCCGAGGCATCAGTGACTCGTGGAAATCTGCAGAGCCACGCAGGCCTCACTGAGGAGCACCCAGGACAAAAGCCTTGAGATAGAAACAAGCTGGGGGTGGGGGGCTTTGAAGAACAAAGAGGGATCCCCTGTGAGGTCCAACGACCTGACTGAAGAGTTAGAACAATAGGTTGAGCCGGGGGTCCGTTTTACGAGTTTGCTGGCCAAGCAGTGTCCATGAGGGTCATCATGGCAGGCAGACCCACCTGCTCCTAGTGAGGAAGAAGAGCAGAGAGGTCTTTGTCTTTGTCGGCAAACATTCTATGTTTATCTCCCACAGCACGAAAAAGGTAGTACTACCCACGCATGACACATGCGTGTGTGTGTGTGTGTGTGTGTGTGTGTGTGTGTGTGTGTGTGTGACCTACAGAAGCTAGAAGGTGGTGTTGGATCCCCTGGAGCTAGAGTTACAGATAATTGTGAGCTGTCATGTGGGTGTTGGGAACTGACCTCAGATCCTCTGGAAGAACAAGTGCTCTTAACCACTAAAGTCATCCCTCCAGCCCCTGTCATTTGGAATTTTATACCCTACGTGTGAGAGGACACATCTTTGAACTTGTCTAATTCTTTAGGTATCGGCAGCACAATGAGACCTCCTTGGCTTTTGCCTACACTCCTGGCTGCCACATACCTCCATTAGGAGAGAGTGAGTCTGGATGAGACTAGAAGAGAGGTCTCATTCACTCAAGGAATGTCCCTTCTTTATCTCACATGACTTCACATCAGCCGAGAGACCACAATGGCATTACCTCCATGACGACAGGGACATTGATTGTAATAGCCTGTTGACATTGTGACCTCAGAGGAGGTTACAAACATTCCTAGGAAATGGGCTGACATGAGGAAGGGATCCTGTGGAGAGGTGAGTTGACCTCCCTAAGCAACATTTTGGGTGGAGCAGAGATAAGTCTCCATCAAGGCAAGGACTAGCAGAAGAACTTCTGTGGCCCAGAACCTTGACCTTGTCTTGTGTCTGACATGAAAACATCCCAAATTAGAGTCCCGTACTAGACATCGAATTCCCATCAGACCTGGTGACAGGAACATCTGCAGCTAATGAAAACCATCCAGTCCTTCGGGGTCCCTTCCTAGAACCCAAGTCTGTGATTTTCAGGGCTTCTCAGCGCACCCAGAGTAGGATGTGAAGACAAAATGTAGAAGGGCACTGAGCACCAGAAGAGGACAAACCAGGACTGAGTCCTGTGCCATCTGGTTCAGGTTTGGGGGTGCTTCTCTCAGGGGGCACAGCTGGCACTGGCCACTCCTAGCCTGGAGGAGGACAGAGTTTTGAGGAAGTCACCCCTGGTAAGCAGAAGTCATATAGGACCTGGTCCAGGTTTGGGCACACTGTCTGGGTAACCCTGAGAAGGGGTGTGGGGCACAGGCAGGGATGCTGGCTTAGGTCTACAGGCTGAACTGATGTGTGCCCACGTTCTTGGGAACAGTCCAGGCTGGAGACATCACTCTGGGACTCATCACACTGCTGAGAATAGCTCCAGGAGAGGATAATTCTGCCATTTCTCATTCCCAAACTTTTATCTTCCCAAAATGTGAGAAGCCAGTTCGGTCCCTTCCTCGGAAGACACAGAACTCTAAAACGGGGATTATCCACATGACAGTTTCTGGAACTTCTATGGCTTATGTAAACTTACAAAGAACTCCCAGCCCTGGAAATAGACAGCTATACTCTGAAAAGCCACAGACCCAAACCCCATAAGGAAACAGGGCTGCGTTTGTGTGTGTGATGGTTTCAGTTTTCAGTACCAGGCAGAGGTTACTCAGAAGGCAGCCCCACCCCCTCCCCCAACAGTGTTATTTTAGTCTGATGTCTGTTTAGCCAGGGAATAATATTAACAATTAAATCTGCTGGAAACCCACCAACCGAGTGGCACTCAGCAAATATCGGCAGCGACTGAGGCTGCTATGTACCGGTGTCAGCAAATTAGGAAGAAATCTGTGTCTGAGGTTTGTCTTCTCACAGAAGAAGTGAAGTTGAGAAAGCCAGAAAGGAGTAATGACTTGTTGGACCTCTCACAATAAGGAAGAGCAGAGCCTGAACGGGTGCCCCAAACTCCTGACTCTAAAGGCATCCGCTACTTTTTTTTTTTTTTCTGTTGCATTGCCCTGGTGTTTTTGAGAAATGGCTGAGTCCCACCAAGCTGGTTCAGATGTTCGTGACATGAACCTCTGCAAAGAACAGTAAAATCTCATTAAGTCCAAATAATTGGAAGAATGGCCCGGCTGAGCTGGAGAAAGGTTTGAGCTATTTTAAAAAGATTTTCAGCTTCTTCCTTTCAAGGCCATGTGGTAAATTAAAACAAATAAGCAGAGAACGGGGGCACGTAGGTCTAACTGAACCCCCTGAAAAAAAAACAACACACATTTATGCACCCTATAAATAGCACTTAATAATTTGCATGTAACTGGTGATTGCCAAAGATATTTTAGGAATTTGGAGAAATATATTTTTTGTTAAAAGTAAGCTATTTCCTTTGAAACTTATTTTCTCTGGGCATGGTCGTGCACAACTTTAATCCCAGCACTCAGGAGGCAGAGGCAGGTGGCTCTCTGTGAGTTCCAGGCCAGCCTGGTCTACAAATCCAGTCCCAGGACAGGCACCAAAACTACACAGAGAAACCAGGCATGAAACACAAAAGAAAACAAAACAAAACAAAACAAAAACCCCACAAAAACAACCAACCAACTAACTAACTAACTAACTAACTAAATAAATAAATAAATATTATTCTCATGTGAAAATGTACATGGGAAACTCACAGATTTAAAAATAAACATAAGTCAAATACCTCATTAAAATTATCACGAGTTTAATGGCACATAAATTAATCAAATTTAAGGACAAACTAAAAAGCTAAAATGAGAATCAAATACAACTTAGCACTTCCCATTCCACCATCCCTCCCCCTCCTCCCCCCTCCCCCGCTTTTTCCTTTGTATTTTGAGATCTGGTCTCCCTATGGAGCCAAGGCTGGCCTCCAACTCAGGATGCTTCCAGCTCAGGCTCCCTCAGGACTGCGATTACAGGGCTTCAACAGCACACTCAATGTGTTCAATTTTAATAGTTAAAAAAAAAATCAGAACCACCCAACTAGTCCATTTATTTACAAAACAACACGAACTCTTACATTAAGGATGGCCACCTTTGTCCTAAGACTCCTGTGTGATCAGCTTTGAATTCTCATGAAAGTAAAACGCAGTTCTCAGTCTGGCTAGTCTGTCTCTCCCTGTCTGTGGGTCTCTGTCTCTTGTCTCTCATGTTATGGCTCTGCTGTGCTTGACCAGGTTGGCGCTATTCCAGCAGCTCACAGCAGTGCAGCGAAGACACCTGTCCCCTCACTCTCCACCTTTACGTTGTCCCTTCTCCAAGGTCGGAGCTGCTTTCCAAGGGGAAGCATTTGTGGCTGTTGCTTTCCCTAGCTGTGAGTCGGTCACTTTCCACAAGGTGCCCTGCACTGCCTATGGCCGTTTGTCACAAAGTCTTGCATTCGGATGTCTGCCGTGTTTTGTTGTGGTTGGGATGCTGAGCATTCGTTATGAAGATGCTGGGTCCTTAGTTCTTTCACACAGGACCATGCATGCTTACTCCCCATGCCGCTCCCGGGTGCTTTTCCTCCTTCAAGCTGACTTTCTCCTTGTTTCAGACTCAGAGTCGTTGACCTAGTAAGCAGCTTGTGAGAAGTTCCAGACCGGCTGAGGGCATGTTGTTGGGTAACGGGTAGCTGTTTGGGAAAAACAGTCTGTAAAGTTGACAAGCACATGACTATGCTCACAGCAGGGGAGAATTCTAGGGTATCTGGTTGAAGACATATAAGGCTTTTCTTGCTGGGTTAGTTGTCCTGGATGTTAGTCAAAGATTCACATGTCTTAGGGCTGGAAAGAAAGTGACCAAAACAAAAAGGGATACGGACATTTCTGCCAAGTAACATGAATCTGTGTTGGTGAAACAGCTCTTCAAAGCAAAGCCAGGGCTTCTCAGGTAGTCCCTGCTGGCGAGCTGCTGCCCCCATCTGGAGACATTGGGAACTGAAGTTCTGATCTGTTCCAGTCCAGTTCCCAGATCCCCTATGCCTCTGCATTTGCTTGGCTGCCCAATGCAGACGTGTTTTGCAGACATGTGAAGAAATGCCAGACCATAATTTGAAAAGTTGATTCAGTTTATGCCAAATCCGAGTAACTCCAGGGATTTTTATTTCCCGGGGCCAGAGATGTCTCCTTAGCCTCGTGAACCATCTGTTCTGATTCCACTCTCCTGTGGGGCTGAGTTAACTACACCATCCTTCTTGGCCGCCTTGGACTAGCAAGGAGAGCTTCCTGACTTGGCATCCCGCCTTGGAAATCCTGCCCTTAAAAGGGAGCGTTTGGACTTTGATGTCTAAGCTACCTTGGGCTCTGGTTCCACTAAAATAAAAATATATATATAAAAAAAAACCCTTTACTGAAAAGAAACATCTATTTAACTCAAATAAACTCTGAGGCATTAAATGAGCCTTCTCTTGTAATGAACAAGAGTTTGGAAGCAATATGTGCTTGGAGGAGGAGGGGCTGAATTTAAAAAAAAAAAGTCCAATGGTGAAGCCTGCCACTAGGAGACAGTGTTGATATACAGTTCAAGAATAGCTTCATCATTGTTCCTTCTGATGAGATTTTTTTTTTTTAAATCAAAGGATATAAGAATGATGAAAGACTGTAATATTTTGTGCAGTAATAAAGTTCTGGAAAGAATATTAAAGGGGGATACATTTTTCAGAGTAAGACAACTGTAAGTCTGGTAGCGTTTCTATCCTCTAAGATGGAAAAACACTGAACTTGGCTTGAGAATACGAGAAACAAAGGAGACACCAGCTGGCAAAGGAAAACGGGGGTGGGGGTGGGGGAGCCCACTCTTGATTGGCTCTCTCTGAAAGGTGTGCTACTTTAGATCCATGTTCCGGGAACAGGGGATTAACTCCTAGAAAATTCCAGAAATTTCTTTTCCCTTCATACACAGTATCTTTTTTTAATGTTCTACCATCCCTGAGAAATAAACATTGCTACTTTTTTTTTTATAGATGGGGAAATTGAGGTGTAGAGATTTTATACAAGACTAAAATTACAGAACTGCCATGAATCAAGTTTAATCAAGACAGTCTCACTTGCCTTTTTATTGTTTAACAATTTCATGCACACATGCAGTGTGTGTTGATGAAATCCACCCCTCCTCCCTCCTCCCTGGCTTCCTCCATGTCCCTGTTTTCCCCTCTCGACTCCATGTGTTCTTTTTTAAACCCGCAGAGTGCCTAAGTGCAGCCAGGATGGACTTGGGTGCACACAAATGATGACCGCAGGGGAAGGGGCCGGTGTCGCCGCTCTTCTTTAATAGCTGAGAAAGGTTACAGTTAAACGTACAATAACAAGTGGCCTGGCAAGATCGCCCCCAGGTGCGAAAGTGTTGCAAATGCTGTGAAAGTAACCAATCGCTTTCTGATCGGACTGTGGAGTGTTCAGCCCCAATGGAGCACATTTTTCTCACTCCCTTCCCCCTCAGGCTCAGGTATGACCAGAAAAGAGGGTGTGGAAAGATTTTAACAACCAGAAGGAGTAAATGCTTGCCAGGATACAGCATGTCTAGGATTTGCATTGCTGTGGTAAAAGACCGTGATTTAAAAAAAGAAAAAATCTGGAAAGGAAAAGGTTTATTTCATCCGGAAGTCTGGGCAGGAACTCCAAGCAGGAACCTAGAGGCAGGAACTGATGTGGAAGCCATGGAAGAGCACTGCTTACTGGCTTGCTCACTTTTCCTTCTTAGATACGCCAGAACCACCTGTCCAGGGTGAGCACCAAACACAATGGGCGGGGCGGGCCCCCCCACATCATTAATCGATTAAGAAAATCCCTCAGGTTTGTCCATAGGCCAATCTGGGCGGGGGGCATTTTCTCAATTGAGGTTCCCTCTTCCTAAATGACTATCAGGCTGACACAAAACTCATTAGCACGGCAGAATTTTCTGGTTGTAACAAGTGACGGCACACAGGGGCTGTGATTGCATGCACAGGACCTACACATGATCAATCCAACCAAAGACCACAGCAGTTCCGGAGGGACTCATGAAGCCCCACCCCTGGCTGGGGAGCCACTCACTGGCAATTGACGGCTTGAGGAAGAATCGGTTCTCCTTAGGGATATGGCCCCTGATTGGCTACTTATGCTCCAGTAGATGGTCTTACAGCCCCCCCCCACACACACACTCAGCATGTGCTCTTAACCACTGGGCCATCTCTCCAGCCCTTTTTTTTTTTAAATATTTACTTATTTTTTGAGACAGGTTCTCACTATGCAGCTCTAGCTGGCTTGGAACTTGGTAAGGAGACCAGGCTAGTCTTGAACTCCCAGAGAATCCTCTTGCTTCTTCCTCAGCATCTTGAGTGCTGGGACTAAAAGGCATGAGCCACCTCCATGACTAATCTTGCGGACTTGACCACATCTGGCATCCACTAAAACCAACGCAGCTGGGCACACCCGTGAAGGGAATCATTTGGAGTGGGAAAAGCCACCCTGAATCTGGATCATTTGAGGTCGGAAGGGCCACTCTAAATGTGGACCGTACCTTCTTGTAGAAGCCCACATAAAAGGACGTGAGAGAAGGAAGCCTTTGCTTCTTGCCTGCCCTCACTCTCACTGGCAGGCTCATCTGAGGCATGCCTTTGCTGGTGGAACCCACTTCTTTGGGATTCCAGTGTATACTGAAGACCAGCGGAGATATCCAGCCTTGTGAACTGGGGAGACAGCCATTGTTGGACTGGCCAGACCACAGCCTGTAAACTGCTGTAATAAATCATAAACCACTTTAATAAATCCCCTCTTAATATGGATTCACCCTATGACTTCTATTCCTCTAGAGACCCCTGATGATGCAGCCAGCACACTTGGCCACATCTCATTTTTTTTTCAATTATTTGTTAAGCTACCAAAGGATAGACTCACTGCTCTGCATCTAACTGGTTCATGGAAGTGCCTCAGTGTGTCCAGTTTTGAGCCACGTAAAGAGAACAACTCATTCTTGTCTTCTCCCTCCCCCGCATGCATCTGTTTTTTTAGTGGTTGAAGTGAGTCTGGGAACAGAGAGAATGCTGGCATTCTCAGAACAGGACTCTGTGATCTGCATGTTTAATAACTAGTCCCATACGATTGGTTTTCTCTGATATATTTACCTTGGGTGGGCCCCGTATCTGAAGTGTTCCATAGCATTAATCAAAACCATCAAGGGTGCTGGGCGGCGGCGCACGCCTTTAATCCCAGCACTCGGGAGGCAGAGCCAGGCGGATCTCTGTGAGTTCGAGGCCAGCCTGGGCTACCAAGTGAGCTCCAGGAAAGGCACAAAGCTACGCAGAGAAACCCTGTCTCGAAAAACCAAAAAAATAAAAATAAAAAATAAATAAAAAATAAAAAAAAAGAAAGAAAGAAACAAAACAAACAAACAAAAAAAACCAAACAAAAACAAAACCATCAATGGGCCACAAAAATTGCCTTGAAGCTTTTCAACCATTGTGTCTTTATTAATGAAATGGGATGGAAGGGGGAAGAACAGAAAATCCCAGAATGGATTATTCATTTCTTCCTTGTGGTTCTATGTTCTGTTTTACAGAGCTATTACATAAAATGTTTCTCAGCAAGGGTCATGCTCCAAAGACCCCACGATTCACTGCCAGCAGCATCTTAGATAAAGTTGGTTGCTGTGCAGTTTATGATGTGGTCCCTGAGTGGTTACTATGTCCCATCCTCCTACCTGAAGTGGGGCTAACATCTGAGTGACTTTTCTTTTTGCTGCAGTGATCTCTGGGATGTCTGTTAACATGGCAGACACTCCGGAAATCTGTTTAGGATTTACTGTGGACGTTTCCTCTCTTGGTTTCTAGTACACTTCTAGAGCATCCTTTTATAACTGTAAAATGCTATGCGTGATTCTATTTTGTCTAGCTAATGCCAAGCATAGGTACAGGCTGGTATGAGCACAAACATTGCCTTTCAGCCACCTCTTCCTTCTCTGTGCACGCTGCGGCCCAGACAGAGAAGAATTCACCCCAAATGGTGGCCCTGCGGCTACTGTGCAGATTTGAACTTCTGTGTCTCAAAGAGCTCCTTCAGCTGCTGCTCACTGGTGGCTTCCTTCTGCTGCATCAACTCCGAGGTCCCTTTGGTCACTCCCCAGGCATCTGGCTTGGACATTGAAGGGTTGTATGGTCTGCCAGAAGCTATCCGAAGATTCTGCCAGTACTCCTTTCTGGCCCTGTGGAATCAAAACACACATCAGGATCCACAATACATCCAAAGCACACACCAGGATCCCCAGGACACCCCCAGAGCCCTTATTAGTCTCTGAAAGTATGGCTGTGAACACATGTTTATTAATCCAGATTAAGGCATTTTTGCCCCTTAAATCTTTAGATCTTCTTTGAACCCAAGCATAGAGATCAAAAGTCTACAGTTTAGAATCAGGATAGTTTCTATCCAATAGATACGACCTTTCTATCTTTGTGTCCTGGCCACATCTGAGAATCTTTTATTAGCTGGGTAGTGGTGATGGCACATGCCTTTAATCTCAGCACTCAAGAGGCAGAAGCAAGTGGATCTCTGTGAGTTTGAGGCCAGCCTGATCTACAGAGCCAGTTCCAGGACAACCAGGACCACACAGAGAACTTTTGTTAGAATATAGTAATTGTGTAAAATAATATGCTTCATGACAGAACTCTCATGTGCGGATAACATACTTTGGTCACCTCCACCCTAGTTCCTTCTGTCACTCTTGCCCTGCCCCCACATTTACACTCATCTGGAGACGAGCTGGTCCTTGTGACTGGATTCTGCCTCTACCCTTCTTCGTTTTATTTCATCCCCTTCAGCTTCTGACCTCATCGTGTCTGGTAGACCTATCCAGAAGTCTAAAAGGCCATTGCATTTGCTAAACTCTTGAAAATCTAACTTTGCCCTGGGTTCCCCACCCCCTTGGGGATGAAGTCATACACTAGCAAGCACACTGATGGTAACGGACCTACCGCTCCTCGCCCTGGAGCCTGCTTTCTGTGAAACTCCATCTCCACCCTCAGACTTGCTCAACATCCCATCCTCTTTCCAGTGCTTAGTGCCTCCCCTCAGGCTGCTCTTTTGTCTGGCCATGTAATCCATCCTTCAAAATTCAGCCCTGGCTGCAGCTTCCATAGGCTCCTTCATTAGCGCCCCTCTGCCCTTTGCTGCTGTGGACCATTAGCTCAGAGCTCACCCTGCTGTGCACCTCTGTGTACTTGAACTCACCATGCCATTTGAACTTTCTTGTTTATGTCTGTCTTTTAGGTTAGTTCTTTGGGGATCGGGCTGTGCCTTGCTACTTCTGCATCCACAGCCGTGCCTGACAGATATCTGTGTTGAATCAACATCTGTTGAAAGCGGTAGAGCAGACCCCAGATCTTTTGGCCTGGAGCTCCATCCTCTGTTTCTACCGGGTGGGATCCTATACAGCCTTCAAAATCCAGCTCTCAAGAGCCCTGCTGTAGAATATTGTTTAATTCTGTGAAGCTGTGTTACTGTACCTGTTTAAAACACCTGATGGTCTAATAGAGAGCTGAACAGCCAACAGCGAGACAGGAGAAAGGAGAGGCAGGGCTGGCAGGCAGAGAGAATAAACAGAAGGAGAAATCTGGGAGAAGAAAGAAGAGAAACAAGAAAACAAGGAGAGGAGGATGGTAGGAGCTAGCCACCCAGCCACCCAGCCAGTCACAGATTGGAGTGAAAGTAAGATTTGCAGAATTAAGAAAAGGAAAAAGCCCAGAGGCAAAAGGTAGATGGGACAATTTAAGTTAAGAAAAGCTGGCAAGAAATAAGCCAAGCTAAGACCGGGCATTTATAAGTAAAACTAAGCCTCTGTGTGTGACTTATTTGGGAAGTGGGTGGTGGGCCCCCCAAGAGAGTAAAAACAACTAACTGCAGAGCCCTTTCCTGTGATCCCACCCTCGTTGGCAGAGACCCTCATTCCCTCCTGTAATCCAGGCCGTCTCAGGGTAGTACAACGACTTTATCTTTTCTCCCGCTGATTTTTCTTTTTCCTTCCAAGTCTGTGTGTGACGCATGTAGACCATGTTGGACCCAAACTTACGATGGAGCTGAGGCTGGCCTTGAACTCTTTATGTCCTCCTCTCCACCTCCTAAGTGCTGGGATTGCAAGCGTTGATTTTCTTAGCCGTTCCTCCCTGTGAGGCTCTCGGAGCGGAATTCAGACGTTCCTGTTTCTACCACGTTGTTGGTGCCCAGCCTGGTGCCAGTTTTGGGTTTCTTTTCTAGGTTGTCTTACCCAATGGGATGTGAGCTCTGAGGAAAGGCCTTGCCCGTTTTACCACCCCATTCCCAGCTCTGAAAGTCGTGACACAAAACACTTGGCATTAATATAAAGTAGGAATACAAGGCTACACTCAGTTCTGCTTGGAGCTTCAACTCAGATCCTAAGAAATCACCCTCTCATTGAACTGCCCAGACCTAAGATATACTCAACTCTTTCTTTTTGCTTGTTTGTTTTGTTTTGAGACAGGGTTTCTCTGTGTAGCCGGGGCTGTCTTGGAATTTGTTCTGTCGTCTAGACTGGCCTCGGATTCAGAGATCTGACTGCTTCTGCTTCCCTGGCGTTGGGATTAAAGGCACACACCACTACACCCAGCCAGCTTCACCTCTTTACAAATCAAGCGAATCAGCGTTAGTGGACAGCACATGGGTGGTGCCCTACCGGAGTACAGACCCACATTGGCATGCTGTGTGGGTGCCCTACCGGAGTACAGACCCACATTGGCATGCCGTGGGGGCGCCCTACCGGAGTACAGACCCACACTGGCATGCTGTGTGGGTGCCCTACCGGAGTACAGACCCACATTGGCATGCCGTGGGGGCTCCCTACCGGAGTACAGACCCACATTGGCATGCCGTGGGGGCGCCCTACCGGAGTACAGACCCACATTGGCATGCTGGCATGCTGTTTAAATTACAATCTGTCTTGAAGCCGGCTCTCTAAATCACCTGGGAAGCCGCTCAGGGAGCGGCTCTGTGAGGGACTCTGAGGAGGGGGAGTTAGCCCACCCTTGTGGTGCTGGGAATGGGAAGGGTCCTTTCCTGGCTCCGTTTGGACACAGGGGAAGCCGCTGGAGTTGAGAGGGACTGACCTCGCTCTGATCCAGGGTTTGGTGTGCATGTCCAAACCACTGCCCCAGCTGCCATGTTTCTCTGAAGCCGGAGGCAGGAACCCCCTTTCCGGGGCCAGCTCCTCAGCAATCGCCCTGATGTGGTAGGGCTCGAATCCGCAGCAGCCGCCAATGTACCTGACCCCCAGGTTGTAGGCCTCTCTGGCGTATTTTTGAATATCCCATCGGGTTGCAACTCTGGGCTCCAGGCCTGGAACAAATGATATCATGTCTGAATTGTTTTTATTAAAAAAAATAATAATAATGAAAAAGGCTGGAGAGACAGCTCAGTGAATAAGAACACTTCCTGCTCGAGCGTGAGGACCTGGGATGGGACCATATTGGCCGGTCACAAACAGTTGCCTCAAAATAGCCGCCTATGGCCCCAGCTCTGGATCTGGACTCTGCGGCACCTGTACTCATGAGTGTACACACCCACACACAGGCACACATCTGTATACACATAATTAGAAATACTTCTTTAAAAAGGGTGGAAAATGAGAGGGTAGGATACCCTGATGTCCTTCTCTGGCCTCCACATGTATGTACATGTCTACATGTAAATGTTCTCTCTCCCTCTGTCTCTCTGTCTCTGTCTCTCTCTCCCTCTGTCTCTCTGTCTCATACACACACACACATACGCAATTAACATATTCTTTAAAGAGGGAATAGGGCTTTGGAAGTAAGCCATTTAATCTTATTCTTGTGATTAAAAAAATAAAGCATAGGCATGAAAGGATATTTCCTGAGGTCACATACCGCAGCGACAGAGCTAGAATCAGGACCTGCTCCCTACAGACCCCCACCCCCACCCCAGAGCACGGCCTTTTCATCAACTCCGAGGCTGCGGCCGCAGGTTCACACTGAAATTCGTGGTGTTTGTTGCCATGGTAGGCCTACCTGCCCGGCCGATGCCCAGTGTGAAGTGTTGGCTGCAGGGACAGAGTCCAGGGGCAAGAAATGAACACGACAGCTATCTCTCTCCCACGACAAAAGCTCTCTCTCCGGCTGGGCAAAGCCATCTGGGATTTCTCAGGCAAAGATACTGAGACAATTTATAAGAACGTCTGTCTTACCGAAGGGGAACTCGGGGAGATCGATAAACCCCTGTTTGCCGCAGTCGGGGGTGTGGTAGGCCAGGGGCTGGCTCATCAGGAAGGCCTTCAGCCGAGCGCCCTCCAAGCCCTCCTTCATGAGCTTCACGGTCTGCAAGCTCGTGGTGGGGTCGAAGTGGCAGTTCACCCCCACGATGGAGGCGCCTGGAGGCGGGAGGGGCGGGTTAGCTGGAGGGAGCCGCTGGGTTCTGGCAGGTTCCCCGGGGCTCCTGTCTCCAGCAGGAGGCAGGTACCCGGCGATGAACTGAAGGACCGCATTTGGTCTTCACTCACCCTAACCTCTGTCACCCGTGAGCAAGAGTGATCGCGAGCAGCCAGGGAGTGTTTTCTGGGAAAAGTGCTCGGAAGAGTCTGGTATAATTGAAGTGTCACTTAAGAACACGGGGCCGTCCATCTTTTTTTTTTTTTTTTCTTTAATCATTATTAGAGGCTTTTTTTAAAATTTTTTACTTTCAATTGCAGCAGTCAGTTTTTCAGGGTTTGACATTATGTGGCGAGCACAGAAATTTTTCAACACGCCCAGCTGCTGCGTGGCACCTGTGTTTACCATCACGCTGCTCATCTGAAGCCAGAATAAATGTCCTCTCTCACCAGGCATGTTTAATAAGTTCACAAAGACTTCTTGGGCACAGCAGCAGCAGAAAGTCATTTAGGGAAAAAGTCTTTCTTTGGGGGGGGGGGCAACTCTGTTTCTGAGAAAGAATTTTGTGTGTCTAGGATTAAGTAGTTTGGAAAAAAAAATCTCAAAAACTTCTTTTGACTCGAGGTGACTAATCTGGTTAACACCTATCAGTCATGTGGACAAAGTTCTCATTTGCATTATCAGCCTCTCAGACAGGAAGCTACACGGAGCTGTCACCCTTAAACGTGTGTGTTCTTCTGAAATCTGTTGTTGTGATGCTTGATTGAATGAGACAAATATGTTTTAGATGTCTTAAAAAAAAAAAAACCCACCCCAAAACCTTTTATAGTCATTATGTCCTGCATCTGGACCCAGGATGACCCGTGGTGGCCATCGTTAGATATGATTTTGGGAATTTCCTCAGTCAAAAGGAGTAAGGGGCAGCATGCTGTTGTTCTATCCTCTCAACACGAGAGGAATTCCCATTAAAGCCTCTCTTTTTTTTTTTTTTCTTTGAATTTAAAAACATTTTGTAAAGGGTTGGGGGAGATGGCACCCGCTGTGAACGCAAGAGGAACCGAGTTCAAATCCAGTGCCCACCAAACCACTGGCACAGTCCTGGAAGACAGTAAGCACCATGCCGGGGTGTGGGATGGGGGGGGGGAGGTGGGGACAGGCCAATCCCAGGCAGGAGCTTGCTGGCCACCCAGCCTACCTAAGTGACAAGCTTCAGGCTTGGGAGAGCAATCCTACCTACCTCTGTTTATTTTACATCTTCACTTGGAGGTTTTGTGAGACTAGGTCTCACTCTGTAGCCCAGGCTGGTCTCAAACTCCAAGCCATCCTCCTGCTTCAGCTTCCCTGGCACTGGGTTACAGGTGTGCGCACACCACACCCATTCTCACCTGGATCTTGACCTTTTTACCTTGATTTTGAACGTGGAGTGCCCATAGCTTCTCTTTCTTTGTTTAGTTTTTTATAACGATTAATTAATTATATATTGGCTATTTATTAGATACTTGCTAGACGTAAGGTTCCTTGTAAGAGAAAATATAGATATAATGTGGTCTCTGACATCACAGACTTTATATTTTACCTTGCTCAGTACTTTCCAAGATTTGGCCCATGAACATAAGGTTTTATGATGAATTAAACTAGGTAATGGCTATACATCACTTTTCCTTCTTGGATACTGACGTGACATAAGGATGTGTCAAGGATTCTGCTATAAGTCTGCAGTGGAGAGCCATGCACAGCTAGGTTTATCATGGCATATTCTAAATACATCCGACCTATCAACATTTTCATAGGTGGAAAAGTGCCAACTGCAGATATTCCAAATGAGTGGTATAACTAGAAAGTGATGTGCTCTCAGGGCTGGGCTGACCATGTCAGGCACACGGAGATAAAATCTGAGCTAAACGTCGGAAGATGGACTGGGTTTATTATGGGTTATTAAAAGTCCGTTATGTGACAGGCATTGTCCTAGCCACAGAGGGCTCAGACCTAGTCTCCACCTTCATGGATGTTAATCTGGGGCAGGGGGGGAAAGAGACTTGAAACAGTACATGAAATAAGTGAGGTTACCTTTGAGGCTATCGCTGGCGCACAGGACGTGAAGGGCCAGCAGAATGATGGGGAAGGGCCTGCTGCAGGCCCTGCAATTATCAACGCAGATGATGGCGTTCCCTTTTGTCCTCTTGTAGACAGCTAACTTACCCCTCTCCTCATTTTATATTTCCCATAAAAACTAGTATTATACCATTTCCTTCCTAAATACAAATATTGGTTACTGTTAATGGTAAGTATGAAAAAGATTTTTACGAACAATCAGGAGGTGGGTAAGAACCATAAATTAAACAAGTCACTGAAGCGTCTCTAGTTCACAGAGTGGGTCGTTCTTCCCCTGACACTGAGTTATAACTTGGATTTAAAATGCGACAGTTTAGAAAACAGCCTGTGAGTTTCTCCTAATTGAAATGAAACCCAATGTTAGGAACAGAAATTGGATAAAAAGATATATTAGGTGGTCAGTATTTCATATCAACATTTCTTTTGATTTATTATACCAATTACACGAAGCAAAGCAAGCTAGCCACTATGAGAAAGGAAAAACTTTGGCAAAGAGACAACTAACTTTGAAGTTATTAATGTTTAAAGATTCTCAGTTTGAGACACGTTTAAATAAAACAATTTCTCCTAACGTTTCTTTGGACTTACCCGAACATTCTTCTTGTTTCTAAGCATTAAACCTCCAGCCATATGTCTGGCTGCCCCTTTCAAAAGGCTGCCGTGCATTTGTTGTGGCTTGGGAATTAGAGAATGAAATTGGACCGTTCCTTAAAAAGGTAAGTTCATGAGTTGAGGAGATGGCTCAGTGGACCCTAACTTTAGATCCCCGGCAGCCACATAAAAAGCTGGTCATAGTAGCACACACCTGTAGCCTTAGTGCTATTGTGGTCAAGACGGCTTCCAGGAGCTCAGTGGCCAAGCCAGTCTAGCTAATCAGTGAGCTCCGGCTTCCGTGAGAGACCCTGGCTTAAGAAATAAGGTGAAAAAGCAACAGAGGAGGACAACCAACGTTTACCTTGGGCCTCCACATGTGCACACACATGCCAGGCACACACACACACACACACACACACACACACACACACACACACACACACACGAACGTATATTCTTCCACGTGTATACGAAGTAAAATTGTGGCTTTTCCGTGTCTGTTCCTTGGTACATACCACGGTATGTATTGATTCCTGCAACAGTGCATTTTCTTTATGTGATTTTTAAAGGTCACTAGTGGCAAACTGATGAAAATATATGGTTACCTGCTTTGACCAGACGCACAGCACACTCTCCGGGCGGCACCCCATGCAGGTCTCCTTCAGGCCCAATGCACATGGTAGCCGCTATGGGTTTACCAGATGTCTTTAATGCTTCTACCGCCCACACAGCTTCTTCCACATGTTCAAAATACTGAAACCAGTGAAGGGAAGAACATTTTAATCATGTTTCCCACAAAACAGCAAGAATGCCACTCCGCTATTACCTGAGGAACTGTCTAATGGGAACCCATTTGCTAAGCAGTTTTGATGCAGAAGAGAATGGAGTTGACAGTTCCTTAGTGTGAATCAAAGAAAAAGGTTTGATGATAATCTACTGCATTCAATGAACTGAGTCAACATTAGCAGAAGTCTTAGGTGGAAAAATACCTCAAAAGCTAAATATTTTTGCTCTGTGTTGAGATCTGAACACCACCCCACGTTGACATGGAGAGAGCAGGTTAGAGAAAGGGTTTCATCTGGTCATGGATTACCCTCGCTTACCTCAGCAATGAGGAAGTCCACATTCTTCTTCATGAAGACCTCCAGCTGCTGCTGGAATATTTTTTTAACTTCTGTTTCACTCTTGCAGCTGAGGTATGAAGGCGTCTGGCTCACCCCTCCCGCAACCAAGGCATCTCCTTCGTCAGCCACCTGACGGGCAATGTCACAGGCAGCTTCGTTGACCTTATGCCCCTAGAGTGGGTGAGGAGAGGACACATCTAAATTTACACGTGAAACTGAAGAAAAAATTATTAGTTACATGCCTGCCTCTTAATTTTATTTTTAAAATCATTTATTTTTGTCCCAGAAAACAAGGGTTGTGTAGATCAATCGTTTGTAGATCAATCAATCACCTTCAAGTGACCCTCTCAGCTCAGTCTCTTGAGTGCCTAGGAGTGCATGTGGGGCCACCTGATCTGGGGTGTAGCTTGTGGGCAGGGCTCTTGACTAGCATGTTTGAGGTACTGGGTTCCACCCTTCACTACAGACAACAGCCACAAAATCCCACTTCATCCTTAAGAAATAAAACAAAACAGGGGGCTGGAGAGATGACTCAGAGGTTAGGAGCACTGACTGTTCTTCCAGAGGTCCTGAGTTCAATTCCCAGCAACCACATGGTGGCTAATAACCACCTGTAGTGAGGTCTGGCGCCCTCTGCTGGCCCGCAGGCATACATATGGGCAGAATACTGTATATGTAATAAATAAATTAATCTTTAAAAAAATAAAGCAAAACAAACCAACCACCTTCCCAAACAACAACAAAAATAAACAAAACCCCAGGACACCCAGCACCACAGGTCATTCAGACTGTCGGAATTTCAGAGCCCCCAATTCGTTTTAGATATGACAAAATCTCAGCCCCGATGAGCAAGGGCTTCGGCAATGACCGAAGGGACTGCCGCTGAACTGGGCAGTGCTCAGACTTGCTGTCCCCTGTATTCTGCCGGCCTTTGATCCCAGCACTTGGGAGACAGAGGCAGGCGAGTCTCTGTGAGTTCGAGGCCAGCCTGGCCGCATAGTAAGATTCTGTCTCAAAAAGGAATGTGAGGGGATGTATGGACCTGCAAAGATGCCACTTTGTTTAGCAATGTAGGAGCAGGACACATTGTTGAGTAGACTTTAATCTGCTTCCGAAATGCCTTCCCATTAATCTTTAGAGAGTGTGACTCAGCCCTGAGAATGCGAGTCACGTGTCTCTCGGTTCGGTGATAGAACAAAACTCCAGCTTTTCTCTGTGGGAACCTGTGGAGTGGAGTGCCTGCGATGTCCTTCACAGGGAGTGGCCGTGGCGGGTGGTACTCACAGATATCTTCGCTGCCACGTAGTTCCCTCTGTTCTCCAGCTTGTCTTCACTGGCGTAGAAAGTGAAGGTCTGCATGACGTTTGATCCGGCTCTGAGGAACTCCCTGTGAAGCTGGCGAACTGGAAGAGAGCACAGCAGATCCGTGGTTCCACCCACGCGCCCACGCGCGATGCTGTCTAGGGGCTCCCGGGTGAACAAACATCAACATGGCTGTTTCGGCGGCCTGGCATTCACCCATCTGGGCATAGGGAGGGGGCAACCTGGGTCTCCTGGAGCCTCTCTCCAAGCTGCCGTGGCTAGAGGGCTGGGTGGATGGCGAGGGCAGGGCTCATGGCTCTGAATTTGCCCCTCCCCACCACCATGGTCTTGGTTTAATTTGCTCCTTGTCAACTTGTCCATGACTCGTTGCAGAAGGCACTAATGGACACGAGGGGACCAATCTGCTTTCTCGTCCTTGGGAGCATCTCACGATCCATTCGAGGGCACCTGACTGAAGCAGGGTGTGGCGGGGCTCTGCTCACTACCACGGGAGAAGGAGTCACCGGGGCTGCATGTTGGAGAGTTCCAGGCTCTTACAGGGTGGAAGTGGGAAGGCCAGTCCCTGTAGGAGGGGCAGCCTGAGCAAACACAAGGTGGGATCATCAGCTTTGGCATTTGGGGGATGAAGGAAGTCTAGACGAACACTGACGAGATGTGTGGGAAGTGGCAGGACACCAGATGAGTACAAATGGCCTACGAGCCTGACCGCCCCCCCCCACCAAAGATTATGCTCTGGACCTCAGGGATATATGTGATTAGCCCAGTGTTTTCTGAAAGATCATGTTGAGTTTCTGTTTGACTGTGTTTTGAGAAAGGGTCTTGGGATGGTTTGAATGAGAATGGCCCCCATAGGCTCATGTGTTTGAATTCTTGGTTCCCAGTTGGTAGGAACTACTTAGGAAGGATTGGGAGGTGTGGCCTTGTTGGAGGGGGTGTGTCACTGGGGCCTGGTTTTGAGATTTAAAAAGACTCTCCCCATTTTGGGGGTTCACTTTGCCTCCTTCTTATGAGAATGTGAAGCTCTCAGCAGGGTTGTGGTGATGCACGCCTTTAAGCCCAGCACTCTGGAGGCAGACTTTGAGGTCAACCTGATCTACAGAGCTAATTCCAGGACAGCCAGGGCTACACAGAGAAACCCTGTCTCAGAGAGAGGGGGGGGAGAGAGAGAGAGAGAGAGAGAGAGAGAGAGAGAGAGAGAGAGAGAGAGAGAGAGATCTCTCAGCTGCTGCTCTGACAACCCGCTACCATGCCTTTTCTCTGCCATCATGAACTGAAACTGTAAGCGTAATTAAATGCTTTCTTTTCTAAGTTGCTCTGATCATGGTGTTTTGTCACAGTAATAGAAGAGTAACTAAGACAGGTCTCATGTAGCCTAAGCTAGCCTCACACCTGCTCTGGAGCTAAGGATGGCCTCCAGCTGATCCTTCTGCCGCTGTTTCTCAAGTGCTGGGATTACGGTGGTGAATCGGTATACTCCAGCACTAAAAGATGATTCTGTGGGTCAGGGATTAAGAGCACTCGCTGCCCTTGCAGAGGCCCTGCGTTTGGTTCCCAGCACCCATGCCAGGAGACTTACAAACCACCTGTCACTCTGGGTCCAGGGAATCGGATGACCTCTTCTGGCCTCCCAGGGTACCTCCTCACCTCATGCGTATAATTAATAAATAATAAATCTTAAGGGGAGAGAGAGAATATGAATGTTCAATAAAATGGGCATTGGAGCACTGCCTTTAACTATAAGCCCATAGATGAATGGCAAGTAGAAACACTTTCATGGCTGAAGACGTATGTGGAAACTGTCTCCCACATAGCTACCTATATTCAATTTACAGAGCTGTACTTGGCTCTAAAATACTGCCTCTAAACCTATGGTGTTCATCAGGTCCCCTGCAGGCTTTTCAAACATGATAGGTTTGAGGGAGGGTCAAACCCACAGATATTCCAGCTCATTTTGGGTGGGATTCCGACATTATTTTTTTGTCCTTTATTTTCATTTTTTTTTGAAGGTTCCCTGGTTGATTCTCGGTTTAAGCCTTGCTGGGAACTGTCATGCTAAGACAGATGAGAAGCACTCCTCTTATAGAATGAGAATCTTAGTGTTTGCTTTTGTCAGGGGAATTAGCCAGGCAAAGGATGGAACCAGCAGCCTTGCAGATCCCTGGAATGTGTTCGGAACTGTCAGAGGCCTATAAAACCCAGATGAGGGCAGCTGTGTCAGAGACCGGGAAGTGAGCTGGGGCACTGGAGGGCAAGGCTAAGGCCGGAGTTGTGCCTCTGCTTCAGTAGAGTGCCTAGACTGCAGAAACCCACGGGTTTTTGTCTTTGAATGGATGAACAAGTGAGAAAAAAGCTTCCGTAGTTTAGAAAACAGCTTCCCAAGCTTGAAGCCAACCCTTTCATGATTTTCCTCTCTTTTAATCATGGAAACTTTAGCTCTCCGTGGGAAAGGAACTTAAACACACACCTAAGCTTTAAAGCTCGTTTTAATTAGCCCTGGAATCAGATAAAAAGAAAAAAAAAAAACAGCACATAGGGAGCCCCTGTCTATCAAACTAACACTGAGCTGCTGGAGTTGGAGAGGAATGTTATAGGGGACTTAGGAGTACAGACTGAGACCCCAGGTACTAGGATGGCATGATTTATAATCAGAAAGTCCACCAAGGTGGTCCAGGAGTGGATTTCTTGAAAGCCCATGAAAACATCCTGGAAGGAGATGTTTGTGTACCTATTTGTGTACACGTACATTCTATAACACAGAAGTCTTTTTATAAATTTTCCTAGGGAGCCCAAATAACTGAGACATCTCTTTACTTTCAACCAATTTGTTCCTTCTCTCTCTCTCTCTCTCTCTCTCTCTCTCTCTCTCTCTCTCTCTCTCTCCAGCATCTCACTATGTAGTCCTGGCGGCCTAGAACTCACAGAGATCCACCTGCCCCAGCCTCCTGAGTGCTGGGATTAAAGGCGTGTGCCTCCATGCCCAGCTGAGAAATCCAAGTTTTTGAAATTTCAAAGCCTATTCTACAACAGTGGTTCTCAACCTTCCTAATGCTGCCACCTTTTAATACAGTTCCTCATGCTGTGGTGAGCCCCAATCATAAAATTATTTTTATTCCTACTTCGTAACTGTAATTTTGCTGGTTATGAATCATAATGTAAATCTCTGTGTTTTCTGGTGGTCTTCGGCACCCCTGTGAAAGGGTCCTTGGACCCACAAGGGGGTCGCAACCCACAGGTTGAGAATCGCTGCTTTATCAAGTCACAACTGTAGTCCAGTGGAATATTAAGTTGGCAGAAACATCACTTGGGAGCAAAAGGTGACCTGAACTAACACGGAAGTGTTGGTGTCGGTAGTCATGTACATCGATGTTTAAAGGAATGAGGGTTGGGTGTGGTGGGTCCGGTAAACCCAGCACTGGAGGCTGAGCAGGGGGATCATGAGTTTCATTCAGGCCAGCCTAGGGAACTTAGGGACGCTCTGTCTCAAAAAATACAAATGAATAAGACATAATCCAGGGCTGAAGAGTTAACTCAGCACAATAGCATGTCGAGACCCTGAGTTCAATCCCCAGGATGGGGGTTTGGGGGTCAACACATTTAATTGAGGGGGGTGCTGTAGGACCCAATGGGAGTACCGTACAACACGCAGCACATGCACTACAGAAGCAGCTTTCTGAAATCCTCACATTTCTAGAACTCAGGGCCCACATCCGATCCCCACGTGGTTTGCATGGGTTGTCACGGGACCTTAACACCGCCTTTCCTTACTGGTTCTGCCTCCAGCACTGAACATTCAGGTTTTGCTGCATTTATATAAAGTGTTTCTGATCAAGTTCAGCTTACAGGAAACCTCCTCAGAGGTTCCTCCTCTGTCAATTCTAGCTACTGCTCAGTCAAACTTAACCAAAAAAAAAAAAAAAAAAAAAAAAAATCACTGGTAGACACGTAGTTTTATTTGCATAAAATATACACGAAACTGATCACCCCACCCATTCAGAGCGTGAGTATTTTTTCTAATACTTAGCTGCATCCCCAGCCCTCAGCATCAATATTTCAAATATATATATATAAAACCTAGCCGGGCGGTGGTGGCGCACGCCTTTAATCCCAGCACTCGGGAGGCAGAGCCAGGCGGATCTCTGTGAGTTCAAGGCCAGCCTGGGCTACCAAGTGAGTTCCAGGAAAGGCGCAAAGCTACACAGAGAAACCCTGTCTCGAAAAACCAAAAAAAAAAAAAAAAAAAAAAAAAAAACCTATATATATATATAAAACCTTCCCCCAAAAGGCAAACATAGCCACCATCCTGTAAGAATGGTCCCAGGAAGGATGTGTTACAGATCTGTCTTTTCTGACCCTGCTACAGACAGAAAATGAACAGTTTCTTTTGGCTTTCTTTCTGTTTTTTCTTTGCAATTTTGGGGGTGATGGCCTGAAGGAGCTCCAACTTCAACATGTTTTTCAGTAGTTTCCTCAAGCCAATAATAAGCATTCCCACCCACCAGGAGTACCCACTCTCCATCACTGATAGCTCCTGGCAGGTTCTCAGGGAGACACAATTAAAACGTTCACCTATGGTGAGCTGTGGTGGCTGCCCCAGAATAGGGACAGTTTCCCAGATGGATGAGTTAGTCTGGGGCCGTGTTCTGCTGTTGAGTGCCATCAACAGACTAGAGGAAGATAACGAAAGATTCATGGTAAATCATCCCAACTGAAGGCAGAGTGTGGAGGTCAGGACCTCCTGGAAGGCTTGGGTAGAGGCTCATCTCCTGCATCTAGAGAGCAGAAAGAGCTAACCATCTAGCCCCGGACAAAGTTCCACAGAAGCGGAGCCCCTGAAGGCCTGAGTATCAACCAGACAGGCCTGCTATGCTAAAGTCAGGGCACTGATTAGAGAGAAATGGGACCTCAAGACAGGGGTGATAATGTATGAGTAGATTCATGCAAGAACTCTGAGAACACAGGTCCCTTCCAGAATGCTCTGGGCCAGAGAAGTAATCCATCCATTCCTCGTGTGTGTGTGTGTGTGGGGGGGGGGGGGGGTGGTGTTCCAGAGGTTGATCATCAGTGTCTTTCTCAATTGCTTTCTACATAACTTTTTGACATGGGGTCTCTCACTGAACCCAAAGCTCACTGGTTTACTAGCAAACCTCGGAGATCCTCCATCAATGCCTCCCCAGGGTTTGGATTACAGGCATCCACCTTTTTATGTGGGTTGTGTTATGGGGGGGGGGGTCATGGAATTCAGGTCCTTGTGCTTGAGGAGTAAGCACTTTACCAACAGGGTTGTGGGGTATTTGTACACTGTGTGAAGAGGTATGGCTGTGGTTGGTGTAATGAAGAGCAGAGTGGCCAAAAGCTAGGCAGAAGAGAATAGGCAGGATTTCCAGGGAGAGAGAGAACTCTGGGAGGCAGGGAGGCGGACAGACGCCAGTAAGATGCAAAACCCATTGGACATACTGTACAGAGGAGGGGTAACCAAATGATGTTGCAGAATGTAGATTAATAGAGTTCATTGAGTTATAAGAGCTAGTTGGGGGAAGTCTAAGCAAAGGCCGAGCTTTCATAATGAAGAAGTCTCTGTGTTGTTATTTGTGAGCTGGCCGTCCCGATGAGAAAGTATAACTATGATTGAGACATTTGTCCAGTCTCAGTTCCTCCCATTAAAAGATGAATGCTTCCCTCTCGCTTAAGAATCTGCAGAGACCTCTGCCTTGAAAGACAGCAATTGTTCCTTCCTGGTCACTATTGAGTGGAGGTTTAAAAAGTCAAGTGGGAATAAGGCGCATGGAATGGGTATAGACAGGCAGGTAGTTGACTGCAAAGAGGCCTGGGCTGCAGTAGTGTGAACTGAGCTAGTTGTTAAATATACGATGGAGGGACATGATGTGGTACCACGGACCCTAACATGTATGAGAGAAGGACAGGCACATGAGGGAGAATGCTCAGAGTTTGGTTGGAGCAAAAGATGAAGGGTCTTCTTGAGATGGAGGACCAGGAGGACTACAGAGAGAGACAGGAAGACAAGAGGTGGTCGTCAAGAGGTGGCTTGTTGTCAGCGCATCCTGTGTGGACATCTCCTGGTAATGGTAAATTTTAGGGTGGGTGGCAGAGGTATGACAAGGGGAGAGTTCACTGAAGAGGAGATTCAGGCTTTACCAAACTGCTGGGTGGATTGTCTGTATGAACAGTGAACACACAGAGATTGGTGAGGGGGGAGAGGGGCAGAAAACAAGGTGATGATCCAAGTTCTAGACTCATCTGAAGTCAAGGGCCGGGACCAGGGAGTGGGTTCTCTGTAGAAGCAGGGACAGTCTTTGTGCTTTGCAGCATGTGAATCTGCACCGATGGTTGCCAGTGCTCAGGGTCAATAGCAAGCATGGGAAACATTGCAAGCATGCACCTGTCTCGTGGTTGGCTCTTGAGGTTCATTCAACATAGCACACATTATCATAAGTTAGAATGGACACATGCACCAACCTGCCTCCGGGTGCTCCACAGCAGCTTCCGGAGTCCAGGGTCCAGCCTTGACGTAGCCCCTCTTTTCCAGCGCAAAGACAAATCCTCCATCTCCGATCACAACTTCTCCGGCGTTTAAACGTTCTAAGATTCCCTGAATTTACAGATGAGGGAGAGGCGGGAGTTGAGTTTCAAAGATACTTTCTATCTTCAGTGATTTTGCAGATGTATTCCTGAGAAGTATAGTGTCTTTAGCACTCTTAGTGTGAATGAGTCTCCACCTTTGTGAGGATGACTGGCTAGCTAGAAGGTCAGTGATGGGGCTGGAAAGATGGCTCAATGGTTAGGAGCACTGGCTGTTCTTCCAGAGGTCCCGAGTTCAATTCCCAGCAACCACATGGTGGCTCACAATCTTCTATAGTAGGGGGTAGGGGTGGGGTCTGATGCCCTCATCTGGCATAAAGGTGTACATGCAGATAGAGCAATAAACATACATTAAAAAAAGAAAAGAGAAAACTTCAGTGACGAGGAGAGTTTGAAATGTTGCAAGTCCAGAGCCAAATCATCCTCTTAATGGCCATTAATTGTCTTCCTCTGTACATGACCTAACATCTTTGTGACATCTAGGTAAATCCTCTGGAATGTTCCAACAGACCCCCAGTTACCAACCAACCCAAGCACTATGAATGCTGTCAGATAGTATCTGAGGCTGATGACAGAGTGTCTCTGCTTTGCTGTAACTGGCCTCCCTAACATTTCCACCAACGTATTTAAAGAGTGCCTTCGTTTATGAATGTCTTTGTTGTATGACTATAAAACTTTGTCAAGCTGGTACAATATTAGAACGTGGAATTTAGCCAGGCTGTGGTGGCACACGCCTTTAATCCCAGCACTCAGGAGGCAGAGGCAGGTGGATCTCTGTGAGTTCGAGGCCAGCCTGGTCTACAGAGCGAGATCCAGGAAAGGCGCAAAGCTACACAGAGAAACCCTGTCTCAAAAAACCAAAAAAAAAAAAAAAAGAACGTGGAATTTAGAGTGACCTGCACCATAATCACTCAGAGTGACTCCAGAATAAACGATCTCACTCCTGTTAGGTAAGAGCTGTGTTTTTGCATCAATATCAGAAAAATATATTTGTATTATATACATTAATTTATTATGTGTTTTATGCATTACTTTAGTTAGAATGCTCAGCTATTGAAAAATTGGTATATTCATGTATATGTACTGGGTTTGTGGGTATGTGTATAGCCTGGGCGTCTTTCAGTACACATGATAAATTACTTGGATCTATAGCATAGTGGTAGAGCACTTGCCTAACATGCCCGAGGCTCAGGATTCTATCCCCAGCAGGATTAAAAAAAAAAAAAGAGCATAAATTTTTCCCATTTATATATATATTTTTAAATTTTACATACTTATGGGCATAATGTAATAATTCAGTTCATAAGCAGTGAATAATGAGCAAATTAGGGCAATTAGGATTTCAATTTCATTAATCATTTATTATTGGGGGGCTTGGGATCCTTAAATTCTTTTCCTCTAATTCCTTATAAAATATGTAATAGATTGTAGACTATGGCCACTCTGAGAAAGCCCATCTTTTTTCTTTTTTAGAAGTGCTGGAAACTTAGCTCAGGAGCTGTGCATGCTAGGCAAGACTCTGCTACTGAGATACATCACCAGGGGTGCATGTTCTTAAAGGATGACGGCCCGTCTTCTTCCTCTATCAGTAACGAGAGAGAGGATTAACACTGCCAAAGACATGGGGGTAGCATAGAGTGCTGCGGTAGAAGACTGAAAAGTCACACGACACCTGGGACAGCTAGAACAGAGGTGGCCAAATCTCTTGGCGTCCTCTGCAGCAGCAGATCTGTTATGCACCCATGGGTCTGTAACTACGTCGTCCTGTACTCCGTGCCAAGAACAGGGAAGCGACAGGCAAGCGTTCAGGAGTCGATTTCCAGTCCGCTCTCCATAGCCACTCCATTTCAGTGCTGTGGAAAGGCTGCCACTGTGCTCAGGTGCAAGAGATGGATTTTGAACTGTGAATTGGAAAGGGCTTTTATGGATGTGAAAGTAATTTACTGGTATAACTGTTTTTGCGGTGTCTAAGAATCATGAACTTTAAATTAAACATACCTTATCTAAGTTCTCTTTCTCTGATTTTAGAAATGGGGAATGAAAGTCTCTGAATAATTTATTCAAGATCCTTATCACTTGCATCCTTAAACGGTTTCTAGATTTGATTTCAGGAGGTGAGGGAGCGTGGGGCAGCTCTGAATAATTCTGAGGGATACATTGGTGTGTGCACACTTACTACATTCTGTTTACTAACCACATCTGCAGATTTTTAGAAAGGAGAAGAGAGCATGGGCTACATAGACAGCATGAGGAATCACAGGCTTCTGCACCAAAATTCCTCTCCATTTTCTTAGCGCCTCCTTCATTTCAACCCTCCACAGCCCCAGCCCATGCCATCTGACAGCAAGTGCTCAGAAACTGTTGACATTTTCACCGTGGAACTGGAAATTACATGGGGTGTATGCTACCTACTGCCTTAGTCTGGAAGTCTGGGAGTTAGCAAACAGCTATAAAGATACAGAATTGCTCATGTGTCATTTTGAAATCCAAATATTCATCATGACTACAGTGTGTCTAAACACTACATCTTAAATGAACAAGTATATATGTGTGTATATATATACAAACTAACAAGTATATGTATGCATATACACACATATATACATACACTATGTATACATATATAGTATACATATGTTTTATATATATGTGTGTATGTGTGTGTATGTGCATGCATGTATCACTCACATGAACAATGGTCCCATAAATAAGCTCTGACTCACTTTGGATGGAAATAACTAGCGACATTGTGGCAGTTAACAACTCTCCCTGAACATGTTTTCAAATTTAGTACCACAGCACTTTAATACACAGCATAGCCAGAAATCTGATCTTTGGAAATAGGGGGAGTGGTGATTTAATTATCATGCCGATCATATGGTTGAGTGGTTATCAGCATACACTTAGACTCTACTAAGTTTCTAGTTACGTAGACATCAGAATTTCTTTGTTCCTAAGCTAAACAGTGGCATGTGCTATGAAAAGCTTAGTTGGTGTGTGTGTGTGTGTGTGTGTGTGTGTGTGTGTGTGTGTGTGAAGAATTATTACAAAGGAGTATATGTAATATTTTATTTTTTAAAGTATGTATCTGCCTAGGTAACTAGCAGAATACATATATCAAAATATTGCAGGCTCTGTTTTTTGTGTTTTATCCAGTTTTTTGCAATGAATATGTGTCCTTGTAACATTTTTTAAATGCAAATATGTAGGCATATTATTGCCCTTGTTTCTTGTTTTAACATTTAAACAGAAACAAGGTTAGTGGGGAGGCACCCTTATGCCACTTGTTTCTTGATAATTCTCTAAAGACCACCACCCAACACACACACACACACACACACACACACACACACACACACACACAGTTACTATTTTTTTCAGACATGTGTCACTGTATAGGCTAGGCTGGATTTGAACAATGATCTTCTTGCCTTTCTCCTGGGATTTCATCCACATGCCATTAGAAGATTCTAAGCTTTAGTTTGGGAAGTGGATTAGAATCCATGGTTCTACAAATGGGGCCAAACTCCGTGTGTGTGTGTGTGTGTGTGTGTGTGTGTGTGTGTGTGTGTGTGTGTGTGTGTGTGTGATGAGTCACTCTTTGTAATCTTCAAGGGACATCAATGGACTGTCAGTAATTCAAAAACATGAGCCGTACATCCTTCTCAAATTTTAACAAGATTAGCTTTCTTCCATGGGGGGGGGGGTGTCTTTCTGAATGGCGGCTCTCCTTTTACAAACTGGGCCTCCCAGGTGTTTCTCAGCAGGACATTCCTTGCTTGGGGTACTGAGGGGTATAATCAGCCTGGCTCCATCTGTCTCCCAGACATCTCCTGGGGTCTTCTGTGGCTGGGTTTGATATCAGAGTCAAATTTATTCCCTCCTCCCCGTCCATCCCTCCTCTCCCTAACCCAAAAGAAGGTCTGATTTGCCCTGAACTCCTGTGTCCAGCGGTCCCCTGGGAAGCAGCAATGTGCTTCTTGTTAGGAGTGGGACCCGCAGGCATTTCGGTTTTTAGAATTCTGTGAACAGCCCTTCCTCAATGTCTTACAATCACTCTACTTACTCTTTTCCGAAACTATCTTTGGTGTAAGGCATTTTTCTGTGGTCGTTGAGACAAACTGCGGGCGAAACCTACCATCACGACCCCGCGGTCCTGTCCTCCTGGCCGCAGCTGGCGGGATGTCGGGTGGGAGGTGGCACGAGCCAGGAACCGTCCGGCAGTCAGGCGGGCTCCGACTGCCCCTCCTGCACCGACACCCCGCAAGCCACCAGCCAGGGCCACCTCCACTGGGTAGGAAATTGCACCCTGGGTCTGTGAGCAGCTTCTCTGGAAGGGTTCCCTGGTCTTTAGGGTGCTGCACTCAGGAAGTGTTGAGTCTGAGGGGGCTGAAGGGGGCGCCCTGACTTCCGAGGTGGCTGCGGGGGGTGCCTTGGGTCCAGAAGGCAATCATCCCACACATCGGGGTGCACCATGGTCCGAAGTGGAGCCGTGGGGTGCAGGGAGACAGAGGCTGCCTATAGTGCGCTCTGTAGGAGAAGCCCCGGGTCACACAAAAGTTCTGGGTGTCCCCTCTGACCTAAGGCCGCCAAGGAGGAGGATGCTGGGCCACAGCCGGGCTCCAAGTGCCCCTCGGCACCGTTGGGGGGTACCTAGCTGGTGGTGGTACTGAGAATGCTCTCAGGCTCCCTGCAGACTCACCCTCTTGGCCTTCTTGCCCGCAACCGGTGCCATCTTTCCGGGGTGGTGAGCGGCTCTGGACACAGCAGCGAGCGGACTGGAGGCGAGCGGTCCGTAGCAAAGCCTCTGCTGCCTGCTGCCCGGTGGCTGCTGTCTCTTTATACAGTGGTTTGGTTTCCCCAGCCTTGACCAGGTCCAACACACCGCCTCGGGCGTGGAACACGCCCACCAGCCTTTGACTCAGGCCAGGGGCTAGCTGGGAAGCTGCCTGGCCGAGGAGATGTCGAGATTGGTCTCCGAGATGGGTGGAAACACGGAGAAGTAAGATAAGAAAAAAAAGTACTGAGGTCGCTGCTTGCTCATCTGCACACTGCCCTTTTGGCCAGTCACAGGTCTCTGACCTTGATCTGGGGGTCAGGTACCCATGACCCACTTAAGCTGTCAGACCAAGCTCCTAAGAACTCCATTCAGTGCCCAAATATTTGACAAAGGCGAAGATTCGAGATCGTTGCATGAGGATGGGGTGTCCTGCAAGAACTTCGTGCAAAGTGTAATCTGCATGACCTACACCTGGCATAAGGAACACAGACTTGGCATTTGCAGAATCATTCCATGCCAGTCCTCAAATAGTGGGTACGCTCTCGGTGACCTCCCCGTCAAACAGGCTCTGCCGTTTCTAGTAACAGTGGCTTCTAATAGGAATACCTTCACTATCTCACAAGCACAGGGTCTTGCACGTCAACGGCAAAATGGAAATGACTTTGAAAACTTTAAAATTCCACATGAAAAAACAAAAGCAAGCAGACCTGAGAGGAACCGGAAGCAGCCTTAAGCGCAGCGCAGGGTAGCTGTCTGTGGATCATAGAATGGGGACCGTTTTTAACCTGTTTTCTGTTTTATGATATTTCCCTAAATACTTTAAAAATTATAACAATGATTTAAAGACACTGGAAATATCACTTTCAAAAATCGTACAACATACTAGCAAATACAAGACAACAAAGTGTGAGGGTTCGGAACCTTTTTTAATCTAAATATAAAAGCACAGCAGGAAACTCTCCATGTGGAACAATGGCCTCATTTCACATGTGGAAGAAATTATAGTAGCAGATAACAAATTGATAAAAGTTTAAGGTGGTATATGAATGATATACAACTGAGAAAGCTTTTTAAAGCCTGTTTTCTTTTTGATGAATATGCAAAACTTAAAATGGAAAGAAAAGAAAGAATATATTGAGAGCAATTCAAGTGACATTTTTTTTAACTGCCCCATCTACCCTACAACCCTATAGACTATCAGGAGCTAGCAAGAACGAGGCATACAATAATGTCATCTTTTGCAGTCCCCAGATCTTCCACCGATAATGTCCTGGAGAATCTAAGTAGTAATAACAGTTAGTTAATGCCCTCACTGGCTTTAGCAGTAACAGCCAGTGCTGGTGAAGAGTTCTGGGGCCTCAGGGACGCTGCTGGGCTTTTTTTTGCACCAGGCACTAGAGGACTCTATCAGGATTCTACCTGTCAATAAAGTGGGTTTTAAACTTGTAGCTTTGAGCTGGAGAGATGGCCCAATGCTGCTCTTTCATAGGACTCGGATTCAATTCCCAGAACCCACACGGCAGCTCACAATTGTAACTCCAGGTCCAGGGGATCTGATACCTTCATACAGACATACACGCAGGCAAAAACACGGATGCATAAAAAAATAAAAACTAGTAGCTTTAAACTGAAAACAAACCATGACGTTTTAACAAATAATATAGATACATGGCATTTTTTTTAAGACTGTCCTAGCTGCTGCCGCAAATTCAAGTCCTTGCTCTAGAGACAACCATCTTAAAAAAAAAAAGATTTATTTTTATTATCTTAAATTATGCATATGTGCTTATGTCTGTGTGTGCATACAAGTGCAGGTGGCCATGAAGACTCGAGGCATCAGATCTCCTGGAGCTAAAGCTCCAGGTAGGTAGTTGTGAGCATCTGGATGTGGGATGCTGAGAACCCAACTCAGGTCCCCTGGAAGAGTAGGAACTGCTCTGATCTGCTGAGCCACCTCTCCCAGCCTAGGAAGTCCACTCACATCAGTCCACTGTCCTCCTAGGGGAATGCTATGCCCATTTCAGTATAAGCATATATATTAAAAATCGTATCTGAATATGGAGACTTTTAGCTTTTTGAATGCTAACTCCTACTTCCCCCACGTGATTTATAGGCAGCTTCTGCAATATTTTTATCTTTCCCTGGCCTGTCAGTTTGCTGTCCTAACTTTTCTTCTCCTCCTAAACTGGGTGAATTAAAGTATCACCCACTTGTCATGTCCATGGTAGATACTAAAACCCACACTGAGTGCTACTGCACCCAAGCATCCGTCATGCTGTCTCCACGTGGTTATTTACGCCTCACAGCTCAGTGCAGTGGCGGAGCTACTACACGGTGCTCAGGCATCCTGAGACAGGCAGGCGGGAAGAAGAACCCTTAAAACTCAGCAGATCTCCAGTTCCTGTGCCCTG
Organism: Peromyscus leucopus; assembly: GCF_004664715.2. Lineage (NCBI taxonomy): Eukaryota > Metazoa > Chordata > Mammalia > Rodentia > Cricetidae > Peromyscus > Peromyscus leucopus. The sequence continues at coordinate 55,192,134 of NC_051072.1, read as the reverse complement.
ATACCACAGGGCTAACTAAGTCTGCTGGAAGACCTACAGCCGAAGTCCTCGCCTAGTGCAAAGTGTTCAAGGTTAAAAATAAATCCCAAAGGGCAAGAGGAGGGTTAGAGCAGGAAATCCACCCCCCCCCCGAGTTTCATAACCTCAAAAGAGAGGTTACCGTTCTGCCTTCAGCGTATGCTTTGTCCCACGCAGAACCTGAGAAGCGTTTGTTAAGCGCCACTTGACAAACATGAAGTACAAAGGCGCGGTATTCCAAACACCACGCACTCCTCCTCCTCCTCCGTGTTCCTCCAATGAGGAACCAGACAGTAGCTCTCATAAGGGATAATGTCCTTTTTATTGCTATGTAGATGGGGAACGTCAGGGCTTTTGTCTTTTATTCAGTTGGGATTTCCTTTGAAATGGAGTCGGGGCTGAGGTGTATCAGCGCTACAGTGCTTGCCTTCCTTTGACCCCTGGCACCTCTTGGACAAATAAACGAATGACTGAATAAATAAAACAATTAAACACAAAACTGACTTTCCTCTGATTTTTTATTATTATTATTATTATTATTATTATTATTATTATTATTAAAGAAAACGAACCACTGAGTTTTAAAGGACTGAAGAGTCATTGCATTTTAACCCCAGGTTTAGCAATGTTTTGACACCTGTGTAGATCTTCGCAAACTGGTGACATGGACATGTAGCCAATATCCATGTTTCCTTTGGCAAGTGTTTGTTAAAAAGGGAAATGTGAATTCCTTTGTGCAGGCATCCGCCCCTTCCTGTGTGTCCTCCACACCATGCCCAGTGTGCATACTTCTCAGCCTCTGCTGAAGGGGTGTGTGTGTGTGTGTGTGTGTGTGTGTGTGTGTGTGTGTAGATGAGAGAGACAGAGACAGAGAGAGACAGAGACAGAAACAGAGAGAGACTCGCTGTGTAGCCTACCCTGGCTTAGAACTCCTCATATAGCCCAGGCTAGCCTTTAACTCATGATTTTTCTCCCTCGGCCCCCACCCCCGGGCTGGTATCACCGCTGTGAGCCACCACACCTAATTAGAAGACGTATTTCGATCAGTAAATGCGTGTGTCCCCAAGCAGTCCCCACACTGGCCGTCGCACTTGTCTTCTGTGTTCGCCAGCGTTTGTCACCCCCCCAGGTTCGTCAAGAAAGGAGGGAGGAGGCTGTTTCTTTGGAACCTCTCTCTCTGCTAGCCTTGTACACTTTCCTCAGCCCGTCTCTCTGGTAGCACTTCGCTCCCTCTATCCACTGCCATAGCCACACTCCACACTACTGATGCCAACACACCACACACCGGGCATCTCAAACCCCGTCACCCAAGGACGCCTTGTGCAAAGACCTTCATTTCTTTGGCGAGGAAGATAGGAAGCTGGAAGAGCTCTCAGATTGGCTTGCGATCAGCTTGGCACAGACGTAGAGCCCAGAACAGCAGGCTGACCAAGCCAGTAATCAGTGCCCCTCCGTGGCCTCTGCATCAGCTCCTTGCCTCCAGGTTTTTGCCTGTCTGGCTTCCTTCAACGATGAATAGTGATGTGGAAATGTGAGCTAAATAAACCCTTTCCTCCCCCCACCCAAAATAGTTCCCACCTCAGATGTGGTATTACTGTTATGCCCAGATCTCAGGGACCCCCAAAAGACCACCAGGGAGACTGAATCCTGTATGTAAAAGCCAAGTGCCTTTATTTTCAAGCTCCGGGACTTGGTCTCTCTGTCTTTCCCATGCAGCAGTGAGAGCAGAGAGCCCTGAGCCCAGGTGGGGTAGAGTTTTTATCATAGCAGCTGTTGGGGTGAGGAGATTTCCAGGGTTCAGGACCCTGATTGGCTGACATTTGTCTAGGGGTGTCTGTAAAGCAAAAATAGGTGTGTGCTAGACTCAGGGACATCTGGCCACCTTATCTAATGGTTGAAATGTTTGGGATGTCAGGTACTTCCCCTTAGATATAGGCCCTCCCTGGGTGGGGTCAGCTTATGGCTTTTCTTGCGTTTGGGAGTTGCCTGCCAGTAAACCTGTCACAGAAGCTGTGTCTGGGCCTCTAAGCCTGTCATGGCAGCTGTGTGGTCAAGCTGTTTTCAGGCCCCTCCACAATTACACGCCTGTAATCCCAGCACTTGGGAAACAGAGGCAGGAGAATTGACACAAGTTGGTCTAGCATGCTCTACATATCGAGAGCTATTGAAACAAAAACAAATGAACAAAAACACCAAGGGGCTGGTGATATGGCTCCGGTCAGGAAAGAACATGTCCCATAAGTATGAGGATCTGAGTTTGGATCTTAGCACACATGTGAAAGCCTGGTACAATGGCATGTGTCTGTAACTCCAGTGCTGGAGGGGTGGGCATGTGACAGTGTGTGTGTGTGTGAGGTGTGAAGACAGATCTATCCCAGGGGCCTCCTTGGCCAGCCATTTTTATTGAATTAACAAGGCCCTGTCTTCTAGTAGAGGAAGGCATCAGATACTAATCTCTGCCTTGTACACATGCATTTCCACAACCCACAAGAACACATGCATAGACCACATGTGGGTGCATGCACACACATGCACAAAACCAGCCAACCAAACACACAAACAAACAAAATAGCCCCTACATTTTAGGCTGTATTTTAAATAGTAACGTTGCAGCTTTAAGGGGCCTGTTTTCCATTGCCCATCTTAAGTCCCAGCTCTTTCCTCTATCACTGTCCCATCTGCTCTGGTCTGGGCCGTCTTTCCCCCTGACCCACTCCGCTTGTCCAGCCTGCCGTTCCTGATACCCTCCACCCTGTCAGCTGTCGCTGGAGGAACCTGCCTGGCTCCGCTTGAAGACAGGAGCCATTATGCTGTACTGTTAAAAATAAGTTTGCGTTCACTGTAAGATCGGAGTTGCTGTTTTTAAATTTGTTTCCTGGAGCCTGACCTGTCCCAACGCATGGCCTTGATTTGTTTTTGAGAATGCCCTGACCCTCCCTAGCCACTGCCCACCCCACCCCCCTGCCAATCACCCTCCCTAGTCACATGGCAACCACACAGTATTTTGTGAGATTTTTCTAAACTTCCTTAATTGCTCCATTGTCTCGATTCTGCAAACCTGCTTTGCAACTTATGATTTTACTCCTTAAAGAGATCCAAGAAATGCATTCTGGGCGGCTCTCTTTAACCCCACTTAGGAGGCAGTTGCTGGCCAGGTCTTGGGTGTCCCCCAAGGAAAATAAAGCTTGCTTCAACTTTGCTCAGAATTGTGGTAGTGGTCTTATCCTTGAACTGTGGGATTAACACTGTGTTCTCAATGCCAGTGTCCTTCAAGCCACACAGCATGGTGCTGGCCCGTCGTATGTCACAAGCTTTTCTACCCATCTCTCGGCGGTACCCAAATGACAGAGCCAGGAGGCCTAAACCGTGATGGCCAGAATTCTGCAGTAAGCCATCCCTGACCTCTCTAAGCTGCTAGTAAAAAGCCCAAGGTCAGGCGGACGTGTGCCCTTCTAAAATAAAACTCTCCCCAGAATTTTCATTATTGATTAGACAAAGTATGTGCCTGTCTTCAAGGTCGCTGACTGTACAGCCAGAACTGGGTTGCCTAACCTTTCCTGTGATTTTGCATAAGGTGTCAGACCATGGCTGTGGCCATTGAAAAGCAGGAACTGTTTTTCCAGCTGACCTTCACCTCTAGCTCCCCGGCTTCCACCCCTCCCTGGCTTCCACCCCTAGCTTCCCCTCATCTCTTCGATCCTTTTCGAGTGGTTTCTACACCAGCTATTTGCTGGCTTGCATTTGTGATTCTCCCCACAGCAGGGTTTATCAGAGGGCCATCTGCTCTTCTTGATAACTCCAGGACAGCAAATATCTACCGTGGAACTGGAAAGAGCTGGTTCAAACCAGATTTTCTTAGTTCACTGATCATCAGTCTTGTGGGGGTTTTCAGTTAACAATTACCTCCCTGTTGATTTCATCCTACCAAACCAGAGTCTGTGGAAATCTTGCCTTAAAAAAAAAAAATCCCCTCACTTTTTATGCTAAAATATTTAAGGTAAATTATAAAGAATAATTTAACATTTAGTGTGCATTTTTAATTTTTTCCTCCAAAAAGTTAAGAACATGTTTCTGCATTACTAGAACGAATTCTGAGTCCTTATTATCTGGGTCATGTGCTAGTTCCTCCAGCTGTTCCCACAGGACCGTTTCATAGACATCATTTCCCAAGCAGAACCCAGTCTGCAACCACACCGCGCATCAGTTAGTTACGAGTTGTCTCTTGGGGATGCTCAACTCCCTCTTATGAGATATCGTAGGACCATCACATGACCTACAGATTTCCTCCCATGACGGTCAAATTCCTCTAATAACAAACACAACACACAGTGTGTGCCCGTAACTACTACACCGCACTGTTAACAATGGAATTGCTGCACGTGTTAAGTACAGGAATGATTCCTGCCTCAGCTTGTGAATCTGCGCTGCTTGCATCTACGGGTATGAAAACTCACAAGTACGTAGGACTGACTCTCTAGACGAACACTGCCATGACACTAGCATGTAAAAGAAACCAGCTTCCTAGCAAACACGATTTACCTGATTGCTTCCTCTGGTGGTATTTATCTTGTTCCTATGACTCCATACCACCCTTTGAATGTCTCCTTTAAAACTCACGTTGAGACAGTCTCCAAAGTCACATGTAACGCATTCAGAGAGAAGTCCTTCGTGATCAGAATGTAGGAGGTCGTGAAGGTGGGCCCCTCAAATAGCATTAGTGGATTTCATAGAAGACAACTCCCAACTAACACACTAGCCTACCTCACTCTAATGCCCGCCACTATGCTCAGATATAACAAGACAGCCCTCACCATGTGTGGCCACCATGCCCTGGGACTTCCCAACCCCTGGAACCTTTATTCTTTAGAAACACGCAGTCATAGTATTCACAGTACCCAGTTACAGCAATGGAAAGTGGACAGAAACTTCCTATGTCCTCTTAGCTGGCTTGATCAGACTTTACTCTGGCATTCTTGGTTGCTATACATCATTGGCGGGGTGGACTTCCTGTTCTGTGCTATTACAGGAACTCATGATACCTTGTCACCCCCCTCACATCCAGAAATTTTTACATAACTTGTCAAACTAATTTAGTTCCTGGAGAAGGTAATGCCTATCCATATAAACACATTCAGACTAAATAGGGTGTGGGTGAAAAGGAAGTCCTTGTCTGTCATGGGACTTTCAGTCGCCAATCTTTCTTCGAAGGAAGGGAAGTACTTCTTCCAGACCTGTTCTGTACTCACAGAGGGGTGCAGGCTTTCACATAACACATCTAGGAATGTCCTTCTATTTCACAGCATGCTGATCTAACATGCTCCCATCTGTGTTGGTGCGTGCGTGCGTGTGTGCGTGCATGTGTTTACATGCATGCATATGTGCACATGTGTGTGATTAGAGGACTACTTGCTATAGTAGGCTCTTTTTCTCCTTCCATCATGAGGGCTCTAGGGATATCGAACTCAGGTCATCAGGCGTGGTGGCAAGTACCTTTTCCTGCGGCTGAGCCGTCTCTCCAGCCTTAATGTGTCCTTTCCAATGACTCTGTGCTTTAATATGCGTAAATGTCTGAGAGGTCACTAACTTATTGTTGGATATTTAGGTGGTTTCCAGACATGCACCTTTGGACACATATGAAAATAGTTACACCCTAGTAAGGCAATCACTCATACAAGGATGTGTAACTTGAAATTTTGGTAGATACAGGCAAACTGTTTTCCAAATAGTTTACGATATTTTTACATTTCCACATAATGTGTATGTACAGGGGTGCCAGTCACCTGCAGCCTCATCAGTATAAGGCATCATTAACTTCTTGGTCTTGTCAACACAGGTGGAAAAAAAGTCACCTCACTGCTTTGCTGTACATTTCCCTCATCTCGAATGCGTTGCTTATCTTTTCCTGTGTTTAGCGGATGAAGGTAATCTATCTCTAATTTGTAAATCCAGGAAAGTCTCCAGTAGTCTAGGAAACACATGCAAATGTTTGCAGCAGGGGGTTAGCACTCGGATTCTTCTGTCTATACACACTATTTGTCTGTCGCCTGCTGTCTCTCTGGCACCAGAAAGACATCAAGTAAGCCCTTGTTCACACCTCCAATGAGGGCATGTCTGAGGGAAAGATGATTTCAACATTGCTTTTGATGGAATATCCATAGAAATACCGCATCAAGAGGTATTGGTTTTGTTTAGTTTGAAAACCTTTAACGGTTCTGACCGTTGAGTGTCAGGTCATGTGGGACACAAGTGGAGAGAGCTGATCCCCAGAAGCTGATGGAAGGGAGGGAGCCTGCTACCTGGGAAGGGAAGTCACGCTGGGCTTCCCAGGCTCCGTTAGGGACTGTGTGTGACTCCTCAGAAACGGCCCGTGTGCTGGGCCAACGATGGCGGATGGAGCTCCCAGCCTGGAGCACCAACTCTTTCTTCCCTGTGTGTTGTGCTCCCTAAGCATCGGGGGACAGTGTCCTCTGCTGTACCCGGGGCAGTGGCCATCAACAGGCACAGTGACACCGTGGGCGCTGACCTGAGGGCTTTGTCTGGGTCCCAGCTGCATAGAGCTCCCTATGATATCTCCTTATTCCGCCAAATAAAACAGAATGGGGTGGATGTCCTGAATATTGCTGCACCTCCCTCGTAATGTGTGCATGAGCCGGGGAAAGGTTGGGCTAAAGTACCTCAGGATACCCTTCCTGAGGAGTGATTACTGATGCCCACTGCACCCTCTCCCCACTTACCTTTACCACCCCCTAACCAGGGTATTTGTGTGTACACACCGTTAAAAGTCTTATGTAACAGTCTGTTTTCTTTCTTTTGTCGAATTTTGGTCAAAACTTTGATCAGCTTTAAATTGAGAGAGAGAAGCCGGGTGGTGGTGGCGGCGGCGGCGGCGGCGGCGGCGGCGGCGGCGGCGGCGGCGGCGGCGCACGCCTTTAATCCCAGCACTCGGGAGGCAGAGGACAGGCAGATCTTTGTGAGTTCGAGGCCATCCTGGTCTCCAAAGTGAGTTCCAGGAAAGGCGCAAAGCTACACAGAGAAACCCTGTCTCAAAAAACCAAAAAATAAAAATAAAAATAATAAATTGAGAGAGAGAGAGAGAGAATGTGTGAACTGGATGGTTGGTCAGTGATCCCCATTTTTAACTAATGCTGACTTGAAATGCCCCATTGTCCTCTACCGCTGCTTTTTGATGCAGAAAGCCTGTGTATTTTTAAATTGATTTTATTCTTTTTATTTTACATGTATGCAGGTTTTATGTGCACACAGGTCTATGCCTGGTGCTCAAAGAGGCCAGAAGAGGGCCAGATCCTCTGGAAATGGACTTACAGATGGTTGTGAACCTCCATGCGGGTGCCAGGAATTGAACCCAAGGTCTTCTGGAAGAGCGACGGGTGCTCTTAACTACTGGGCCATCGCTTCAGGCCCACTCCCCCACCCCACCCCCCACTTTAATTTTTCTGTTATTATTATTGGTGTTATTATTGGACAGTGGTTGTCTGGCAATGCCACCGTGCCTGACGACCTTTCTTTTCCTAATTTTACCTCGAGCTCTACAGCTTTGCCCCACACACCCACGACAGTTTGCACGCCTCCTCAGTTCTGCTGGTATTTTTCCGAGGTCCTGTGCCAGGGCCTCATCAGTTCAGAGCGACTGAACACCTTCCTTTGAGCAGGTGCATGCATTCACTGAAGCCTCACTCTTACGCATCCCACAGCAGCATGTCCCTTCCATAGTTCTTGCACAGTTCATGTCAAATGTGTTCCTAGATAGTTGATTGTTTCGCTAAAACATGAAATAAACTTTCCACTATACTTTCAAAAACGTTCTCAAGTATATATAGAAAAGCAATGACTTTTGTGATTAGAAATTTAATTGTCATTACTGGATTCTTTTATGGCCTATAATAGCCTTCTAGATAGTCACAAAGACTATCCAAAAGTATCAGAAAGTGCAGCCTGAACAACGTTTTCATCTTTGCTCTTCTGATATTTTGAATGATCTACTGTGTTGTCTAGCACTGACAGAACACAGCGAATAAGACAGGAAGTGTCTATGGTAAGTCCCTGGCTGTGTTTAGGGGGACAGTTTTTGGTTTTGTTTTTCATGGAGTTGAAATTCTTTTTCTTAATATGTTCTATCGTCATTTAACTGCGATCCAATCACTATATAGGTTTTTCAGCCTCTCCACATAGGAAATCAATCCTTTAGAAATGTTCGCAGTCAGGTGTGCTCCCACACATCTGGAATCTCAATATTTACGAAGTTGAAGCAGAAGAATCAGTAATTCAGGGTTGGCCTGGACCACACGATGTGGCTCTGTCTCAAAACATTTTTTTTATCACTTTGATTTGTGGCTTGGAGGTGTAGCTCAGTGGTAGGGTACCTGGTGAGCATGTGCAAAGGTGTGTGTTCAATTCAGAGCACACGGACCCTACCTTTAATGGTGTACCTGTTTGTCTGCTGGGAGCTTTATGAACTTTAGTGACACCAACATCTTAGGCAAAGCCAAAGTGAGACCTTTAATGACACGAGATGACTTTTGTCCTATCAATAATGTTCCAACTACACATCACCAAAGCAAAACAACACACACAGCCCGGTTATCCAACAGTCTTCTTGACCCAGTTTCCACTGTGCACCGTTTCATTAAGGGAGCACACGGCACGGGTTGCTCAGATCAGTCTCTGAGCCTCCCCTCTTCATGTCTTCTTACTTCCGAACATCTTCAACTCCTGGTCCTCAGGATTGTCCCTGTTCACATCCTTCAAGCCGTGGCATTCCTGTGCCCGCATTCTGAACAAAACCCTTTACTTCCATTTTTGCGACTGTCAATCTGAAAAGCTGATGAACAGCCCTAACGCTTTCCTCAGGTCTAAATGAGCTAGTCTTTGTTAATTTGAGTCTCTGCTGATTTTCCTGTTTTACAGGTTGATGGATCTAGATTTAAAAACACGTCTTTACCATCTACCCTAGGTCACCTCTGTTTTGAACTTGTTAGGTCGTTTCTGTACTGAATGCCACAGAACTAGATGAAAGGGCTGTGGAGACACCAGAAGGGACAGCCTGTCCCTGTCCGTCCCCCCCCCCAGCGTGGCCTCTCCATTCTCGCTCTCCTCACAGTGCTACACACTTCCCTCTTCACATGACTTCAACATGTCCAGTGAGTGGCTACAGGGTGGGAAGTCCTGCTGGAGTGCAGGTTCAATCCCAGTCGCTAAGATAGGAAGGACAAGCTTTGGTCCAGGGTGAGCCAGCAGGACGAGGAGCCTGCAAACCTGCTCACACAGGCACTGGGTAACGGGCAGAGCGTGCCTAGCACATGGCAGTCACTGTTTTAAGCACTGTATTATCTCATGTAGTCCCCATAGCACCTCAGTGAAGATGCTTCCATTGTCCCCTTCATGTCACAGAAGAGGATATTGACAGAGAAGTTAAGTGACTGTGTGACAGACGGGACAGGACAAACGATGTCTTGAAAGCTTTTGGTTTAAAGGCTATGAGGAAAAGGAGGCCCAGGGAAACCTAACAGCTATCTTAAAAAAGTATTGAGAAAGAGGATCTATCTATCTATCTATCTATCTATCTATCTATCTATCTATCTATCTATCATCTATCTATCTATCTATCATCTATCTATCAATCTATCTATCTATCTATCATCTATCTATCCATCATCTATTTAGTGCATATGTGTGAGCCTGAGTGAGTTTTTGTATACCATGTGTGTGCAAGAGCCTGCAGAGGCAAGAAGAAAGCATAAGATTCCCTGAAACTGGATCAACAGGCAATTGTGAGCCTCCACGTGGACAATGGGAATGGAACTAAGGTCTTCTGCCAAAGCAGTGCCTTCTTTCAACCCCTGAGCCATCTTCTCAGGCCTCCTGACAGCTATCTTTGAGTTGGAAGAATTAGCGAGTGGAAAAGACAATTGTTCTAGGGAAACTCAAAGCCTAATGTTTGGACCAAATGAAGGCTGTAGTGAGCAGACTTCTGGTTATGATGGAGGCACTTCCTAAGAATGAGACATATCCTGAGAAGTAGGTGACCTTGAGAAGTGGCGAGGCTCCAGTGAATGGGTACTGGCTGGAGAGGTTTGCAAAGAGAGTTGGTTGGGCACTTGATCATTTGATCACTTAGATTGGTCACCCTCAAGGACTCCAAAGGCCTGGATGTGATGAGAGACAAATCACTCTCTAACTTTATCAGATGGCATTCTGCTAAGTGGTAACGGTGAATGAATCCCAGGTTGTTAGCATCACAGAAACAGCCACATCTGGGCTGAAGGGCTGATTTAGTCGTAAGAAAGTGGATAAAAAAATGACCTTAAACTCCAGGCTTTACCTTTTGTGAGGCACTGAAAGAGAGGGATTTGAAGGCTTCAAACACAAAGACATATTACACATATAAGGAAGTGGAAATACTAATGCCTTGATTCAATCATTACAGAAAATAAAAGCAATGGCCGTGTGCATGCAGAGGCAGTGCAGAGCAGTGGTCTAGAGTTCCAGATCTACAGCACGTGGGCTCAAATGTCATGTCACTCCCATATGTGTGACCTTGGCAAGTACAGTGGCCTCATCAGGCCTGTTTCCTCACCTGTAAACTGCTGTGCTAACAATGAAACCATCCCAGTTTTAACCCTGTGACTATGTAGCCACGAGAGTAGAGGACAAAGCTAGAACATGACAGTAATGGATACTTGTTATCATTATTCCAAAGAACATCTATGAAGTTTAGGACACTCAAATTCTATACAAGGAAAATAATTTGTGATTTTATTAATTGTCATACATTGCTACATTGTTGCAAAAAAGAGAAAAGTGGGCACACTGTCAGTGTACAACACAACCGTGGGTGAATCAAGAAAGTATTACAGCAAGATGGACTTGAACTCTGACTTCTGAGAAGGTCTTGCATAGTTCGGCTGCTTGACTTAATCAACAAGCATTTCATTGAGCATTGGTGATTATGTTATGCATGATGCTAAATAAAGAGGAATGTAAGCAGCATGTGATATGGTCCTGAGCTTCAGTAGCTTATAATCTGGCTATGTGTGGTTATAAAGATGCACTTACAAACTCTAAGACCTTGAAGCAAAAATCCTCATTGAAAGCAAAACGCTGAGATTTTAATAATCCTGCCGTCACTCACAACACCTTTGACATGTCTTCTACTGAGACGTGTTTGTAGCTACAATAGAAATCACTTGAGAAAAGCATGCCGATTGCTAGTCCAGAGTCCTGCTCCCTCTTCCTCAAGCATCTAGATTAGACATCTGAATTATTCACTAAAATAGCTTCTTGCTGGCTTCTGATTATTTAAGAATGTCAGATCCACCCTGAGAGCCAACTCTGGTCATGCCTGATGACCTTCGCATGGGTGCACTGTGGCTTTACTAGTCAGAGAGTACTTGGGGAGGGAGGGCAGGTCCCGGTGCCTCCACATCCCCACCTCATCTGGTGAGCATGCTCAGAAGGGACGTGTTGCTTGAACTGAAGGGACAGTAGCTCACCGATGCTCAGCAGCTGGAAGAACAGGGCAGGCTGAGGACAGCAGCAGGAAGTCAGGGCTTGAGGCCATTTCTTTCTGTTCCGTCATTTCAGAGTTTTCTTTCCTTGCTTCTTACGCATCTGGCTTTGACAGCGAAGGACAGAAAGGTCTGCCTGAAGCTGGCAGCAGGTTCTCCCAGTATTCCCGTCTAGCCCTGGGTTTGGAAGATATGCACCGTTAAGGAAAAGAACCATACTCACTTTATAAATTCTGTATGTCTTGTGTGTGTGTGTGTGTGTGTGTGTGTGTGTGTGTGTGAGAGAGAGAGAGAGAGAGAGAGAGAGAGAGAGAGAGAGAGAGAGAGAGTGTGAGAGGAAGAGGGGGAAGAAGAGAGAGAAAAAGAGAGAGGGAGAGAGAGAGGAGGGGGGAGAGAGAGATCAGACTAAAGCAGAACTTTTGTTTCAACACACAGTCAGAAGAATTCTGTATATTCACACCAGGGGCTTTCTCACAATTTTTAAGTGTAGTATATATGTGTACATGTGTGTGGTGATGTTTTATTTGTGCTGAAATGTGGTGATATTTTATTTGTGGGTTAATAAGTAAAGCTTGCCTGGAGATCAGGGGGGAAAGGCCAACCATTTTAAGTAAACAAAGAAATCAGGCATCGGTAGCACAAGCCCTTAATCCCTTAGCAGGCAGGGTCTCTGTGTGTTCAAGGCCACACTAGGGAACAGAGCCAAGCTGGTAACACATGCCTTTAATCCCAGTACCAACCATAGAGACCTGAAGGTCTATACAGACAGACAGACAGACAGTGACAGAGCTGTGTAGGAAGAGGAAGTGAGGTAGCTGGGCTAAGAGCCAATGAGAGGGCAGAAAAGCCTGGGTAGACAGGAAGTTGCTCTCCTTGGAAGCTGTGAGTTGGTGAGGTGAGGTTAGCTGGTAGCTTTCCATATTACCCTGATCTCTAAGACTTTAGGCCAAATTTCTGGCTCTGTGTTTTTTATTTAATAAAACCATTTAGAAATTCATCTACACATGTGTGTATTCATGCTCATGTGCATGTGTGTGTGTGTATACACAGAGGTCAGCTGTCTCCCTCAGTTGCCCTGTGCCTTATCTTTGGAGACGAGTCTCTGGTTAAATGAGAAGCTCAGGAGTTGGACTAATTTAGCTGGCCATGAGCTTCAGGGATCCACCTTTCTCCCCAGGACCCAGACTGCAGATGTGAGCTGCTGTGCTGGACTTTACATTTGGGTTCTGGGGATGCGAACTCAGGCCCTCACTACTTTCGTGGCTCAGTTACCGACTGAACCATCTCCCCAGGCCGGTTTCCACACTAATCCTCTTACTCATCACTAGGCTTCAAGGCCCCCTTCCAGAACAACGTATTTCAGTTGTAGGACTTTTTGCTACTACTAATTCCATTTCATCCTGAAACATCCCGCAGAGCGGTCCTAACTCCACTCAGTATTTTAGTGAACTGAGAAGTTTATGGAAATAGTTTTAAATGTAACAAGGTAAAGAAGAATTCTTCAACAAAGTAACCAAGAACAGAGTACAAATGACCTTGTCAGGCTTCGTCCCATGTTTTTGTGACAAAAGAAAAAGAGTATAGGATTCCTGGTCACAGACTTCGGTGTTAAATACCTTCTTACAGCTTCCCTCACTTGACGTAGGAAACATGAAAGCAGTTAATAATTTTATATGATACAATGTCAGAACACTTGGTTTATAATGACCGTGTGAATCACAACTTTCTGTGTACATTAGCAGGTTTGGAAGTTCAGGGTGCAAAGGTACTTTAGTCTTTAGATTGATGTTTTAATCTTGTTGGCTCACTACTTTTAAGGATGCACAGGTGATGGCAGCTGAAATAGACTATTTTCACTTCTTTAAACTCGTAATCATCACCAAACTGTCCTTCCTTTGTCTTTGATTACATTTAGTCCATTTTTATGAATTACACCCGTGGAAACCATCTTCTCTCACAGACACCCATAGAAAGGTCTGGCAATGATTCCCTGCCTTCAGATCTCACCAAGATGGACAAAGAAGATGTATTCACTACATAACATCAGCGAGTAAACGGGACACCAAGAGAAGGTGACTCAAGTCATGACCAGCTTCTAGGAAATGTAAAGGAGATGGCATTGATATGGCAAGATAGAATATACAGACACGTAGGAAAACAGAGCAAGGTTCATGGGGCTCTGAGTGAAACGTCTTTAACAATAAAGCGATGGTAACATATAGTATAATTTAGAATCAGGAAGAACTCGGAGAAGATGGAGGCCTGTGATTTTTCTTCCCACAATGAAAGAGGAAGTTAATTAGAAATTAACTAGAAAGCCAGATGATACACAAAGAATGCCAGTCCAGTCATGAAGCCAATTTACATCTGGTGAGAATTTGGACAATTGATGAAATGTAAGAGGGGAGAATCCACCGGACCCTGATGCTTGGAGCATTCCCCTTCAAGTGGTTCAAGGTTTGCCAAGTGGTTCCAGCAGAGTGCTGTGTTCTGAGGAGACTGTTGCACAGTGGGACATTAAAATGGAAGTGTGAAGGCACCAAGAGATGAGCCACTTGACAGGTGTCAAAGGGGACCCATCCCATGGTCACTCCCCGGAAGTCTCAAAGGATGGCCCAGAGCCTGTCACACCCACAAGACACCACACTGGAAACTCAGAGTCACCAAAGATCAAAGGGTCAACATCTGCTCAGGAGAAGAGGGTCAGGCCACACTCCGAGTCTGTGCATGAGAGCGAGAGCATGGGCCTGGCCCCGAGAACCACCCGAAGGACAATGGGACCCCAAACATGGCATCTTGGGGTGACCTGCTGGGGAAGCAGGAAGTTGAGGGGAAGCAGCGGTCCAAGAGAATGCCAGAGGTGTGAGAGCAGACCAGAGTTTGCAGGGAAGACTGAAGAACCTGTCCCATGCTTGTGGAGATCTGCCAGGCTCGAGAGGGCTGCCTCCAATAGGGTGACAATCCAGTCATGAGAAGATTTCCTTTCCATCCTCGGTCTGTCTGTTCTCTTTTTACTCCATGTATGATATGAATATGAGTGCTCTGTTTTTATGTACACCAAAAGAGGGCATCGGATCCCATTGTAGATGGTTGTAAACTACCATGTGGGTGCTGGGAATTGAACTCAGGACCTCTGAAAGAGCAGCCAGTGCCCTTAACCTCTGAGCCATCTCTCTGCCTGCTCATTCCTTTAGGAGGCTTTGCCAGACAAAAGAAATTTTAAGTTTGAAACGTGTTCTGAGTCTTGATTCTGTGGAGAGCCGAACTCTTAATTGTTAAGTTGAGACCGTGTCTCAATTTAAAGTGATTATGAGACTTCCTATTCCCTAAGAACGCAATCTGGGGGCATGTCAGTGTGTTCACTTTGTACCTACAAAGACAGGAATTTACTCATCAAGCAGGTTTAAGGGATAGGACAGAAAACATCTCATGATATGTCATGAGTCCTGCTGCTTGAACGACAACTGTAACAATATTGTAAATGCCATTCTCCGGCTTTATATTCTAAAAGCAACCTGTAGATAAAGCCCGGAAGACTTAATTATGATCACAGAATAGGACATAGTGGTTAAAAATGTTAATAGTAGAACATGAGGCAGCCGAAGGACGGGGCCAGGAAAATCGCTCAGTCAGAAAAGTGTGTGCCAGGCAAGCATGAGGACCCGAGTTCAAGTCTTAGCACCCCCCAACAAAAAGCCAGGTCTAGTGGTGTGCATTTGCAATCTTGGTGCTGGGAGGCAGAGACCGGTGTGGCCCACGAGCCACAAGCCAGCCAGCCTAATCTAATTGGCAAACTCCAGGCGCTAGTGAGAAACACTATGTCAGAAAACCAAGGTGGATAGCACCTGAGGTTGTTCAGAATACTTCTTACACACACACACACACACACACACACACACACACACACACACACACACACGGTGCCAGGAGATAGACCAAAAAGTAGAGAGAAGAAGAGTAGAGAGAAACAGGAGAGAATCTATTCTTACTTTATAGAATGTACTTCATACTGATGGATTAAGACATAGGCAGCTACGTAGTAGGTGACTACAGAGAACACTACTGTACTATATATATCTCCAAGGAGCTAGAAGAAAGGGGTTTGAATATTTTTACCACAAAGAAATGGTAACTACTGGAGGAGATAGGCATGTTTTTTGTTTTTACCCTCCCTTGGACATTATCCATTGTGTACATGTGAGGAATCATCATGTGGCACCCATAAATATGTGTAATTTTTATATCCATTAAAAATGTATTTTGAAACCTAATCCATATAACCACAAGAGTTGGGTCTTTGGGAGGGGGTATAATTGAGTCACAAGGGTGGAGCCCTAGTTAATTCGATTAGTGGCCTTATCAAAGACGCTCCAGAGAGCTTGCCTTGACCCTTGTATTATGAGAGTCCTGTTGTGGGATATTTGTATGAAAATGTATTGCTGTGATTGGTTTAATAAAGAGTTGAGCCGGGCGGTGGTGGCGAACGCCTTTAATCCCAGCACTCGGGAGGCAGAGCCAGGCGGATCGCTGTGAGTTCGAGGCCAGCCTGGGCTACCAAGTGAGCTCCAGGAAAGGCGCAAAACTACACAGAGAAACCCTGTTTTGAAAAACCAAAAAAAAAAAAAAAAAAGAGTTGAATGGCCTATAGCTAGGTGAGACTTCCAGGCAGAGAGAGGAAGTAGAAGATGAATCTAGGCAGGCAGGGAGATGCCAACAAGAGAGACATGGGAGGAGTCAGACATACAGAATGAAAGGTAAAAAGCCACAAGGCAAAACCTAGATTAATATAAATGGGTTTATTTAAGTCATAAGAGCTAGTGGGACAAGCCTAAGCTAAGGCTGAGCTTTCACAGTTTATAGTAAGTCTCTGTGTCATTATTTGGGAGCTGGCTGGCGGGACAGAGCAAGACTCATTACAGAGCCCCCAGCAAAATGCCACTACCTTTGAGAAAGTGGACCTTCGCCACACACTGCATCACTGGCAGCTTGATTCTGGACTTCAGAACTCGATGAGAAACACATTTCTGGTTTGTTTGTTTGTTTGTTTGTTTTGAGATAGGGTCTCATCCCGTAGCTGTGGCTGGCCTGGAGCTTGTAAAGGCCAGGCTGGCCTGCACTCACAGGAAATCTGCATGCCTTTGTGTTGTGAGTGCTTTGGTTGAGGTACAGGATACCATTCCCACATTTCTGCTGTTTATAAGCTAGGCAGTTGACGGTGTTTTGTTAAGCAGCCTGAGTAGACCAGGAGTCCCTGGGAAGCGGGCAGGGGCGGCTTGCACTGTGTGGGTCCTTTGCCTTGTACCCTCATCGTGTGTACAGCAACACACAGAAGAGGATGGGGAGGAATTAGGAGTGCAATTAAAGGCAACCTCACCTTGCTCTGATCCAGGGTTTGGTGTGCATGTCCAAACCACTGCCCCAGCTGCCATGTTTTTCTGAAGCCGGAGGCAAGAACCCCCTTTCCTGGGCCAGCTCCTCAGCAATCGCCCTGATGTGGTAGGGCTCGAATCCGCAGCAGCCGCCAATGTACCTGACGCCCAGGTTGTAGGCCTCTCTGGCGTATTTTTGAATATCCCATCGGGTCGCAACTCTGGGTTCCAAGCCTGTAATACAATGGTTTCTGTTATCACTCTGCTGTGGTGTGAAAGCGAAATGTGCCCCACAGGCTCATATGTTTTCTGAATACTTGGTCCCCAGCTGTGGACTACTTGGAAATGTTGCGCAACTTTCACTGGAGGCAGACCTTGAGGTTTGATTGGCACCTTGGCGTCCTGTCTTCATTCGGTTTCCTGACTGTGGAGGTCATGTGACCATCTACCGCATGCTCCTGCGGCCATGCCTCCCCACTGCGATGGACTGCCTGCCCTTGACTCTGAGCTTCCCCAAAGTTCCTTCTCATCAGGTATTTGGTGAACACAACCGGAAAAGTGACCAATGCAGCTCATTTTCAAATGACAGATTCTCAGCTGATTGGCCAGCTCCTCCACTCCACCCACACCCCAGTTTAACAAAATCAATATAGTGCTGGAAAGATTATGCATCCTTTAGGTGGCTTCTGTTTGGTTAGCACTGAAGGATTTTTTTTTTTCTTATATGGCCTTGTATTATAAAACTGTATCAATTTAGTCACAGTAAGAAACCTAAGGGCCAGGTGGTGGTGATACATGACTTTAATCCCAGCGTTCATTCGAGAGGCAGAGGCAGGCAGTTCTCTACGAGTTCAAGGCCAGCCTGGGCTACAGAGCGAGTTCCAGGACAGCTAAGGCTACACAGAGAAACCCTGTCTTTTTGAAAACCAAATCAAACCATAAGGAATTTTACATGCACCCGAGCTTACCAAAGGGATATTCTGGGAGGTCCACAAACCCTCCCTTGCCACAGTCAGGTGTGTGGAAGCCCAGGCATTGCACCATCAGATGAGCTTGCAGCCCGGAATCCCCGAGGCCCTTCTTCATGAGCTTCATGGTCTGCAGGCTGGTCCAGGGCCCGAATCGGCAGTTGACCCCAATGATGTTTGCCCCTGTGCAAGGCAATGAAGAACCATTACAACTTACGGTGGATTCATTTGTCTGTTCGTTCTGTTCATGACAGTTAGAAGCTGAGCTGGCTGGGGTGCATGCCTGTCATTACAGTGTCTGAGAGAGCAGGAGGGTCACAAATTCAACACATTGATTAGAAACGGTTCAACCTCATTCCAAATCAACCAACCAACCAACCAACCAACCAACCGTCCAACCAATCAACCTTAGAAGCTAGTTTAGAGATTAGCTACCCTAGGGTCTGTAGACAAGACCATTTCCTTCTTGTTCTTCTATTTCTCTGACAACACTGAGCAAATGCATTTCACAAGCAGCCCATGCATCGCCCGCCCATCTCATTGCGGTCCATTTTACCTGCCTGCACCAGCTTGACTGCACAGTCTCCAGGGGTCACATCATGCATGTCCCCCTCCGGCCCGATGCACATGGTCGCAGCCACAGGTTTGCCCACTTCCCTCAAGACTTCCACAGCCCACACAGCTTCTTCCACGTGCTCAAAATACTAGGAGACAGCACTTTTTAAAATTGGCCTCAAGTGAAAGTAGACTTTTGAATGGTAAAGCCCAAGTGCTGGGAAACTGTTATAAAAATGAAGAAATCTATAATATGTGATACAGCTTGCTGAGGAATGTGTCTGACAGATTATGTAAAGAACAGCTTTCTGAGTAAACATTGGAGTTCCGTCCATGAGAATATCTGGAGTTTTATATGGGGATCAGTATATGGTGACATTGTGGCTGTTAGTAAAACAAAAATCAAACCATTTAAAGGTTGTTTATATATATATATATATATATATATATATATATATATGTTGAAACAGGCAATGGTGGCACATGCCTTTAATCCCAGCATTTGGGAAGCAGAGGCAGGAGGATCTCTGTGAGTTCAAGACCAGCCTGGTCTACAGAGCAAGTACCAGGACAGCCAGCGCTACACAGAGAAACCCTGTCTCTAAAAACAAAACAACAACAAAAACAAAACAAAAAGCCAAAAAAAAAATAGTTATATATTTAAAATAAAAATCTTGAAGGAACACACATTTTTGTCACCGGAAGTCCAATGTGCTATTCTTGTACCACAGAGCCACCTAGGAATAAACATTTTACTTATTGATTTAAGGATCATCTTTTTTGGAACTGGGGTTAGCTCTGAAAAATAATATTTCATCATGCATTATTCTTCACAGTGATTCTGTAGCATTTCTGGCTAAGTATCCCAGGCTCTCCATGAAGCTGGAAAGTAGGAAGGTGTTCCCAGAAGGTTAGACTGAGGCACAGAGCAAGAGATGGAGCTATGGGTGTCCTTGCTGATGGTGGCCAGGGTGTCCTTGCAGGGGTGCTTCCCGGAATTCCCCTTCTGTGCCATAATTAAAATGGTGACCTAAACTAACTGTACAGGAGCCAGCAGCAATCTCCCTGTTTCTTGTTTCCTCGCTCTTTTTTTTTTTTTTTTTAATATTTAAGACAAGGTTATTCTATGTAGCCTTGGCTGTCCTGGAACTCGCTGTGTAGACCAGGCTGGCCTCGAACTCGGAGACCTGCCTGCCTCTGCCTCCTGAGTGCTGGGAATAAAGGTGTGTGCCACCAGGCATGGTTTCTTTCTTCACTATTGAAAGAAATTCTACACAAGCCCATTGAGGAATGAAAAGATAATCAAGGGAAGCTCTGAAAACAGGGCGCATGTTCCTGCCCAGGTGGACAGTATTCCTGGAATCGGCGTTGAGGAGCAGACAGCCCTGGGCCTTGAGCTGGTCTGAACTAGCAGACCTAGTGATGAGGAGAAGACCTGGGTTGAGGGCTTGATCCCAGGCAGGAACAATGGGGGAGAAAAGGGAGAGAGTGTCCCTCATGTCCAGCCCACGACCAATTGTTTGGCTTAGATATGAAATGTCCCTCAATAGGTTCATGTGGCGAAGGCTTAGAACTTAGCTGCTAGGCACTGAGCAGGCTTGGACCACGAGGACTCTGACTTCATCAGTCCACTTAGATGTGGATGGATTCATAGCATCTTTGGGAACTAGAACGAGGCGGGGTCTGGTGAGAGGTGGGTCCTGGAGGTGTCCCTTTGAAGGCCACCTTGTTTCTGGCTCCTTCCTGCTGCCCCCTCCTTTTCCTAGCTGCCATGTCCCACTCTGCCATGCCCTCCCTCCATCCTGACTCCTGACCTAGAACAGAGCCAGCCGGCCGAGGACCTCCAAAACCGTGAGCCCAAGTGGTTTCTTCTTAAGTTGATCGTCTCAGGTATGTGTCCCAGCGACAACAATAACAAAAACCTGACTTAATAGATCAATCCTTTCTTTAAATGCCGCGTTCACGTGATGAGCTGAGGAACGGCAGAGAGGCGGTGGGAAAGGCCAGGATGGAGAAGACAGTTACCCAGTGCCGAGTCTTGCTAGTGAGACCCCGGTGAACCTGGGCAGCCGTCTGCTAGGCTTGGCCCTCCCACTGCCTCCAATCTCCCCCAGCCCCCAGCACTTTCCAGCCTGGCCTCTCCTTTGGGAGGGGATTCGTGTCCTAAGCCACTGTCCTCTTTTTCTCTTCTCACTGTCCCCCAAGTCAGCTACTACAATCACATAAACCCCAGGAAGCAAAACCCATACTGAGGCATGCGGTGGGTCCATCCCTCGCCTCACAGAGAACCCCACCTGAAGATGGCGGAGCCTTGCCTGGGATGCAGTGTATCAACCTCCACCTCTGACCGTCCACGGGGAAGAAATGAGGACACAGAGCATCCCTGTCCGGTTCCTCTCAGACCAGCCTTACCTCTGCGATCAAGAAGTCCACATTTTTCCTGACAAAAACTTCTAGCTGTAGTCGAAAAAGGTTTTTAATCCTGGTTTCATCCTTGTGGTATTTGTACAGTGATGTCTGGCAGAGGCAGCCTGCCACCAAAGCGTCCCCTCCGTCAGCTACTTCCCTGGCGAGGTCGCAGGCGGCTGCATTTACGTCTTCCCACTGAGAGCAAGAGCAGAAACATGGGCCTGGTGTTTTAAACGCCAAATAAAGTGAGTCACAGACGGATGGACGGACGGACGGACGGAGCAAGAAGCACGTCAGCCCTGCAAACGGCTGTTCAAGAAGAGCTGGGCATAATCTCCTCTGCTACCAGTGACTCCTGTGTGAGCCAGGGGAGGAGGGTGCATGTACATGTCATGTTATCTTTTGACACAGGGTCTTTCTTTCACTGAGTCTGATTCTCACGGATTTAGCTAGATTGTCTGGCTCCAGGGAATCTGCCTGCCTCTGCCCTGCCCCCCGTCCACCCCCCACCCCCCGTCCACCCCCAAACCTGGTGATGGGTTACAGATATGCATCAGTGTACCTGGCTTTTACACAGGTTCTGGGAATCCAAACTTAGGTTGTGTGCTTATACAGCAAGTACTTTATTAACGGAGCCGTCTCCCCAGCTCTACCAGTGACTTTATACTTCCATCATCGTTATTATCCACACTGAATTTTTAAAACATAAATTTAGATTAATTGTGAAGTATAGTGGTGCATTCCTTGATGATGATGATGATGATGATGATGATGATGATGTGTATATGTATTTTACCTGCATGTATGTCTGTATACCATGTATGTCCCTGATGCCCTTGGAGGCCAGAAGAGAGCATCAGATCCCCAGGGGTTAGAGCTCCAGACAGTTGTGAGTTGCCATGTGGGTACTGGGAATTGAACCCAGGTCCTCTGGAAGAGCAAGTGCTCTTACCTGCTGAGCCATTTTTCAGTTCTACCGCACTGGATTTTAATAGCTTTATTTGTTCCCCCCTCATAAAGATCATTAGCTTCTTCGGAAGAGGGTCTAAGCCTCTTGCAATAGTTTGAATGTAATTGGCTCCCATAAGCTCATAGGCAGTGGCACTATTGGGAGATGTGGCCTTGTTGGAGGAAGTGTGTCACTGTGGGGGCGGGCTTTGAGGTCTTTTTTTACTTAAGCTTTGCTCAGTGGGACAGTTGGCTTCCTGTTGCCTTCTGATCAA
Organism: Peromyscus leucopus; assembly: GCF_004664715.2. Classification (NCBI taxonomy): domain Eukaryota; kingdom Metazoa; phylum Chordata; class Mammalia; order Rodentia; family Cricetidae; genus Peromyscus; species Peromyscus leucopus. Next base: position 55,170,067 of record NC_051072.1, on the reverse strand, counting down.
GATGTAGCCAGCATCATGTCTACCTGCACACTGCCATGATCTCCACCATGATGATAACGGACTAAACCTCTGAAACTGTAAGCCACCACCTCAGTTAAATATTTCCTTTATAAGAGTTGCCGGGGTCATGGTGTCTCTTCGCAGCAATGAAAACCCTAACTAAGATATTCCGTTTCATACACGTGTGTGTGGAGTGGCGAGTTCACGACTGGCAGCAAAGTGCAGACACACAGGAGCCCAGTTCCACCCCCTCCCACGGGAAGCCTCCGACCTTGGCAGCTGCTCCCTACCTGCACCCCAGTTACCTTGCTTTCCATGTTGTCCTCAGAGGCAGAAAAGGTGAACGTCTGCAAGACATCGGCTCCTGCTCTCAAGAATTCTGTGTGGAGCTGACGAACTGCCCAGCAATTGAAATTTCAATGACAAAATCAAGCTCCAGATGCTTACATTCTCAATAGCAGCCCCCCCCCCGCCCCCGCTTCCTTCCCTCCCCACCAGCCCCAGTTTCAAACCCAGAACTGATAAAGCTACAGATTAAAGTCAGTCGTGTGGCAGGGCACCGTGCACCATGGATCACCGCACAGGGTCCTGCTGACTGGCCTCAAGAGGGTTGCACGCAGAGAATAAAGTCTGGCTAGCTCTGTGCCCCCCTCATCCCTTGTCTGGAGTTTATTCACACAACAATGTGTGAAGGATGCCACTGGCCTTTATCACCAGCGTGGGAAGGGTAAAGCAGCTCACGCACAGGGCTGCAGGCCTGTGTATGATACCCACAGCAGCCCGATTCAGCAAAGTGTGAAGGAGCCATGTGATAAGCAGCCCCGGCTGCCCCAGCCTCTCAGAAAGTCACCTTCCCCGGGACTGGGAATGTAGCTCAGTCCGCAGAAAGCTTCCTTAGTAAGAATAAAGTCCTGGGTTTGATTTCCAGCATCCTGTAAGGCAGGTGTGATAGCACACGCCTGTAGACTTAGCACTCAGGTGGAGGCAGGGGGATCAGACCTTTGAGGTGATCCTCAGCTACATAGCTAGCTTGAGGCCAGCCTAGGATGTCTGAGACCCCGTCTAAGAAAACAAAAAGGAAAGAAAAGAAACTCCCCTCCCCCTCCACTACTTCTCTTCCCCACCATCACCCCCCCCCAATTTAATACATTCAGTTTAGCTGAAAGATCTTCCAAAAGTAAGAAAAAAAATTGAAAAATTCCCAAGAGGCACCAGAGAAGCAAAGCTATTCTGTCCTCCACAGAAAGCAGGTGTATGGGCAACCTGGGGAAATAACACTAAGGGCCTCAGGGCTCTAAGGATGGCTGGGCAGCTCATGGGGGTAAACTGTCCTCACAGCTGGCCCTCGTCCTGCCCCATGTGACAGACAAAGAAGCAGATTCTCAAAGAGGTCAAGGGACTTGTCTAAGGTCACACAGCTGGTCTGGGGAAGAACCACGCAAGGACCCCAACTTTGTCTCGTGCATTATATACGCCTGAATGAAATCAGGTAGATTCAAGATTCAAGCCACACTTTCAGCTTGTGGCCTGATCTCCCTTCTTATTCTTTGGCCTTAACCGCCTCCCTGCCTCTCTCTCTCTCTCTCTCTCTCTCTCTCTCTCTCTCTCTCTCTCTCTCTCTCTCTAGGAAAGCAAGGGAAATCAATAAAGCCAGATATAGTTAAAGCACCATTGTGACGTCACCAACCAATTGCAATGGTTTCTACTTCCAACTCTTTTATTTATATTCCCCGCCCCCCAAATCAGGAAGATGAAGGGGTGTTATTCCTTTCTCTGCACTCTGGTCCCCACAGTCTGGCTGTCTGCTCCATTAAGCTGGTGATGGCCATCAGCCATTATCACCATGGCCATGAGTGTTATCTACCGTGTACAGCCTTCAGCAGGATGAATCTAAAGCAATTAACGATTTTTGCTAACTTAAGAAAACTCTTGAATAGCTACAAGGAAAATTCCCAAGGAATGAACTGTGAAAAATATATATTAACAATGCTTGTTCAAGAAAATATGAGTGCAGAGAGGGAGAGAGGAAGGGAGGGATGGAGGGAGAAAGAGACAGAGACAGAGACAGAAAGGAGGAGGAAAGAGGGAAACAGAAAGATAATTATCTCTGTGCTTCAGTCCACACACTGCCATGGCCTCCACTTCTTGGTAATTTTGCAAGAGAAACAGTCCTTAGGAAATGCTTGCTGTTATTCCTTGATTTTCTCTCGCTAACTGTCACCTGCATACAGACTTCGGGGTGACGTGGGCACTCACCTGCACTTGGATGCTCCACCACTGCTTCTGGAGTCCACAGCCCTGCCTTCACGAACCCTCTCTTCTCCAGAGAGAAGAGAAAGCCGCCGTCCCCAACCACAAGCTCCCCGCTGTCCAGACGGTCCAAAATGCCCTGGGGAAGAGACCAGAGACACTAGACTCTCTGCACTCCCGCTTTGCCATTTAAAGCCATTTCCAATTTTAGGAATGTTGGTCTTGTGTTCTTCAGGCAGCAATTCTGATAAAATTATGTCTAAGAGTGTTTCAGAAGACATTGCAGCATGATTCCTGGACAATCTAAATAACTATTTTGTGCAGTTAAGGAGCTATGGATAGGTACTTTTTTTTTTTTTCTCAATTGACACTTTCTGGGTCTAACTATACCTGGTGCTGGAACTGAGTTCAGGTCCTCTGGAAGAGCACCTAGGGCCCTTGACTTCTGAACCACCTCCCGAGTCCCTGCCCGACATTTTAAATTCTCTATTTTTCTTCATCGTCATTATAAAATGGCTAGTTTATGGAAATTTGAACCCGGAGCAGCCAATAGCTCATCCCTCCTTGTTGTCTCCATCACCTCGCTTAATTCTAGTGCCAGCTTAGGTGAAAAGGACGGGGAGAGTCAACCGCAGAGGATGTGAATCCACCTAGAGCAGTCCTGTTTCTCATTCACATTCCATTATTGGCAGTGCACCTGCTGATCTGATGGTGAGGCCCTGGGGTTCCTTTACATCCCCTTTTTTGAAGACATCAACCCCGAAACCTCTGGATTTACCCTCGGGGCTCAGGATGAGACTGTTGGCCCTCAGAGGAGGCCATTTGCCCCATGGCTAGTGGGACACAGCTGTTAATGGCTGACTAACAACTTAGCAACTGACTGAACCTGGACTGTGACCCTCGCACAGGTCACCTCTGTTCCCAGTTTCGTAGCCTTTCCTATGTCTGCTGCCCCCAAGACTCTGAATTGCGTCTAGGTGGGCTGTTGGGGGTGGGTGGGTCCTGGGAGGCCCCTCCTCCAAGTTCATGCCTTTCTGGTTGGTTGGGATCCCTGGCTTCCACAAGTCCTCAGTGCTGTGGGAATGAAGCCGGTATGTGGTCGCCATGGGAGAAGGACAGGCTATGGGACTGCCTTCTGAAGGCAACAGAGGGGACTCCCACACCCACCCCTGTGACCTGCAAGCTGTCCTTGCTTCACACAGCACTGGTTGACGCGCTCACAAAACATAAGAGAAACTGATAGGAACACCCGTGTGTGAACCTCAGGAGCTATTGCGTGCGCTCCCTTGAGCAAGAACAATGAGAGTCCCCTGAGTCCAAAAACTTGACCTCAGGTCCCTCCTCTGCCCTGAGCGCGATCACGGACTCTGGGCACAGTCGCCTGACTTTGGGGCCTCAGTCCCTCCCCCCGCGCCGCCGCCCATACTGGGGATACCAGTACTGCAGATACTCTGGGCTGGGTAAGGGCTCCATGAATGCTAATCCACTCGCGATCCGGTAAACTGAGGCTCTGGGCCGCCCAGCCGGGTGCCGTAGGGGTTTAGCTGAAGGCGGGATTCGAACTCCCCAGGAAAGGAAGAAGGCCTGGGCGACACTCACCTTCTTGGCCCGCGGGCCTCGGGCTGGTGCCATGTCTCCGCGACTGTGCCGGCGCGGGTCCGGTGGCACCGGTCCCGGAGGCGCCGCGGTGCCCGAGCCCGCCCCTCGATGGGAGGACCTCTCCCGCCCTCTCCGTCCTCCCCCTCTCCTTCCGCCCTCCCGCCTTAGGCCGCCGTCGGTGCTCGGTGCTCGGTGCTCATCCGTCCGTGCTCGGTGCTCGCCTCCCCTCCACCATGCTCCGCCCGGGCGCGCTGCGGCTGCGGGGTCTCGTGCTGCGGGGCTCCCCCGGGCGCCCAAGCTCCACCGGCCGCCGGGAAGGGTGAGTGCCCGCCCCCTGCAGGTGGGGAAGAGGGGCATCCCAGGAACGGGCTGGGGTCCTCCTGGGATTCCTTACAACTACCTGGGAAAACTGTCAGTCTCTCTGGCCCCAACCCCTGTCCGGTCAGCAGTGGGCAGTTGTGAGGATGTCTGCAAGAGCCTGTCTCCTGTGCGCAAACAGCTGGATGCTGTTGTCTGCGATTCACTCGCACCCGATGGTGGTTGTTATCATCACTGTTTTGTTTTCAAGGATTAATACGTCGTCGAGCTTATTCTATTCCAGGGCGCATTGATTTGCCTTATTCTTTTTAATGGCTGCATAGTTTTTCATGTGATCAATATTCTATAATATAATTAAGCAGCCTACTCATGAACAATTAGACTGCTTCGGGTTGGTTGATAGTGCAGAAAACGTGAACCTGACATTTTTAATGCACGTGTGTTTTGGCAAATATGATAGTCTGTTTTGTTTTTAAATTTTTTTTTTTTTTTAAGGAAAAAAAGTTAGGGAAAGGGTTAGGTCATTTGAAAGATCGAAAAACAGCAGCAAACTTGCCCAAAGACAGAGAGATTCGGATAAGAACTGGATGCTCTTCGGGTGGGTGCTTGTTTGCCATGTCTTCCTTGGCTCCCAGAGTGGGGTTGTGAAACTGCAGAAGTGAGCTGGCATTTTCTTGTAGTATCTGTCTGTATGTACAAGAGCGGGACAGCATCTTTGACTCTCCTGTCCTGACGTCATTGCTGACGTCACCCACGGTGGCAAGGGGAGGTTTCTACTCACAGAGTCACTCAACAAACATTATTAGGAACTGACTCCGCTTGCATTTTACATCCTATGGTGTGCAAGGGCTGCTTTTGAGTCGCATCTAGCCATCCTTTATTGGCAGATTTTTTTACATGGTGCCTGTGGTGTGCAGGCTGGTTCCTGGCTCTGGGAATGCAAGGCCCACAGAACGGGAGTTCTGGAAGACACTGCAGCTGCTGGCTGAGCACAGTTTCCTCATCAGCAAAGACAGGATGCTAATCCTGCTCTGCCTGGCTTACAGGGGCGCTGCAAACCCCAAGTGAAGGACCGCACGAGAGATATTTGTGTGCCGCGAAAGCATCACAATTGGGAAACTTCACAAAACACCGAAGGAGATAGAAAGTTGTTGACCTTGGGTTAAGTTGTTCAAAACTGATTAGACAAATACAATCTAACATTAAAGGCTTTTTAAAAATGTGTGTGGAGTGTTTGTATTCATATGGCATATGCATCTATCCTGAAAGGTTGAGTCATCACAGATGACATTTCTCTTCTAAGAACTGTAAGGCAGGCTGGAAGTGTTGGTAAAAGCCTGAAGTCCCAGTACTCGGGAGGCTGAGGCGGGATGTCAACCTCAAAGCCATCGTAGGCTGTGGAAAGTGAGACCTTGTCTCAAAAACCAACCTGAAGCAACAGCCACAAAAGAGAGTTCTATGAGTTCCTTCTACAAGCTTTCCAGCTTTTCTGTCAGTCTGAAATTGTGTGTCTGAATACAAAGTCACACCCCATGTCGTTAAACCTGTGTGGAAAGTGTGAGTTTTGTTTGACAAACTCTGAAGGCAGATTAGAATTTAGACAACAAGATGCTCAACAATGTAATATTCATCAGATAAACATATCATCTTTTCCCAAATAAGGTGTGATTAGACAAGCACAGCAGTTACTATCATGTCGGTCCGAGGGAAGGGTCCAGACTGCTTTTTTCTCACTTTGAAACTTATCCTTAAGCCGGCAGTGGTGGTGAACGCCTTTATTTCCAGCACTCGGGAGGCAGAGGCAGGCAGATCTCTAAGTTCGAGGCCAGCCTCGTCTACGGAGCAAGTTCCAGGACAGCTGGGGGCTACACAGAGGAACCCTGCTTGAAACAAAACAAAACAACAACAAAACCTTATCCTTAAAATGACAACTTTGGTTTGGTGTCACCACATACACCATGGAGAATCTTCCCAGAATTCTTATTAACTCATATCGTGACTTTCTATGTGAGATGCTAACGGAATAAAAGAGACTGGTGACCAGGAAAGAATTAAGGAATTAATCCATCACATTCTGTGGTCACGCTTCACAGGACTGACTGAGTGTGTCTTGTGTTAGGGGAGCCCCTCCACGTGCAGCCTCGGTGGCCTTTCAGAGCCCAGCCCCTTCCCTGTGCTGACTGCCCACAGCTGCCCCTGCAGCCCGGGAGCCTTCATGCCCCGCCCCTTTATCCTTCCTCATGCAGCCCCATCACGCCTTCCTGTTGATGGATGCTGCTGCCACCGGCACCTCCCCTCAAAGAGTGCTTCGTTGCTGTGAGGTCCACATTTCTAGTTCACTTGCTTCATCTCCTGCCTCTGCTGTGAGCTTCAGAGCTCCGAGGCCCTGTGTGTCCAGCCCCAGGAAGGCAGGAAGCATGCGATAAATAAAAGAGGAAATTCACCGAAGGAAATGAGGCAATGACCAACAAGCCCCTCTGCCCTAAGAGCAATGCCAATGCCAGAACGCCACCCTTTAGGGACCTGTGTAGGGAAGGCATGCCTGGAGAGGGCTGGGAATAAGTCATAAAAATGATCAGATGTGTTCACTGGACATACCTATGGGATGTGGGCACTGGGAGGGGGCTGAGACCAGTGACAAATATGATATTGTCCCCGCCTGCCTTCAAAAAGCTCACAGGGCAGCTAGGAAGACCATTCTGCAAACTGATGACTTAGAGAAGCCAGAAGAGGAGGATACTTCTTCATCCATCTCCCTTCAGCTTGGGGAGCCCTCGGAGAGAAGAGGATGAAGACTGGGGCTTTTCTAAGACTAAAATCAATAGGCGTGGGGGGGGGGGGTGAGGGCATGTGCAGCCTACATGTTGAGTGCCCTCTTCAGCTGCTCTCCAAACTGTTTTTTGAGGCAAAGTCTCTCACTGATTAGGCCAGGAAGGCTGGCCAGCAAGACCCAGGAATCTTCTTGTCTTTGCTTCACCAGAGCTGAGATTTCAGGTGAGGGCCACATTCCTAACGGCATTTGCGTGGATCCTGAGGATTGAACTTGGGCCCTCATACTTGAAGAACATTGTATCAGCTGAGCCCAGCCCCAGAATGTGAGTGGGTTTTTTTTGGGGGGGGGGGACTTGTTTGTTTGTTTGTTGAGACAGAGTTTCTCTGTTCAGTCCTGGCTGCCCTGGAATTCGCTCTGTATAGACCAGACTGGCCTCAAACTCACAAAGATCCACCTGCCTCTGCCTCCCAAATGTCAGGATTAAAGGCACATGCCACCACCACTGACCAGTCAGAATGTGTGTGTGTGTGTGTGTGTGTGCGTGTGCGTGTGCGTGTGCGTGTGCGTGTGCGTGTGTGTGTGTGTGTGTGTGTGTTTTGGTTTTTCAAGACAGGGTTTCTCTGTGTAGCTTTTTGAGCCTTTTCCTGGAACTCGCTTTGGAGACCAGGCTGACCTGGAACTCACAGAGATCCCCCTGCCTCTGCCTCCCAAGTGCTGGGATTAAAGGCATGCACCACCACCGGCTGTCCAGAATGTGTTTTTTAAATGGGAAAAATGATGTCTAGATTGAGAAAGAAGCAGCCACTGCCCCCCCCCCCCCCGTGCTCATTTCCTGAACCACATTCAGTGCGGGTTGCCTAGCCAGGGTTCAGATGCCCCAGGTTTCTAAGTGCAAAATGCAGCCTGTAGGTGTGGAGTTCTAGAGACAGGCAAGCAAGGGAATTGGACGCAAACTGGACCTGCTATCTGCAAGTGAGTCACCACTGTTAAAAAACGCTGTCTTCCAGACAGGAAATCCCGCCCTCCCCGCAAGAATGGAAGGACGCGGCAGAGACGGTGATCATTGGAGGCGGCTGCGTGGGCGTGAGTCTGGCTTATCATCTGGCCAAGGCCGGCATGAAAGATGTGGTCCTGCTGGAGAAATCGGAGCTCACAGCTGGCTCGACCTGGCACGCAGTAAGGAAACACCCCAAAGTGTACACCAGTTCCTCCCAGTCACAGCTCCTACAGAGAGCTCTTCAGAGTGTGGGACCCCCTCACCTCCCCAGAAAGTGTGTTGTCACCTGACTGGTGCCCTTCCAGGAAGTGGGAAATGGTTATTTGGATACCCTTTATGTTGAACATGTGGATTCTGGATTCTGATCCTGGCTTTGACGTTTTCCGCCCTGGTAACTTCCAGAAAGTTCCTTCAGTTTCCATTTTCTGATGCATTCCATTTTCTGAGTTGGTTTTGTTTCGTGTTTTTGTGACAGAGTCTCATCCTGTAGTCAGCATACGTCATTGTTCTAGTGAAGCAGGCTGCCTAGGCTGCACTGGCGAATGGCCTAGGTAAAGGCCCTGGATTGGCATGGGATTGGCCCTCCCTCCTGAGTCAGCGAGGGATAGGAAAGGAAGATTCTATGATATGATTGTCTATGTGCTATCTATCTGTCTGTCTGTCTATCTATCTATCTATCTATCTATCTATCCATCCATCCATCTTTCTTTCTCCTTCCTTCCTTCCTTCCTTCCTTCCTCCCTCCCTCCCTCCCTCTCTCTCTCTCTGTCTCTCTTTCTTTCCATCTTTCTTTCCTTCCTTCTTTCCTTCTTTCTTTCCTTCTTTCTTTCCATCCATATTTGGAGGAAGATCTTGGTCTCATTGGCCATCTTTTTCCGTAATCAGCTCTCCTGTGATGAGGAGAGGAAAGAGGAACCCTCTCCTAAGGCCTCTTCATGCTCAGCACACACCTGAAGCTCGGGCCAGGTGTCTGGATAAGAATGGTTGCCAAAGCTGAATGCTGGTGAATAGTGCTACCCAGATTCAAGCTCAGTTGGCTACAGTCTCTAATCCCACTGGTCAGCCAGTGCTCCCAGAAAAACAGCATCAAGTCTAGCTCCTCTTCCTCCAACCCCTCATCCTCAGTGCGTGTGTAGGGGGATGGGCATCCCATCACTTTCCTATAGCAGTCTTCCCAGCACAGGCGTCTCCTTCCACTGGTTCCCACTGCTGTCCTCACGCCTGCAGATGCTCTGGCACTCCAGGCTTGTCTCACATCCCTAAACTGGATTTTCTGTGTAGAACTCATGTTGTCCTTCTAAATGCAAGTCTACTGCCTCTAGTTTTCCCTCAGGCTGAGCCTTAGGGTCACTACTGCTGTGATGAAACATCATGACCAAAAGCAATTTGGGAAGGGGAGAGTTTATTTCACTCACAGTTTCATTTAACAAATCAAATGCATCATCATCAAATGCAGTTGGGCAGGAACTCAAGCAGAGCAGGAACCTGGAGGCAGGAGCTGATGCAGATGTCATGGAGGGATGCTGCTTACTGACTTGCTCCTCATGGCTTGCTCAGCCTGCTTTCTTATAGAACCCAGGGCCAAGGATGGCACCATCCACAATGGGCTGGGCCCTTTCCTGTCAATCACCAATTAAGAAATTGCTCTACAGGCTTGCCTACAGCCCCGTCTTGTGGAGACATTTTCTCAATCAATGTTCCCTCCTCTATAGCCTGTATCAAGTTGACAGAAAATTAGCGAGCATGGTATACATTTTGTCATCACTCAAGACAGAAGGTGTAGATGTAATGGTCTTATTAAATAAGAAACACAGAGTCAAATGCAGAGTTAAAAGCCCAAGAGGTCAGAGCAGTAGCTAAGAGCTGAGACTAAAAACGCCTTCTTACCACCTGCTGCCGCTGCCATCCTTCCCCTGAGAAAGAGACCTATTTCCTGTGTGTCTGTCTTTTTATTGACTTTCTGTTCTGCCTTCTCATTGGTTGTAAACCCAACCACATGACCTCCTCATCACTGTCTGTCTACACAGACCTCCAGGTCTCTATGGTTTTTATTGAGATTAAAGACGTGTGTCTCCAAACTGGCTATATCCTTGAACACACAGACTCTGCCTGCCATGTGATTGGATTAAGGGCGTGTGCTACCGCGGCAAGACTTCTGCTATGGCTTTCTATTAGCTCTGACCCCCAGGCAACTTTATTTATTAACATACAAATAAAATCACATTTCAGCACAAATGAAATATCACCATAAGAAGGATTATGTTAGGGCACCACAGTCGGTCCCAGAAGTGAGGAAACAAGAGTCCTTTCCTCCTGGGGCTGGTCTCAGGCACAGAGACTACTCGGAGAGGGACCTGAGCCTTAAAGAAAAGAGAAGCTAGGAGTCCAGAATGCAGAAGGAGCAGGCTAGGCAGACAGCTACAGGAAGGGACACCAAACAGAGTAGGAAACAGGGAACAGGGGGGCTTAGACAAGAATCTTTAGACAGAGGCAATTGAGGCAAATGGTACTTGAACCGCCTCACACTTCCTGACTGCTGAGTGGCAGCAGGCAGAGACACACCAAAGTGGAACGGCCATTTGTTCCCTGACAGGGATTTGGTATGGTTGCATTTCAGAGCAGATTACAGGATTCCCTGAGATTTCACTAGCTGTCCCACTAAATACAAGGTCCACACTTTGGCCTGAACTCTTTAAGACAAGCAGGCAAAGATTTGAAGATGATAGTCCCTTATGTGAACTATCACATTAGCTGTGGGAAATATATTTTTTCCCTAAGAGAGAGCAAAATAGTGGGGGAAAGTACCCCCTGTCCCCGCTCCCCGTAGACAAGACAGTGAGCAGAGCCAAACGGGGAACCATTGCGTACTTGGTGTGGAGTCAGACAGCAGCGGCTGGGTGATTTGTGCCCCTTGGAATAAGGGACAGGGCAGGACCTGTCCTAGGAACAAGTCCATGAGCCTTCTCTGTAAGGAATGGCATCAGGAAGTTCCACATGCCAAGGATTTTCAGCCCAGACATATCTGGGAACAGATTGGGAGTGTGCAGAGTTGGAGCACCCGCTAAACGGACAGATTGAGAATGAAGGCAGCATCCCTGGAGTTCCACATGTCTTCTGTGATGTAAGTGTTCGCAAGGAACAGGAAGTGAGGGCTGGAGGTCGGCACAGCCTGAGACCGAATGTTCAAAGTAAAGTGCAGATCCTGAGGTCTTGTTCACTTTCGTCAGTACACAAGAAGTGGTATTGGAGGTGGGTTTGGAGAGTAGGGTCCTCCACTCTCCCAAGAATGATATCACAGCACCATCTTTAAGAGGTCCCAGGATGGAAGACCTAAGATGGAAGACAATCTAGAACTTTCCACTTATTTACATACATAAGAAAGAAATTAAACTTTACTAACACAAGTAGCATCTGATGTGATTGACATAATGCTTTTTTCTTTCTTCTTCTTCTTCTTCTTCTTCTTATTCTTATTCTTATTCTTCTTATTCTTCTTTTGTTTTTGTTTTTGTTTTTTTGTTTTTCGAGACAGGGTTTTTCTGTGTAGTTTTGGTGCCTGTCCTGGATTTCACTCTGTAGACCAAGCTGACCTCGAACTCACAAAGATCAGCCTGACTCTGCCTCCCGAGTGCCGGGACTAAAGACGTGTGCCACCACCACCCAGCGTGACATATTGCTTAAGATCCCAAGATTCTCTGGGGGCAGGTTGGCTCTGCAGGATGGGCTCGTCTGGGCTCTTTCTTTGATTGCTATGTGAGGCCATCACTGTGACTAGCTTTACTGAGACTTGTATAAGCAGTATAGTTTGTGAGGAGAGGCAGAGGAGTTGTTTGAGGTCCAGAGCGTCACACTATGGAAAGATTTGTTACCTGGCAATGACGAATAGGGTAGTGAATTTTAAACACGTATTTCTTTTACAAATAGGCAAATGTTCCAAATGTGTTGATCTTTAGGAATTCAGGGGATATGGGTGGTTTCTACAAAGCAGTTATAGAGGTTTTAAAAGCTATGTCTGGGGTGTGCATTAATGGTAGAGTGCCTGCCTAGGAGGAAGTGCAGAGCTCCAGTCTTGATCCCTAGCACTAGAAAAAAAAAAGAGGTGAGCAAGCATGATGCTTTAAAGAGGGTGGTAGCTAGCTTGCAAAGCAGCCCTGTTGGGAAAAGAGTATGCTAAAAGAGTTAGTTAGAAATGTGAATATTGCCAGGCAGTGGTGGCACACGCCTTTAATCCCAGCACTCGGGAGGCAGAGGCAGGCGGATCTCTGTGAGTTCAAGGCCAGCCTGGTCTACAGAGAAAGATCCAGGACAGGCACCAAAACTACACAGAGAAACCCTGTCTCGAAAAACCAAGGGGAAAAAAAAAGAAATGTGAATATTATGGTTAGATTTTCTAGACTAAATGATATCTCCTGGTGTGTGTGGGGGAGGTGTCTCTCCTTTGTGAGAGATACAATTTTTAACCTGTTAAAATTTTTTTTTTCGGAGCCGGGCGGTGGTGGCGCATGCCTTTAATCCCAGCACTCGGGAGGCAGAGCCAGGCGGATCTCTGTGAGTTCGAGGCCAGCCTGGACTACCAAGTGAGTTCCAGGAAAAGCACAAAGCTACACAGAGAAACCCTGTCTCGAAAAACCAAAAAAGAAAAAATAAAAATTTTTTTTTCAGATAAGGAATTCCAGTAAGATTAGTTCCCATGTGTTTAAAATACAAAGAGCTTGATACTTTCCAGGTTGTAGCAAGAATGGAGAGACAAGAACATGATAGTCAGCAGTCACCAGAAACCTTTGTATAGGTCAGTGCAGTAACAGGTGCTTGAAATGGAGGAGGAGATTTAAAACACAGAAAACACTGCTTCTGCTCGGGTCCATGCAGGACTGAGAGGCATCTGCTGCTGTCTTAGCCTCTGAAATCAGTCTCAGGCACAGGAGGCCTAGGAAGAATGCTAATCCTATGTGTCAAGTCGACAGACTCGAGAATCACCTAGAAGACAAACATCTGGGCACATCTGTGAGGGCGTTGCTGGATTGTGTTAATCGAGGTGGGAACACCCACCTGACTGTGGGGCGCATCATGCCACGGGCCAGGGGTCCCCAGCTGAATGGAAAGGAGAAGGAACGCTCAGACCCAGCCTTCACCCCTCGAGAACTGCTTCCTGAGGGCAGAGGCAGCTGCTGCCTTCACCCGACTTCTGTGCCTTCCACGCCAGGATGGACTGTAATCCTCAAACTGGAAGGCAAAATAAACCTTTTCTTCCTCTAGTGGCTTCCTGTTTGGTATTTGCTCCCAGCAACAAGAAACTAATGCACAGGAAGACTGAAAAGTCTAATGCCAGCCTGGGCTACCCAGGCAGACTGCTTAAAACAAAAAGGAATTAAAACAAGCAAACAAATAAACCGTTCTGGATGTAAAGCAAGCCTAGAATCAGGCTGTGTTTTCAAAGGTTAATCCAGTGTGTACAGAGCTCAATAATGAAGTACGTTAATCACAACACTCTATCAAAAAACGTGATTCATGAGCTTAATATCCAAAACCTTTCTGGCACAATAAGTTAGACGAAATTTATTTAAAATACTCCACTCACCCCAAGCTCATTTAGTGTGCTTTATGATCTCTATTAATACAGTAACCTATATTTACATGTTATGTGTAAATAAAGGCATAAGAATATTTTTAGTGGTTATGTGCAAACGTTCTGAGCATAGTGTATGAATAAAAGATTTGGGCCACTGGGATTATGGTTTAGGCCAATGGCTGAGTTTATGAGGCAGTAGAGGTCATGGAAAGACAGGAAAACACACGAGTTAGTCTCGGACACAGTCCCCACTATCTAGTACCCTTTCATGATTCTCTACTTGGTAATTGTCATTGCACTCTAGGGAAGAGCTTTCCTTTCTTGTTATTTTAAATTTATGTCAACAAGAATTTGCAAATTCTAAACTTACTCAAAGATGATTGTGTGTGTGTGTGTGTGTGTGTGTGTGTGTGTGTGTGTGTATTTGAGACAGGGTCAGTCTCATGTAGCCCAGGCTGGCCTTGAACTCACTATGTAGCCAAGGATGGCCTTGCACTCCTGATCCTCCTGCTTCTACTTCCCTAGCACTGGGATTACAGCCTGTGCCACACCCTGCTTCAAAGGGCTATGCTTCCAAAGGAAGGATTCTGTCTCTGCCTTTCCTTTACCTTCTCTACCAGCTGCTGTTGTTTTTTTTTGTTTTTTGTTTGTTTTTCTTCAAGTCATTGGAGTCCAAGGATCTCTTGCTATGAAGACTTCTCTGGCCTTACCCGTGTCTGGGAGTCCTAACTAATGAGCCATCTCTTCAGTCCCTTTACTTCTTATGTTCCCTGCCCTGTGGCTTGGCATTTAACCATGTGCCTGGAGGCTAAGACCAGTATTTTTCTCCTTTTTCAAACTTTTCATTTACTATATCCATGTTGAAGTCACAGAAGAGAAAAACATTGTGTACTCCACATGTCCAAATGTCACAAAGCAGGTGTTTAATTAACAGTAGACAGTATGCAAGAATATTCAAATAATCTGAACACAGTAGAAGCATGGTAGGGATAGCTCTAGATTTTCAACACAAAGGAAAAAACAAAAGCCAACATAAGAGACTGCTAACTAGTTATTATGGCTAAGAAAAACCCACTCCCTTACTCCTGACTGTCCCAGCAAATAGAGAGATGCATGGACTGCTCCTAGGTGGATATTCTCTTTCAGTATGAAATTTAACTTTTCTTGACTAATCATTTCCAAAAGAATTTGTTTCCTAAACAAAATACACGGGGCTAAATGTCTTTAATGAATCCATGTGGTTCTTTGAAATGAAAATTTATTAGCCCCTGGTTTCTGGGGTAGGGGAACAGAGGATACAATTTAGATGGATGTAGATAATGGAACTTTCTGGTGGTCTGGTGTGGTGGTTTGAATAGGAATTGCCACGTATTCAAGCTCATATATTTGAATGCTTCGTCATTAAGGAGTGGTGCTACTGGACAGGGATTAGAAGGTGTGGCCTTGTTGGAGGAAGTGTGTCACTGGGGTGAGCTTTGGGTTTCAAAAGCTCAAGTCAGGCCCAGTCTCTCTCTCTCTCTCTCTCTCTCTCTCTCTCTCTCTCTCTCTCTCTCTCTCTCTCTCCTGTGGCTTACAGGATCTCCAGGGTCAGAACTTTAACCAGTACTCATGAGCGTTCATTTTCTCAATTGATGGGTAGAAGATGCATTGAAGACAGAATTATGTCAGTGGCAGATACCTGAAGGCTGGAGATGCTCCCTGATTGAATGAGGAAAGTCCATACACACACTGAATTGAAGCATGATATTAATTAGTCTTATCAATAAAAACCAAGAGTCAATAATGGGGTAATAGCCTGAAAGATCAGAGAAGCAGAGCAGCAGCCACTAGAGACTTCCTACCTCTACGAATCCTCAGATGGAAAAGAGGGCCAAGATCCTGTCTCCACCTGCCTTATATTCCTGTTTCCATCTCCGGATTATGTTGGAATTAAAGGCGTGAACCTCCCAAGTGCTGAGATCAAAGGCATGAGCCTTCCAAGTGCTGGGGTTAAAGGCATGTACCCACCCCACCCCCAAACCCGGCCTCTATGGTTAACCACTGGCTAGCTCTACCTCTGCTCTCCAGGCAAGCTTTATTTGTCAGAACACAAACAAAATATCACGCAACACTGAATATCAAACATGTGAAAGGAAAAGAGTGTTTGGCCATGTTTCCAAGACCCTGGCAGCAGTCCTTCTGTAGTGAAACATTTTCCTACTCTTACCAGAGCCACGTTACAAGATGGCTTAGGAACTGGGATGGAATTCTTGTCAGAAGCATCGCCTGTGTGGATGTTAGATGCTTCGACAAGTTTAGATAGAAGCATTGAGCGTCTGGTTTCTAAACGGTGGTTGACCAACTTTAATGGGAATAGTTTTAGTTTCAGAGAACCAAATTCCCATAGGAGAAAGTTATAAATATTCCTAAGTGGATTTGAGTTTGAACAGATGTGTTCTGATGAGCTCCCCAAGATACATTAGCTGAAAAATGAGACCCCAGATACTTAATTAAGAAAACTCTTGCTTCGTGTAATTGCCTAGAATTCTTGGTCTGGATGCTACATTGCATCTCTCAGAGTTGATGGAAGGGGCTACAACATTTCTAATATTAATTAATCTTTTCCAAAGAATAATTAATCAGTACTTATTCAACAAGAGTATGTATAGGGGCTGCCTATTTAGAGTTATTTGGAATACTGTATAATATAATGTATATATAATAAGTGTCTAGGAAACAAATAGATTTTTTTTATATAGACCTGGGCTCTCATAACAAGGCATTATTGTATATATGCAAATATCCAAAATTAAAAAATTCAAAATCTATATTTTTGCTTTTAATTACATTTAATTAATTAATTACTGGTTTTAGTTTTTCCAGATAGGATTTCTCTGTGTAGCCCTGTCTTTCCTAGAACTCTCTCCAGACCAGACTGAACTTGAACTCAGAGATCTACCTGCCTGTGCCTCCCAAGCACTGGGATGAAAG
This sequence comes from Peromyscus leucopus, assembly GCF_004664715.2. Taxonomy (NCBI): domain Eukaryota; kingdom Metazoa; phylum Chordata; class Mammalia; order Rodentia; family Cricetidae; genus Peromyscus; species Peromyscus leucopus. Next base: position 55,153,591 of record NC_051072.1, on the reverse strand, counting down.
GTGTGTGCCACCGTTGCCCAGGAATTAATTAATTTACTTGTGTGTGTGTGTGTGTGTGTGTGTGTGTGTGTGTGTGTGTGTGTATGCACTTCTTCACTCACATGTGCCATGAATATTCGAGGACCATATGCAGGAGTTGGTCCTCCCTTATTACCCAGTGGTCTCTGGGGATCCTGCAGATGGAGAGCCCCAGGTTTGCTAGCAGGTACCTTTACCCACTAAGCCATCTTGTTGGGCTCCAAACTCAAAGTCAAAACACTTCTGGTCCCATGCATTTCAGATTTAAAAAAAAAACAATCAACAGCAGCATACATTCTAAACCTTCCACCTATCCTTTTCCTGGTGGTTTTTAGGCTCTTTGTGGACACGTCTGTGGGCTGGCTCTCACTCTACTTGAATGGTTGAAGTTGCTTCACATACCCTGTGATGAGCCATCTGCTCTGGGGTCTCCAACCAATGTGTTCCTTCTTGCATCCCTGCTATATGCCTTCATGTCTCAGCAGCATTACATCACTGCTTAGCAGAGAAATTATCAACATTGTGCAAATGCCAACTTATTCCAGCCTTTTCTTCCCTCTTTCTGTTTAAGGCAGGTTTAACCACTTACTTTCACCCCGGGATAAACTTGAAGAAGATACACTATGACAGCATCAAACTTTACGAGAAGCTGGAAGAAGAAACCGGACAGGTAAATGCACTTAGTTTGAAGTGGTCTGTGCGGTCGGCCACTTGGATACAGATGTACAGTGCTTACTGTGGTAGAGAGGAAGGTCCAGGGACGAGCCGGGCACAACGTTCACATCACTTCATTTTCTTCAAGCGTATTACCCATGTAATTAACTAGTCTTCATTTGTTTGAAAAGGAAGAGATAATAAATAAATAGCAACTTTTCAAACTTTGTTTAGCCGGTTCCCATGTCTAGAAAATACAGAGTCAGAGCCCTTTGGCAAGGGGATTGCAGGGTCTGACTGAGCTGGCTGTCACGTGACTTTAGAAACAGCACACTAAGCCCCCTCCCCGTGTTTATTTTCATCCCTTCTCATATTACAAACATATCACAAACTAAAAAGTTTCCATGGATTCAGATCAAAGGCTTCTTAATGTTTTCATGCATTTATTCTTGCTGACGGCCACTAAAAGCTCCCAGCATCTTCAGGATCAAGACCAAAGGCTTCCCAGGGTCTGGGACTCCCAGCCCCTGACTTTCTAACATCCTCTCTTGTCTCTGTTTCCTTTGCTTCTGTGCTTTAATTGCTCTCAACTGCATAAACTTCTGGAATGTTCTAGGTGCTCTCACACCTCTGCTTCCTAAATTTGTGTTGTTTTCCTCCTTCCTGTTCTGACTGGAATCACTTTCCCCTCACCCTACATGGACAACCACCCCCTCACGCTTCTAAGACACAGCGTGTGTGCTCATTGTTCTAACCTACGGAGTGTGTGCACACTCTTCTTACACAGAGTGTGTATACACTGTTCTAACACACAGCTTGTGTGCACACTTCTTACACACAGCATGTGTGCACACTCTTCTTACACACAGCGTGTGTACACACTGTTCTAACACAGTGTGTATACACTGTTCTAACACAGCATGTGTGCACACTGTTCTAACACAGCATGTGTGCACACTGTTCTAACACACAGCTTGTGTGCACACTTCTTACACACAGCATGTGTGCACACTCTTCTTACACACAGTGTGTATACACTGTTCTAACACAGCATGTGTGCACACTTCTTACACACAGCATGTGTACACACTCTTCTTACACACAGTATGTATACACTGTTCTAACAAAGCATGTGTGCACACCCTTCTAACACACGGTCCCACTGCCATTGTTACTTGATTGTTGATCTTCCCTGTAGAGTGTGAGCAACTTGAAGACCAGGACTGCCCTCTTGTTCCGTGACCCAGGGCTTCACGGAGACTTTTCAAAGGGAAAGACTAAGAAATGCCAAAGGAGCGTGAACTTACAATCGCTCTCACTGTAGCAGCATGTCGGTTCTCTAGAGTCCCTCCTTACATCCTCTGGCTTTCCCCTTCTCGTGGACTGCTCCTTCACTCTGCATTTGAACCCTCAGTCCATGCATCTGGACGCTCGAAACTGCCCTGCCTTCACCTGTGGGTGGAGAGTTCCATCGATCAGGGGCTCTGCCTCTCTTGTTCACCCAGCACCTCAGGCTTACAGTACTGCCTGGTGTAAATCACTGCTGAATTAATATCTTTTCATAAGCTACAAATATCCTATGTAATTAATACGTTTGCTGCACAGTGAATTTCTCTTTTACTCACTTGAGTGTTCGTTGTGTTGGAAAACTGTTGGAGTGCCAAGGGATAGTTTATTGACATGCTTTTGTTGGAATTATTGTCACAGGTGGTGGGATTCCATCAACCAGGTAGTATCAGACTTGCTACGACGCCTGTAAGGGTAGATGAATTTAAATATCAAATGACGAGGACCAACTGGCATGCCACAGAACAGTATATTATTGGGCCTGAAAAAATCCAAGAACTGTTCCCTTTGCTCAACATGAACAAGGTATTTTATTTGTTTGTTTGTTTGGTTTTGGTTTTTTTGAGACAGGTTTTCTCTATGTAACAACTCTGGCTGTTCTGGAACTCTCTTTGTGGATCAGGCTAGCCTCGAACTCATAAAGATCTACCTGCCTCTGCCTCCCAAGTACTGGGATTAAAGGTGTGCGCCACCACTGCCCTGCTTGAACAAGATGTTTATTTGAAGGGCAATTTCTAAATTATTTTATTTTATTTAGTTATTTAAAATAAACTAAAATTATTTTTGAAATGTATTTTAATGAGTTCAGTGAATTTATGAGTTTAATAAGTTAAAAGTAAAAATAATCCATGCATACATTTAGAAAGGCAACAGGAGGTGATTGATCCTGGGATGTGGGCAAATCACAAGGTGAGCTGTTACTAAGTAATATATGCAGGGGTGATGAAAACCCTTTTAGTTTCTGCCTGTGATGACTAAAGAAACATTTCAAAGCCTTTCTAGGACCGGATCCCTCAGACTGAAGTCCTTCCACACACCAGCTGTCTGTTGGGGGACTTCAAAGAGAATGACATCCTGCTATGAGGAGTCTAGAAAGGGGTTACTGAATTTTTAAAACCCAGGAAGCCCTGTACCATCCCCATACACTTCCCGGCTCCTGGCTGCTATTCCCCTTCAGACTGCGCCAGGCACAATGATCAACTCTGAATTTCCTTAAGAGAATCCACTTGACAAGAAATGTAATGTGTTTCCCTCCTGGGTGACCATCCTTTTAGCATAATGATAGAGCATTCACATCTACTAGAGTAGTATTTATGGAACAGAGACCATGGTGAGCCCCTCCCATGAAAAATCTGGCTATTATGGCCCAGAAAGCAGGGTCTTAAATAGTTCACACAGTGGGATGAGTTTGTTCAGTTCAGAATTGCTGGAGGAAAAATTTGAACCCGGGCCCTCTGACTTGTGCTGTGCAGACGTCCTGGGTATGGGTAGCCAGCGGGTTGTTTAGGGAAGCAGACAGCTGTTATCCTGATAGTGACTGTGTCGTAGTTCCTGTCTCTGAGTGTTTGTGTAACTGCTGTGGGTGCCAGAGTGCTGTGCTCTTGTGAGTCTTTACAGGCCATGGGAACTCCTTGTTGATGGGGTTGTGTGAGAGCAGAGTCTTCATTGAAATCCACCTCCACTACACTACTAAGAATCCATTCATGTCTCTTTATATGCCAACCCTGCAACACTTCCCTAGAAGCTCTCATCATTACAGGCTTTTCTCAAAGATATTAGGCAATGGAAACACATGGACCAGGGACAGAGTGCCAAACCAAACAGACATGGGATCACTACAAGGACATGGTCGTTACGAAACACCAGTGTGACATTTACAAGTCGTCAGGAGTGTGAATTCCATTAAAACCCCAAGTCTTTTACACTGGACCCATAAGTACAAAGGCTAAATTATAGTAAGAAAAAAACTCGGACAAAGATGAGCCTTGGCTAGGTGGTATTAATACCAATCCTTCACAAAGTCTTCTAAAATTAGAATTGAATACCTATAAAGCTAGTATGTCTCTGACATAAAAACAAGACAAAAAAATCAGAAGAAAAGACAGACTATAGTCCTTTATGAATATAGATGTGAAAGTCTTTAACAAAAATACAGTAAATTGTACCAAGGATGCTATAATATGGTCAAATGGAGTGTGTCCCAGGAATGCAAGACTGGTTTAAAAACTAAATGTCAGTCAATGTGATGTAGTAACATCACATTAACAAAGGGCAAAGAGCACAATATAGTTTAAACAGATGCAGGAAAAAATATTTGTCAAGACTCCGTTTTCATAGCTGTTGGCAAATTCTTGTCCCGTAGATGAGATCTCATTATAACATGTCTCTGCCAATTCATTGCCCCTTGCCCATCTTTCATTAGTTCTCTCTCAAGACCTAAGCTGAAGCCTTAACACAGAGCAGATGTGCAAGAAGTCATTGTTGATTTTTGAACTAATTTGTGTTTTTGTCAAGCATATATGTGTGCACATGGATACGGGGGAGATGGAAATCTAGTGCTTTCATTTGCTAGGCTACTGCTCCAGTGCTGAACTACCCTCCCAGACCATTGTTTGCTTTTTATTTTGAGACAAGATCTCCCCAAACCGCTCCAGCTGGCATTCAACTCACTCTATTCCAGGCCGATATTGAACTTGGAATTCTTGCCTTAGCCTTCCTAGTAGCTAGGATTACAGACCAGCACCACCAGACCCAGTTGATATCAGATATGCATTAACCCGCAAATTTATTTACAGTATTGAATAATTAAATATGTTATAACTGATATGTCAGCTACAGTTAGATGGGGCTTTAAACATGAGAAACTGAAAAAAATAATGCTTAAGCAAGTCTATTTCCTTTTCATTTAAGCATTTGTCCTGGCCACTTTTATGTCAACCTGACGCAAACTAAAGTTATCTGAGAGGAGGGACCCTCAATGAGGAAAGTGACTTCATAAGAGGAGGCTGTAGGCAAGCTTGTAAGACATTTTCTTAATTAGTGATTGATGGGGAGGTGCACAGCCCATGGTGAGTGGTGCCATCCCTGAGCTGGTGGTCCTGGGTTCTATCAGAAAACAGGTTGAGCAACCATGAGGATCAAGCCAGTAAGCAGCACCCACCCCCTCCATGGCCTCTGCATCAGCTCCTGCTTTGCTTGAGTTCCTGTCCTGACTTTCTTTGATGGTGATCTGTTATTTAGAAGCCTAAGCTGAATAAACCCATTCCTCCTCAAGTTGATTTTGGTCATGGTCTTTCATCACAGCAATAGGAACCCTAACTAAGAATGAATTGAGTAGTTACAAAGTCATCAAGATCTCAAGAATCAAGCCACCTTCTGGATCACTGCTTTGTCATTCCTGGGGCGTGAGTCTTGTGTTATTATTCCACAATGGCAGTTAGAGCCCAGCCATCACATCTGAATTCCAGATCCCAGGGCGGAGAAAGGAACAAAGACGGACATACACTAGTTATCTTTTTGGAGTGGCTCACGGAAGCTGCCATGTAACTCTTCCCTTTGCATTTCCATTGACTAGAACTTCATGTTAGCTTCAGCCACTGCTGGAGCGAATAGCTGCCGGGAGATCAGAAACTATATATACTCTTTGTTCTTAGTGGCATGTGTCCCGGGGAGACCAGGCAAGGCGTTATCAAGTGGTTTGTCATTGTGACCAGCCACTGAACTCTCATTGTGAATCTTGCTCGAGTCTGAGTAGGACTTAGAAAACAGGCGTGCCAACTGCTTTCAAGATGTTTTCCCTCCATGCTGGAATCAAAACCCAGGGGCCTGTGCATGTCAGGCCAGCCCTCTGCCACACAACTATGCACACCTCTAGCCACTGATGCACTTTTAAAGTCTAGTCTTACTAAACATCTGTTTAGCAGGATATATTTGCATTGAGGAATAAATATACACTTCTTTGAATACTGACTTTCTTATGCTTGGTTTAGATTTTAGCTGGACTGTATAATCCAGGAGATGGTCACATTGATCCTTATTCAATGACAATGGCCCTGGCTGCTGGGGCTAGGAAATACGGGGCCCTTCTAAAGTATCCCGCACCAGTGACATCTCTGAAGCCCAGGCCAGATGGGACATGGGATGTGGAAACTCCACAAGGGTCTGTGAGAGCAAATAGAATTGTGAATGCTGCCGGTAAGCCACCAGCCCTCTCTCTGCCACTCTGCCTCAGTTTACCCTCCATCTTCACTGATGTAGTCCCTTCTAGTCTAGATTGTGTTTCACCAACTTAGACTTCTTCTCCTTTCAGATTTTACCTTTATCCTTTACTGGTTATGCTCACGATCGAATTCCAGGGACTAAGGATGGAGCTCAATCTGTAGAGTGCTTATCTAGCATGCATGAAGCCCTTGGATCAGAAGTTCAAGGTCTTTCTTGGCTACATAGGGAGTTTGAGTCTAGCCTAGGATACTTGAGACCCTGCCTCAAAACAAATAACCAAGCAAGCAAACAAACCTAAATTCCACTGTTCCAGCTTCTTACCAAATAACTTGTTCTTAGTTTACCTTTTGAGGCAGATTTGATCATTTCTGCTCTCTCATTCTCTCTTTTATCCAAAGATTACTTTGACTAGTCAAAAACTTTTAATCCCTTACCTTTCAAAACATTATAAAACTTGTCTAAAAAGTAGAAGCAATTGAGTCCGGCCTTAAACTTCCCTTGGTTCTCTGTTACTCCTCTGTCCCATGGTCCTTGGGAACCTCTAGTCCAAGTTAGTTTAGAAGGTGGTGGAGTGCGCCTTTAATCCCAGCACTTGGGAGGCAGAGCCAGCCTGGTCGACAAAGCAAGTTCCAGGACAGTTACCAAAACTACACAGAGAAACCCTGTCTCGAAAAAACCAAAAAGAAAGAAAGAAAGAAAAAAACCAAAAAACCAAAAACAACAACAACCAAAAAAGAAGACTAGACTTCAAAGTCATTCATCCTACCAATACCACCAAATAACAAAGGTTCTTTGTAAGTTTGTAACATTTTATGATCTCCTGAATTTACTCCTAAAACACTGGCTACTTTCATAGTGATAACAAATACTGAGACCTCCATATCCAGTTCCTGTGGCAGACATTACTAATCAACACCTGCACTTATTTTAGGCAAGCTTACACAGAGGCCCACTGTGTTTTGCTTCAACACAATGCCTCAGGAACTCATGAAGCCATAATGTATATTTTGAGAAATAGCTCTCAGTTTAACACTTTTACCCATTGCTTTTCTAAAATGGATAAAATTACTTATGTAATAAGGGTACCACGGCAACATTTCTTTTTAACTGTATAATATGTCATCTAAGGCATTTCTGAAGAGCTAAGTGAGAATTGCCCCAAGGAGATCTGACTTGAGCCCAGGAACTGGTCATCAGGTGGCATTTTCTATGCAGCAGTGAAATTCTGAGGGCTTGGGAAAGCAGTGCAGATAGCTCTGGGAAAAGGCTGTCTGAGCTGCCTGCTAAGACATGTTCATGATTCTAATGATGGCCCTGCATGGGGTGGCTGTCCTTCCCTTCATGCTTGGCTCCTCACAGCTGCCCACCTACCTTTACTCTTTCTCTGTGGTACTCTAGGAAGCTCCTTGCTGAAAGCCGTGTGAGCTGTCCTGTCTCAGTTCTTAACTCCATCCCATTCACACCAAATCTTCAACTATCTATAATCTATCCTTCCCATTTTCTCTTCCTTTTCTTACACTGGGCGGAAGTCATTGACTACATATTAGTAGGCCCTGGGAAGTAAGGGGTGTGTGTGTGTGTGTGTGTGTGTGTGTGTGTGTGTGTGTGTTTCTATCTGTGTTTTCAAGAAGCTTTTTCTGAAGGCTGGAGGCATTCTATAAGGTCAGCTTTGGCCTTGGTAATTGGCAGAGATCCAGATATGACCCTCTTGTAGCACGGATGCTGTTTTAATAAGATCAATTTCCTGAATAAAAGCAAGCATCGTGTTAATGGTTTTGGAGTGTGGCAGCTGGAACATTTCCCAGAGTTACTCAGTGAGACTAAGATGCCACACACCTTTGGGGCAAAGTCCCGAGGGTAGCTCTGGAATCCAATTAAAGGAACCAGGATGTAGACGCAGAAGCACAGTCACACTGTGAGAAACGTGAAGGCTGCTGAGTCTTTGGGATGTCCATAAGGAGTGAGTGAGAACAAAGATTCAGGAGTTTGCTGATGTGTTTCCAGTTTTGTCCACAGCACTGAGGCACTCTGGTCCAGAGACACAAGCTTTGCCAAGCCTGGGCTTGAGGCAAGTTAGCAATTTATAAAAGATAATAATATCTTCTCAAAAAGTTATTTTGGATAGTAAAATGTAAAATACCCAGGGCAGGGTATATGTGGAAAACAGTAAAAACATTAGTTATAATGATAATAATTAAGACTGTAATGCCTATGTCCTTGAGAGTTTTTGCTTTTGTCTGGGGAACGTTAGCATCATGTTATCATGGCTTCTTGGTGCTAATCATTAGATTATTCCTTTCTTTTGCCCAAAACCATCTAGCAAACATTCACTAGGAAATGACTTCCCAAGGAACATGCTTGTCAAGTAAGTAGGGTATCTGGGAATCACCTTGGAATGTTTCCCAGGCTTCAGCAAGATTTTAATTTAGGCAGTCTAGCTGGGGGCTTGCAAGGTGTATTTATTGTATGTGTCTTGTTTTGAAATGCTGGGGATTGGGCCCAGGGCCTTGCCCAAGCTGGGCCGGTTATCTTAGTGAGAGTCTCTCTTGCTGTGAAAAAATACCATGACCAAAAGCAAATTGGGGAGCAAAGGGTTTATTTCATTTTTACTCCCCCTCATAGCCCATCACCACAGGAAGTTGGGGCGGGAACCCAGAGGCAGGAACTGAAGCAGAAACCACCGAAGAAGAGCATAGCTTACTTACAAGGCTTGCTCATTTTGTTTTCTTATACACCCCAGGCAGGACCGCTAGCCCAGGGACAGTGCCACCCACATGGATGGGCCCACATCGGCCATTAATTTAAAATGCTCCACAGGCTTGTCTCCAGCCAATCTTAAGGAGACATCTTTCCAGTTGTGGTTCCCTCTTCCAAAGGACTCTGGCTTAGGTCAAGTTGACATCAAACTAGCCAAGATGCTGGTGTCCCAGCTCTGAGCTACATCCCTGGTCTAGACGCTGCGTTTTAAACTGTACTGTCTGTACCAGATGATTCTTTCAAGACCTTTTCTTTGGCTGTGGTAGGGGCGGGGGTTGGGGGCTGTTGCTGAGGACTGAACCCAGGGCCTCATTCACGCTAAGTGTTGTGCCACTGAGCTACAGCTGCACATTCATTCATCCATTTTCAATCCCTCCCCTGCTCTTCCCTTCTCTTCCTTTCCTCCCACTCCCTCCCCCTCTTTTCTTGTTGTCTTTTTCATGTGAGCCTAGTTGTGAGCACGCAGGCCTGCGGAGGGACTCTCAGTGTTCTACATCTGAGCGGGCAGCAGGTTAACTGCCCTTTTCTACCCACAGCTTTATAAATGAGCTGGATTCTACTTTATCCCACACCTTGTTTGGGCACAGGGATACAGGACACAGGACAGGGACACAGGACACAGAGACACAGGACACAGGACAGAGGACATAGGGACACAGGACACAGAGACACAGGACACAGGACACAGGACAGGGACACAGGACACAGGACAGGGACACAGGGACACAGGACACAGAGACACAGGACACAGGACACAGGACAGGGACACAGGGACTCAGGACACAGGACAGGGACACAGGGACTCAGGACACAGGACAGGGACGCAGGGATACAGGACACAGGACACAGGACACAGGACACAGGGACATAGGACACAGGACACAGGACACAGGGACACAGGACACAAGACACAGGACACAGGGACACAGGACACAGGGACACAGGACACAGGACACAGGGACACAGGACACAAGACACAGGACACAGGACACAAGACACAGGACACAGGGACACAGGACACAGGACACAGGACACAGGACACAGGGACACAGGACACAGGACACAGAAAAACAGAGACACAGGACACAGGGACACAGGACACAGGACACAGGGACACAGGGACACAGGACACAGGACACAGGGACACAGGACAGGGACACAGGACACAGGGACACAAGACACATGAACACAGGGACACAGGACACAGGACACAGGACACAGGGACACAGGACACAGGGACACAGGACACAGGACACAGGACACAGAAAAACAGAGACACAGGACACAGGGACACAGGACACAGGACACAGGACACAGGGACACAGGACACAGGACACATGAACACAGGGACATAGGACACAGGGACACAGGACAGGGACACAGGACACAGGGACACGGCATGGAGACATGGCCTAGCACACGCAGAGGCCACTCACTGTGAAGCGAAGCTTTCTTGTCCACAGTAAGGAAAGTGACTCTTGACCTTGTGTCTGGCTGACTCATCAAACCTGAGAAAACTCTGTAAGTTTTATTAAGAATTTCCGTAGAATGACAAATCAGGAATGACCCTCACGTGGAGTCTCAGGTTTATCCAAAAGGAGTTGCTGTGTTCTGCCTGTCACCGTATCAGACGAGACCTTTGTCACCGTGCACGGGGCACCTTGAAGAAGTAAATTCGGTCCCAAATCAGCCTCCCTCCATTCTAATCTCGTTTATTTCCATCACTGTACCTTTGCTAAATTAGTACGCATGCATGTGCATTCATGCACACGCGTGTGCGTGCGTGCATGCGTGTGGCTGTGTGTGTGCATGTGTGTGTGTGTGTGTGTGTGTGTGTGTGTCTAGGCATCACACATAGAGCCTCATACATGCTGGGTAAAGGCTCTACCACCCAGGTACATGACCAGCTCTGCACCCTTTGAAACAGAGGCCGTTTTCTGTGCTCCCCTTTATGGGCCCTTCAGTGACTTCCTTTTAGGATGATTTTTTTTTTTCCGATGCTTGACTCTCTGCTATGACCTTGGTTGCCGGGCGCTCTGGCAGGAGTTGAAGTATAATCCTGGTTGGACTTAGATTAATTCAATACAGAAAAGGAGGTGTCTCACACACCAACACCAAAGGGTAAATGGTGGGGAGCTTGTGGGATTTAAAGCAATACAGTAAGATGAGCTGCGGGCAAAGATGGGTAGTTTATTTTAATGATAAAATGCATTAATAAGCAAGGCATCGAACTCAGAAATTTGTAATTATGTTTGAATAGGACAAAATTTATTTTCTTCAATTTATGTTTTTAATGGGAACAACTAGATTGGGGACATGCATTACTTTGAATTCCTTGGCTAAATGTTTGACTTTAGATTTAAAAACTGTCCTAGTGTATATAACGACAATATATAGCTTTACCATATTTTCCTACAAAGCCCCGACGTTGGTAATTCATACCTTTCTACAGGAAACAGTAAATTAAGTCTGTAAATTATTGAAGACCAGCACATGCCTCTGATGCCCACAGGTTGGATTCCAAGTTTACAAAGGGCAGCCTGTGGTGGGTGATTACTCAAGCGTGAACAACCTGACAGGCCAAAACCGAGCAACAGAGCGTATAGATGGCATTTGCTCAAATGGAGACAAAGGCTGGCTGCTCTGGGGACCTGCTCTGGGTTCCCGGGCTGACTCATGGCTACTTCCATCCCTAGCCTTGAGCTATGAATGATGAAGACCTCAGAACCATTTGCCAGATTCTTTTAAAAAGCGGAAACAGAAACTGTTGGAATTTTAGACTACAACTTAAAAAGCAGCAGTATTTGAGAGGGTTTGCCGGTCCTTTGATAATTACTCAAAACTACTATGAAACAAGCCGGTCAACAGAAGTCCCTCCCTACAAATAATTAATTGATGGGTGAAGCAACACCACTCCTTTGTCCAAAACAAACAAACAAACAAAGAAACAAACCCACATTGGTCATTTTAGATGCTGAAATTTCTTTTTATTGGTAAAGGTGTGGTGTTTATTTAAAATAATGTCTTGCTAACTGGGTGCTGTGCCTCAAGTCTGGAGTCCTGGACTAGGGAGATGGAGGCCAGAAATCCAGAAGTTCAGTACCAGCCTGGACTACATTAAGTGTTTGAGGCCAGCTCTGGCTACATGTCACCCCATGTTTTAAAAAAAGGCACACACACACACACACACACACACACACACACACGCAGAGAGAGAGAGAGACAGAGAGACAGAGACAGAGACAGAGACAGAGACAGACAGACATGAAAGTCTTGCAGCAGCAAAAACATTTAGATTTGATGGTCATAGTCTCTAGGGTCTTTCAGACATACATATCCAGGTCTAGCCTTGGGAAATGATGTGCAGGGGAAAACACCTTCTTTAGGAACTGATGTGCCCACTCTCCATCCTGCTGTTTCCCTTCCTGCTATGCTAGGGATGAACCCAGAGCCTCATACATACCTGAAAAGTCTCACCACTCAGCTTCCCTACCAGTTTCTCTTGCTTTTTGACTACAGTACTTTCCAAGAAGGAACTTCACAAGCTCACTGTTACTCTTGAAGTAGCAGCATGTAATGTGTTTGTTCTCGTTCCCAAAGTACATAGACTAAATTTTAAGTCAACAGAAGATCCTTGACTCAACAATTTGAGGTGAGCAGGTTTGGAGGGTGTAGGAGCTGACTTGGAGAGCTGCCTCAGGTGGTGATGTTCTGAACTATGCTGATCACATCCACACAAGGACTCGCCCTTTGCCTAACTGTTTCTGTCTACAGGCAGGGCTTGAACCACCTTTCTTGTATTATATATATTTGGGTTACTTTTTTTCCTTTCATTTTTTTTTCTGATCACCTTAGCTTGTGAATAATAAGTTTTTCCATGGAAGGAGCACCTTTGATTTGCAGATAATCATCAGAACTCTGGACAATGCCCACTATTGATTTGACTTCCCTCCGTTCAATTTCTCAATGCTCGAAGATACTTGGGAGGTTGGGGATATGGCTCAGTGGTAGAGCTCCACCTGGCAAGCATGTACCAGGCCTTTGGTTTGATCTCCAGCACTGGAACCACATAAACAATGAAGATGTTTCTAAATACAAATTGCTATATCAATGCCATAGGTGTATGTATACACGTGGTGACGTATTTATAAACGATTTTCTCACTTAAGGATTTTGGGCTCGTGAAGTAGGCAAAATGATCGGACTAGAGCATCCTCTCATCCCTGTACAACATCAGTACGTGGTCACGTCAACAATACCGGAAGTGAAAGCTTTGAAACGAGAGCTCCCAGTCCTCCGTGACCTGGAAGGGTCCTACTACCTCCGACAGGAAAGGGACGGCCTTTTGTTTGGCCCGTACGAAAGTCAGGAGAAGATGAAACTCCAGGCCTCCTGGGTCACTCACGGAGTCCCTCCAGGTGGGTCAGGCGAAAGAAAGGGGCAAAGATGGGTCAACTCCCCACGGCTGGGAGCCAGGTAGAGAGCAAGACAGAAGCCCAGTGCTGGCCTTCAGGTGTCTGGGGTGGCGGGAGCGAGGGGCTGGAGGTGACTCTGTCTTCATACCCTTGTGGAGGGTAAGCAGAGCCGAGGAAAGGGGAGAGAGAGGTGCAGCTGGGTGAGGAGAGACGCTGACGCCTGTGCCGGGGCCGCTGGGAAAGGCTCCAGGTACATTTTCCTCTGCCCATGCCAACCTTCTGCCAGCCCCTTCCCCTCGATCTGCTTGCTTGGTCTAGTTTCAAGATCTGAATACAGATGCACGTGATCTGACAGTTGTCCACACTGCAAATACCCAAGCCCGGACATCCAGCCTACCAAGAGTGCAGGCCAGAGTCCTCAGCAGAGCTGGAACTATGGGCAGAGCCCTCCTGCACCTCCCAAGCAGGGAAGGCTCGGAGCTCTAGGCGGCAACAGGAGGCGCCATCTGTTCTGGTGCCATAGCGGAGAAGGGCCAAGGTTTTGTTTTGTTTTGTTTTTCATTTTTTCCCCCCCATGAAACATTTCCACGGAGCCAAATCAAGAACTGGGTTATCTAGGCAGACGCCCCTAGTTTGAATCTTGTGTGTATGTGTGTGTCCATGTATGCGAGTGCACGTATGCAGATGTGTGTACATGTGAAGCCCTGAGAACATCCTGGGGAACATTATTCCCCAGACAGTGTCTACATTTTATTTTACTTTTGGGGATGAGATGCTCACTGGCCAGGAACCCATCATAAGCTAGGATGGATGGCCAGTGAGCCCCAGAATCCATTTTACCTCCACCTCCCTAGTGTTGGGATTAAAAGTGCATGCAGGCACACCCAGCTTTCGTTTGTTTGTTTGTTTGTTTGTTTGTTTAAAACATGGGCTCTGGGGTTGAACTTAGGTCCTTCTGCTTGCAAGGCCAGTTCTTTTCGAGACAGAGCCGTCTCCCAAACCTTCTAGTCTGTAAAAGGAGCTAACGTACGGTTTGGGCACTGAAATATTTCAGGGAACGTGAAGAAACATAAAAGTGTATTTTTCTGGAGTTGTGTTTTGATACATCGTTTGGGGCAGAGAACATATCCCTCCATCCCATGTAACGGGAAAGGATGTCTGACCCACCTCACCTCCTGCAGAGGCTGGTCCTGCAGCCGGAGGACTTTGGTTTTGCTGAGTGGGCCCTGTACATCTGGGTCTGAGCAGAATCGCTCCTGATTTCAGAATGAGGACTGAGCTGCTAGGGGAGGCTGATGTGGAGAGGAGCTCTGTCTCCACCCTGCCCAGGCTGTAGCTTTTCTTCCCAATAAATGCAGAACAAATATTTAATTAATCCTAGCTGGAAGGAGATTCGGACTGTGTGTTGCTCCTGGCATGGGTGTCCATGTGTTCTAGTGTAACAGAGCCAGCTTGGAGGCTCCATGACACTGCCCTGTCCTGCCGTCCTCAAGAAGGCCTAAGAGAACCCGGGTGGGGTGGAAGCTATGTGGAGGAACGTCATGAAGTTTATCTGTGGCCCTGCCTTGAGTCACAGTGACTTCTAGGACAAGAGGAAGATAGTTGTTGCCCAAGACTCGCTCTGTGCACAGAACACTGGCCTGTGGATGCACATGCGAGCAAGCTTCAGGAAGGAGGCTGCCTGGGGAATGAGGAGCTCAAAGGGAAGTACTCCATCCTGGATCCTGGAGCGGTGGTCCTCATTCTCCAGGGTCCTGGAATAACTGTACACACTCCATTTGCTCTCCCTTTTACATTAACTGAAAGATTTAAAAAAAAACAAAACAAACGTACAAAAACTCCCAACAAATGAAATTATTGTTCTTTTAAAAATAATGATTAGGTTAAATTGATTGGGGAAAAACCCCCAAGCATAAATTTCCATTTCTATTTACTAAAAAGGTGACTTTTGTTTTAGAAAAAATAGCATTATTGTTCCCAGCAATGTTATGGGTACTGGTGTGGGGATAGTGAATGTCAGGGTGAGGATTAATATCTTTTACATTAGTTGATTGATATGTGTATGTGGACATTTAAATGCCATGGCGTATGTGCCGGGAGGGGGGGCGGTGTCAAAGGATGACTCCAGGGCTCAGTTCTTGCCTAGGGAGTGAACTCAGGTTGTCAGGCTTGGTGACAGGTGCCTTTACCCTGAACCATGTCACTGGCCCCAACTTTAGCATCTTTACAGAGACAAAGGAGTGTCTTCCTTACAGGCACCCGGTTCAGAGAGTGCATCGCTTTGAGACTTGATTGCACCCGGGGACATTCTGACCACAGAGGTCTGTCTCTCTAGGCTTTGGGAAGGAGCTTTTTGAGTCCGACCTGGACCGGATCACGGACCACCTGGAAGCTGCCATGGAAATGGTTCCTGTTTTGAAAAAGGCGGACATCATCAACATCGTCAATGGCCCTATCACCTACTCTCCCGACATCCTGCCTATGGTGGGGCCCCATCAGGGGGTCAGAAACTACTGGGTGGCCGTAGGCTTCGGGTGAGTAGCACCCCGAGGTCTGACGTCTCTCGTAGAATCACTTACTTTAGTTAAATCCAGGCTCAAAATATCAGGCCCCAGGATGGAAAACGAAGAGGTGATGGAGCATGGGGATGCAGTGGGGTGGGGGTGGGTAAGATGAGGGTGGGGTTGTCTCCTTTTGATGACCAAGGAATGATGGCAGGAACTAGTCATATAATGGGATAAGCACTTAGATGATAAAGGTTAGCACACAGAGGACAATCATCTTCTGAAACCGTCTTCACGTATTTCCTATCACCTCCAATCTTTATGTCTCTTTTTATGCCATTGCCTTCCAGTGGGTCAATTTGTCCCAATTGGACAAGAATGTTTTCATAACAGAAGGTGACATATTCAAACTATCAAATGGATGACATGTCTTATGTATTTTCACCATAATTCCTGTTTGTCTAACGTGATTTCCCTCTGTACCCTGGACTGCTTCCTATTTAAGATTCCACTCGTTGCCCATGTTTCATTTCTAATATTTGTCCCATTAATATGCTGACGATTGATGTCAAACTCACTTTGCTGCCATATCACAGTTTCTAATACTCTAGTTTTCTTCTTTATTCTATTGGCTGTTTGTTCAAATAATCTTTCATGACCGCAGCTCTGTGCCAGGTCTCGTGATGCAAGCACCTAGCGATGCCTTTGCGTTCTCCTTGGGCACTAACTTGGTAACAGGCAAGGGGCATCCATTTGTGGAGAAAGCATTTTGCCTTCTGCCAAATTCCTCTCACGCTTCTTAGAAGTAAAGTGCTAGCTGTTAAGTCACTATGGCTTGGGGGATGCTGGAGTTCTTTTGCTAGGATTTTTAAAATATGTGGTAATGGGGATCAAACCCAGGGATCGACTGGGGTTCTCACAACTTAATACCAATTTCCCTCCATTCTCTCTCCATGAATCTCACCCCATTCAGTTCCTCGAAGACTCCTTTTCATGGCACCACAGATAGATCTATGTTGAAAGGCTTTGATGGATAAGAACGGGCAGGTCGACCCGCATAAAGCCTACCAGAAACTGTGATTCTGACATCACATGCCATCATATGTGTGGTTTCAAGCATCCTTGGAGGCTGGGGAATGTACACAGTTGCTAGAATGCCAACTTGACATGCAAAAAGCCCCAGGTTTGATCCCCAGTGCCCTATAAGCGAGGCATAGTGCTATATTCCTGTGATACCAGAGCTAGGGAGGAGGAGGCACAGGAAGATCAGAAGTTCAAGGCCACCCTCATCTAGGAAGTCAGTCTGAGGCCAGCCTGGTTTACATGAGACCCCAATGCATCTTCTTGTGGAAACAGGGGACAAGCAGACCTTCCCCTCCAAGGGACCTGTTAGTTGCACATTACAGAGGTCATATTCCTTTCTGCCCTCACCCACAAGTCCCCACTGAGTGCCTGCCTCTGTCTGAGTGCTTCTAAGCTAAAGGTTCCTTGCACAGAGGCCACCATCACCCAAGAGAATCATCACTACCCTGAGTCTGGAAAAGATGCAGGGGCACCTCCCAGTTTCTTATCAGTCAGGGAAACCCCAGCTCAAGAAGGCAGGTGAGTGCCCACCACATACATCCTCCCTAAAGCCAGCGTCTTTACTAGGCAGTGGCCACAGGCTATCTGTGGGTCTGGTACCCCGCCTGATGGAACCGTGAAAACAAGCCCTCAGTGAGTTAGGCACCTTTCATTTGCATGCCAGAACGTGCAGCGATCTGGTTTTGATGAAAAAATGTACAGCATGAAGATTATCCTCCTTGTGTGTTTTAACGGGCATGGGTGACTCCAACTTGGATGCTCTGTAAGATATTTGAACACGTCTTACCTTTCGAATACACCACATTTGTAACATGGCACCCATCTCTGTATCCAAAAGCTACGGCATAATCCATGCTGGCGGGGTAGGGAAGTACCTCAGTGACTGGATCCTGCATGGAGAGCCCCCTTTCGACCTGATAGAACTGGACCCCAACCGCTATGGCAAGTGGACCACGGCGCAGTACACGGAGGCCAAAGCCAGAGAATCGTACGGCTTCAACAACATTGGTGAAGTACTAACTTGCTGACATCTTGAAAGACCTCTGTTTAGACGCTCTGCTCTGTCCCCCGGGGGTGGTGAGGAACTGTAAACAGCACTTAAGCCATAGCAAGGGATGTATGCGGCTGTATAGAGTTATTGTATTGGGTACATCGCTGATACATATATATGTATATATGTATGTATATATGTATGTATGTATGTATGTATGTGTGTATGTGTGTATGTATATGTATATATGCTCTTAGATTGTAAGTTCTATTGTTTCCATTTTAAAATCCTCTCAGTAAATTGTGTCATTTCAGTGATAAGCTACTAGAACACTGATGTTCCCTCCTCAGTCGGTTATCCTAAAGAAGAACGGTTTGCCGGGAGGCCAACCCAGAGGGTCAGTGGGCTCTACAAGACCCTGGCGTCCAAGTGTTCCATGGGCTTCCATGCAGGCTGGGAACAGCCACACTGGTTCTACAAACCCGGCCAGGACACTCAGTACAGGTAAGTGAGTGTCTTCGCCTGCCTGTGGTTCTGATCAAGGGCTTCCACCGCAAGGGCAGAGAAAGAGCAGGGTACGGATTCTTCTCCATCATAACTGTGCATCACTTTCAGAGAAGCAGTGAGCCTACTCGGGTATCAGGTATCTGCTTGTGGTGGAGGCGTTCACTAGGCCAGCCCAGGGGACATGGGCCAGTCTCTGTGAAGCCTTTTCTACTGGCAGTTACCAGAACCTCAGAGGACCTTTTCTTGTCCCCATCCAAGTCCTGACATGGCTTTGATTGACTACAGAAGGTTTGTCGTGCCTTAGGTTCAAATACACATGGAAAGGAGCCACAGCTCTGGGTCATGAAACAGCCAAGAACACCTGCATTTTGGGTTGAACTAAAACATCAGGCATGCCACCTAAATGGGCCTCTGAGTTCCTGGGAAGCGCTGTGTGTCTTTGCTGGACCTGGGGTTGATGGTGATTATTTTCTCATGAGAACCTATGAACTAAGGAAAAGTGAATAGCAAGTCTAGTAGATGATTTACAGTTACTGTCAAGTGCACATTTTGCTGTTTTAAACAGACTTTGGGGCTAGAACGATAGTCCAGATGATAAAGCACTTGCTGTACAGAATATGAGGGCTCGAATGAATAAAAGTCGGGTGTAGGGGTGCATGCTTGTAATTCCAGTGCTGAGGAGGTGGAGATGGGTGGATCCCTGAATCTTGCTGGCCAGCCAGCCCAGCCTATTGGCAAACTCCAGGCCAGTGAGAGATCCTGTCTTGGTAATAAAACAAGGTAGATGGCTGTTGGGGTATGGCACCTGAGATTGCCCTGTGGTCTCAGCATGCACATATGTACACATGTACCCACACATGAGCATGCATGCACAGGAAACACAGGTTTTTTGATGTCTACTCTAAATTCAGATCAGTGGTGTAAACTACAGAAGTGGGGCAGCTGTGGATGAACGAGGGTGTCACTCTAGAAGCAGCTGACTCAGCATGTTCAGGGCTCCAATACTTGGCTTGGTTTTCCAGGAATGACTCAGAGAAATACTAGCCTTGTTTTTCATTTTGTGAGGTTTAGATCTGGCTTAATTTTTTTTTTAGATTTTAATAGTTAAGCTACTGGAAAATCCTGCAGACTTAGCTCCCTGCTTTGAAGCTAAAAACAGCACTTTAGAAGCCATTTGCTTAAGTGGAAAGGACCTTTTGAAATGAGTCAGGAGACCTTTGTTCTAGACCCAACTCTGTCATTAGCTGCTTCAAAAGACCCAGAAGCAACTCTGTGCCTTTTCTCTGAAAAGTGAAGGTGCGAGGCTAGACCATTGCTTGTTTCAGACGTAGGCACTCCCTGCAGCCCGCCATGGCACCCAACCCCTTTTTAACAAGTGAAAGTGACTTGTATTCACAGTTCTGGAGAAGGGCTGGCTATATAGTCATGTGTGAGTGTGCACACACATACACACATGGCATATACATACACATGCACACACAGAGACATATATATGTGTGATATATATATACACACACGTGCACATGTGCACAGACACATGCAGAACATCCATACACACATGTGTGTATACACACACACTCCATTCTGATTTAATGAGGTTTAACAACTGGTATTTGAAAAATGCTGTTGATATGTAAAACAAATAGAAAATCTCTTAATAAAATAAATAAATAAAAAATAAAAAAGAGCACAGAAAGAAAGAAGGAAAGAAAGAAAGAAGGAAAGAAAGAAAGAAGGAAAGAAAGAAAGAAGGAAGGAAGGAAAGAAAGAAAGAAAGAAAGAAAGAAAGAAAGAAAGAGAGAGAGAGAGAGAAAGAAAGAAAGAGAAATGCTCCCTAGATGACTCTAATATGCAACCAGGGTTCAAAACCCCTGGACTCTTTGTTGCCTTATGCCCTGCCCTTCTGACCAGCATACCCGAGAGTTCTGTCCTATTTTTCTTGCTAATTAACACTCATTCACTATAAAATGGGTGAAATGGATAGATAAGTAAACTATGAAAGGTCAGATTCCAACACATGTATATGATTTACAGAACAGATTGAGGGTGCCCCTCTTCCAGCCCAGCAGGCTTTTCTAGATGGAGGGGGAGTGATTGAAATATTCTTTGGATGACAATTGTCTTGAATAGTAAATATCATGTTTCAGGCCAAGTTTCCGCCGCACAAACTGGTTTGAGCCAGTGGGTTCTGAGTACAAACAGGTTATGCAAAGAGTTGGTGTAATTGACCTGTCTCCGTTTGGCAAGTTCAACATCAAAGGCCAAGATTCCATCCGACTTCTGGACCATCTCTTTGCAAATGTCATTCCGAAGGTAAATAGACAAGGTCCAGGATTCTGACCTGGTCCTTTCAAAAAGAACACCTCAAACCCATCCTCCTTTGATTCCACGTACTCTGAGTTGGATGCTAGAACATTTCAACTGACCGAGAGTGGGCAAGCTAATTCTCAACTGCAATTTCTGTCGCCTAGGAACTAATGACTTCATTTAATGCACCAATGAGATCCTAAAAGTTGACTGCAGTTAAATGGATGTGGTGTTTTTTAATTATTACATTAACTTATCTATGTGTGTCATGCATGTAGAGGTCAGAGGGCAACTTGCAAGTGTCTTTTCACCCTGTGGGTTCCAGGGGTTGAATTTAGGGTGTCAGCTTTGGCCAAAACTGCCCTTACCCTGGTACCATCTTCCCAGCCCTGAAGTACAATTCTTTTTAGGACAAATAATTTTGTATGATTGTTTAAATGGAAAATTTAAATTAATCTCTAGTTTGGTTTATATACGTGATATAAATGGTAAGAGGTGAGGGTTTTTCATGGTCCACACACTTTACATGTATGTTAAGATGTTTAATTCATCCTAAAATGATTTTAAATTCTTTTGAGCAGGTGGGGTTTACAAACATAAGTCACATGTTGACCCCCAAAGGTCGAGTGTATGCTGAGTTGACTGTTTCGCACCAGTCTCCGGGCGAGTTCCTGTTGATTACCGGCTCTGGATCCGAACTTCACGATCTTAGGTAAATGCGCATCCAGTAAAATGATGATGAACAAGTGACACCCTGCCTCAATCTTACAAGAGTTTCTCTTGTGCCAGCACATTCTGGTTTCATTTCTCTTGCTGCGATAAAATACCTTGACAAAAAGCAATTCAGAGAAGGAAGGCACTGAGCTCAGTTTGCAACTTGGGGCTGTAGTCCATCATTGTGGGGAAGTCAAGGCAGGTGGGACTTCAAGCCGCTTCTCATCTTCCGTGTGCAATCAAGAGAATGCATGTCACTTGTAGGCAGAAGTTTCTGTCCAGCCAGCACCTCCCAAATACCTGGCAGCCACTTCCCAAATGATTGACTTGGAGGTTTAATATTACTTATAAATGCTTGGCCAGTAGCTCAGGCTTATTACTAACTAGCTCTTACACTTAAATTCTTCCTTCCTATATTTATTTTTCTTTATTTTATCCTGGCATGAATGGACACCTGACTGCCTGGGAATTGAACCCAGTTCCTCTGGAGCATCAGTCAGTGCTCTTAACTGCTGAGCTACCTCTCTCTCCTCTTTCTTACACTTAAATTAACCCAAAATTCTTATTTATGTTTAGCCACATGACTTGGTACCTTTTCTCAGTTTGGCATTCTCATCTTGCTTCCTCTGCGTCTGGCTGGTGATTCCTGACTCTGCCCTTCCTCTTCCCAGAATTCTCCTCATCTGGTCGCCCCACCTATACTTCCTGCCTGGCTACTGGCCAATCAGCATTTTATTAAACCAATTGGAGTGACAATTCTTTTCAGTGCACAAGAGCATTATCCCACAGCAATCACTTGCTTGTACGCAGCTCCATTTTCTACTCTCACACAGTTTAGGACCCCCTGCCTGGGGAAGAGTGTTACCACAATGGGATGAGTCTTCCTACATCATTTAACTTAAGACAATGCCCCCACAGAAATGTCCGCAGGCTACCATTCTCCACTGAGACTCTTTTCCCAGATAACTCTAGATTGCATCAAGTTGACAATTAGAGATACAATTCATGGTGACTGGAGGGGTGGTTTAGCATTAGCAGCACTGGTATCTCTTCCAGAGGACCAGGGTTTGATTCCCAGCACCAATGTGGCAGCTCATAACCATTTTAACTACAGTTCCAGGGGATCTGATGCCTTTTTCTGGCCTCTGGGATTTCCAGGCACATACATGATGCACAAACATAAATGTAGGCAAAATACACCCACACATAAATAAAACAAAGATAATCATCACACAGTACTTAAAGAACAACTTGAGTTCTTTTTTAAAATGTGTGTGTGTTTGAGTATGTGTGTGAATGTATGTGTGAGTGTGTGTGTGAGTATGTGTATATGTGTGTTTGTGCATGCAGGTGCCTGAAGAGGCCAGAATAGGGCATCACATCCCCTGGAGCTGGAGTTACAGGTTGGTGTGAATCATACCTGCGTGCTGAGAACCATATTCCACTCTGTATGAGCCTCGACTCTCTTAATCACTGAGTCATTTCTCCAGCCCCTGACTTTAATTCTTAAACCTCATCAATGTGACTAAACCTCGTGTGTTTTATAGGAATAGCTGAAGCAAAAGCCCCTGCCCACTCCACAAGGTCACCCATCCAGCAGGCATACTGGTTCTGATAATATTGACTCTTATTTATTAAACATCATCAGTGAGCCAGAACACCTTTCAGACATGACCTCAGTGAATTCTCTTAGATTTTGCAGGGGCTGGGGAGATGGTTCTGTAGGTAGCTGCATCCTTCACAAACACAAGAGCTGGAGTTTAGACTCCCCAGCAACCATATAATGGCAGACAGGCACCGTGGTTTGCAGGTAATCCCAGCACTTAGGAGGCAGAGACGGCGCATCTCCAGAGCAAGCTGGCTAGCTACACTATCTAAGTAGACAAGCGTTGGGTTCAGGTGAGAGACCCTGCCTCAAACTATAAGGTGGAATGCCATCAAGGAAGATACTCAACGTGAAATTTTGGTTCTCTACACACGCACACACATGCATGTGCACATACATACAACATATATGCATACACATGCATTTGCCAAATAAAAATATTTTGCAACATTTGAATTATCCACATTTTCAGATGAGGAAACAGGTGTGGGTTAAAGTCACCCGCTCAAGTCTGCATGACTGATTAAGGTACCCCACTGGGTTCACTTCAGCCAGCCTACTCCCTTAGTTATTGTCTCCCTCTGTGATACCTGTGCACACTGCTCACGACTAAAAATTGCTGACCTGCCTTTGCCGGGACCTCCAGGCCGCTGTGAAGTTTCCATCCTCAGTTTAGTATTCAGCAAGGCCGCAGGACGTTATTATTAAATCAGGGTCTGACTCAGTCTCACCTTAGTTGTAGAATTATGGAAATCTGATGAGCGAGTGTAAGGGGTGTGGAGGTCACCTTTGCCACTAAAGCCTCTCCTCGTCTAGACGAACACTGTGATAGACTCCCAGGGCTCCAGGGATGGCTCAATAAATTACAGACAGGCCAGAGAGCTGCCTTCCAAAACCTCATCAAGGCCTAGAAATTGAGAGCAGAGTTTTTCTTTTTTCTTCGTGATTGTCAGCGCAATTATGTGTCTGGTGGCAGGCACATTATTAATGGCTAGCAGCACAAGTGTGCATCTTGTATACAGGCATTGAAGCAAATTCAGGTTTAAATTAATTTTTGGAGATGGAACCATTAGTTCAAATGCAACAGAACCATCACTATTTATAACTGTGGCAAAGCTCATTTAAACCGGACAATTCTTGTTACCTGGAAAATTCCCTCCCGAGTCTTAAGTGGGCAATTTAAAGAGAATCTCTTTACCTCTCAGGGACTCAGTTTTGTCAACTTTCAAAGTGATGTGGCTGCATGACATGACCCTCTAGGGACTTTCTGATAATTCCTAACTTGAAGCAAGTCTTCAGAGACATAATACGTTCGAAGCATGCATTATTCAAGCGACGTTTACACAGTGCTTATGACCCCAATGCAGATGGATTGAAGAAGCAGCTGTCAGAGGTGGATATAATGTTGAAATTCGAAACATAACTGATGATCTTGGGGTCCTGGGAGTGGCAGGGCCATATGCAAGGCGCGTCCTTCAGAAGCTGACCTCAGAAGATCTCAGCGATGATGTTTTCAAATTTCTTCAAACCAAGACTTTAAAGATGTCTGACATTCCTGTCACTGCTATAAGGATCTCTTATACTGGTAAGAATTGGAAAACAACCCATACTAAGGAAAGGCTACCAGAAATAGAACACACACAGTCACAGATACACACTCACACAGTCGTACCCTCACTATGCATGCACACACACACACACACACACTCACACATACCCACACACACAGTCATACCCTCACAATGCATGCTCACACACACACACTCACATACTCACACATACCCCTACACACAGTCATACTCTCACAATGCATGCTCACACATACTCACATGCTCACACATTACCCCCACAACAGTCACACCCTTCAGTGCACACACTCACCTTCCCACACACTCATGCTCACCTTTCCACACTCTCACACTCACATGCTCACTCACACACACACTCAATCTTACACAGGACCACTCATGCACACCCCCCTCCCCAACTTTCTCTGATTTTGAAGGAAGATTTCTTCTGCCCAACTCTAAGGAAAGAAGTCTGTCTGGCCGTTCCTACTCCCTGTAGCGTTTCCACCCATTTCTAGTTGCTTCTCTTTGGAAGGGCAGACAAGAAAGGAGCAAAGGATGGCCATTGGGGCAACTGGAAGAGCCCAGTCAGCAGACTGTGTGGGAACTCTCACAGGCTTCCAGCCTGATGTGCCCATGCCAAGCTTTCCACTAGGGCAGTGGTTCTCAACCTTCCTAATGCTGTGACCCATTGGTACAGTTCCTCATCTTGTGGTGACCCTACAATTGTTTTTGTTACTACTTCATAACTAATTTTGATACTGTTATGAATCATAATGCAAATGTCTGTGTTTTTTGATGGTCTTAAGCAACCCCTGTGAAAGGGTTGTTTGACCCCCAAAGGGGTCGAGGCTCATGGGTTGAGAACCATTGCACTAGAGCATGGTCCCTGGCAATCCCGCCCCCCCACACACACACTGTTGTATGTTCACTGGGGGACCTTTATCTTTCTTTGCACAGAGTATGTATCATTCCCCAGTGACACTCAGGCTTACCTCTAGTTCCTGTTACTCCTGTGTCCCCTTGCTGAAGGGGCGCTGTGTGCCCAGGCATTCACCTCGCTCCATGTTGCTCCTGCTCTGGTGAAGTCCATCACTACTGACCCGTGATGATGGGGTACAAGGAGCGTGCTCACTGTTAACATCATACATCCCTGGCTTTCCATACTAACTTTTCCCGACCTTGGTAAAAAGGGAGACTGGGATAAAAAATAAGGAGTCTTTGGATTGTAATTGTCTTTTCTTTGATTTTCTAGCACCTAGCTCTAGTGGTGAATGAAAGGATCATGGGGGGCGGGGATGAGAAGCAAAAGAGTTGAAGACTATATAGCTGACTACCCATGAGAAAGAAATATGAATAATTTCACATTCTTTATATGTTTAGAGGCTTGTGGTTCTTGGGTTGGAAACTGGAGTGCCTAAACCTTGAACTCCATTATCACCTGTTTTTTTGTGTGTGAGCATGTGTGTGTGAGCATGTTTGTGGGGGTCCACATGTGTACATGTGAGGGCCAGAGATCAGCCCTGGATTTTACCTCATTGACTGGCCAGAGAGAGTGCCTACTTCCCCAGGGTACAGGGTGACTGGCAAGAGCCAGTTCTTTCTTTCCAGTGTGTGGGTCTCAGGGACCAAACACAGGTCATCAGGCTTGGCAGCAGCCACCTTTACTCACTGAGCCATTGCGTACCCCCTACGCCACCCTGCGCTTTTTAAAATGTGTGATCGAACTCACGCCTTCCTTCATGCTTAAGTACATGGTAAGTACATTACTGTCTGGACTGGCTCTTTAAGGCTTTTACTTTGTTTTGTTTTTGACAGTGTTTCGGTAGCCCAGGTTAGCCCTGCAGTCACAATCCTTCCCCAGCTTTTTGAGTGTAGGCATCATAGATGTCCTCCCCATACCCGGCTGAACCCCTTGAAAATACATGCTAACTGTTTACCTCCTATCATTGTCCTGAAACAGTCGAGGCCTGGGATGAAGCCAAGGTCCAGGGTGGGAGGTAAGTCCTGACTAGAGTCTGTCTGTCTCTGGAGATGATGAATCATCCAGCATCCACCCTCTGGGTAGGAGCCAGGACTGCACGCAAATGACCTGTGAGATGAGGTGGCCCACTCCTTGTGAGCTGTTCTGCTAAAAACTGGCGAGGACTGCGTTGTGTGAGTGGGGCGCCCCCTGAGTGTGTCAGCTAAGGTACGTGAGTGCTCACCCTGCAGGGGCTGCTGTCACTCTTGTGTGGGCTCTGCCCGTGCCTTTCAGGTGAGCTGGGGTGGGAGCTGTACCACAGACGCGAAGACTCCGCAGCGCTGTATGAACTCATCATGAACGCAGGCCAGGAGGAGGGGATCGACAATTTTGGAACATATGCCCTGAATGCCTTAAGACTGGAGAAAGCTTTCCGGGCCTGGGGATCAGAGGTTTGAACACTCTCGTCCTCGTTAAAACCTTGTGCTGGTTGTATCTAGTTTTCGATGGAGGGCAAGGTTTGACAGTATCACTGTTGATTCTGGCTGTAAGAGAAATCATACGCTCTCAGATGACTTTGATGAGGGAAAGAAGCCGCACCCCTATTTACCACTGAACGTTGACTGGGTTCTGGGATAATGTTTATTCTGCCTCAGTCCCGCCCCCCCCCCCAACTTGGTGGTGAGCCCCAGACATTTTCTGACATCCTCTGAGGATTCGACTATCGCCTCTCAATCCCTGCTTTCTCCTCTGTTACGTTGTGTCTCATCTTCTTCTCATAATACATCCTTGGGGGAAGGAATGTTCTTTTTTCCTGAGGGGCGGGCACAATGGTCCCATATGTGTTGTTCTAGTCCCCACCAGCAATAACCCCACCAAGGGTTTCTCTTTGGGTAATGCTTACCATTTATACAACATTTGTATACCCATTGATTCTACTGAACTTCTGCCTTAGGTTTTTTTTTTTTTTTTCTCCCCCTATGGCTGTGGTAAAATGCCCAGACCAAAGCACCTTCAGGGAGAAGGGGTTGTTGAATTCAGCTCTCAGCTCCAGTTCCAGTCCTTCATAGTAGGGACGTCACAGTCGCAGGAGCTTGAGGGAACTGGTCATATCACGTCCATAATTGGAAATGGTTGCCTGCCTGCGTTCAGCTGCTGGGCTGGCTTTGTGCATTCTAACCCATCCAGGATCCCTGTCCGGGGAATGCAGTGTCCACAGTCGCGATCATCAGTTGTTGTAATCAAGGCACACTACAGGCACACCTAGAAGCCTTTGTTCCACGAATCTGACATTTAACCATCAATCTTCTCAGCTGTCCACGAACGTACTGTTACCACGACTCTTATTTTGCATCCAACCACATGATCCAGATTCCCGATTCAGGTCCTATTCACCTGTTTTTATTTCCTTGTGAGAGAACCAAACCCCTAACTTTTTCAGAGAACTATTTCCTTGGAAGACACTGAGGTTTTAGGGGCCATGGAAAAGATGAGCCTCGGAGTGGGCACTCTCGGGTTTAAATCTATCCTCTACAGCCTGCATGTTCACATGCTCGTTCTGTGGCTTATCTCTTGGAAATTCTACATTTCTGTAAAATAGAGCATTTATCCTACAGAATTAACATAGACATAGAGATGGCTTATTATGAGCCGAACAAACACACCATACAATTAATTTCTAGCTCAGGTAGGATCGTCTTGGGCCTTAGCATAGAAGTGAGCTTGGAGGAAACCAGTTCCTGCCTGCTTCAGAGCACAGTCTACAGCCTGGACTTGGGTGAGGCCAGCGCCCTCAGAAAAACAGGACAGTTTTGTCTCCATGATCTCCCCAAAAGAGTGCAGAGAGGCAGCCCCCTGAGAGTTAAGCATTGCTGTATTCTGGTGGGTTTTTTTCCCCCTGCTTCCTCCCGCTGCACTCCATCTTAGGGCCCTGTTTCACAGCAGTGCCAGAGCGCCCTCTAGTGTTGAAACAGCGACGAAGCCGCTCTGTTTTTCCTGAAAACAACAACAAAAACATTCTCCAAGTTTGAGCAGACTGAAAAATAATTTCAAACTGGTAACTCAAACTGATTTAAGAAATACGAGAAAATTTTACGTGGTATAAAGTAGCCTTATGTTTATCTGGTTTATGTAAGTCCTGTGTTGACTCTGTGGGAGGTTAGAGCAAGCAGATCCCATTGCCATAAAGAGAACAAAACAGGCTGACGTCTAGAAAGTTCTTAACAATGGTAACTGAATAGGCGAGACACTCGTCTGTTCCCGTTTCTGTACGTTTAACGGTTTCCACCGAGCTTATCTCAAGGCCTTTCATCTTTCCTTAGTTCTCATCGTATAAATTCGAATCTTTTAATAAAATTTTGAGGAGGGAAAAAATAACTTAAGAACAATACAGAGACAAAACCTCGTATCTTCATTCAGGTTTAGTACTAAATATTGGCTTTCTCCTGGATCGAGGTATCCTCTCACGATTCAGCCACTCTTGAGATCCAGCCCTGCCTCCCCTTTTCTTATCTGAACTCTGCAGAAGCCAGTGTCCTGCCATCAACATCTCCCTCTTTCCTCCTAGTCATAGCTAATTGCAGGATAAGCAAAGTCACTTAAGAACTTTAAGATGCATAATTATGTAAAATTATTACATAATACACACGAGATTCTTGTTTGTGGAACAGCATGTGCTAGCCTTCAAATATTTATCAAGATAAAAGGGGCCGGAGAGACGGCTGGGTGGTTGAGAGCAGTAACAGCGCATGCTGCTCCTGCAGAGGGCTCAAGGTCAGGTCCCAGCATCCTCCTCGGGCAGCCCACAGCCTCCTGTTCTGGGACTGGGAATCTGACGCCTCGATGATTCTCCAAGGACGCCTGCACCTAGCCACACACAGACGTGGACACATGCATGTGCACATAATAAAAATTAATTAATTAATATCTTTAAAATAAAGGAGCAGTGGCAGCCAATCCCAGCTCTGTTTCTGTGTTTGCTATATTTAAATGACAGCATTTGCCGAAGACTTCATTTGAATTTTGAATTAAAAATACTGTTCTGGGAGACTTAGTCCATAATTAGACTTTTTGAGAATCTTACTCAAAAACCATGAAGTGCCCTTGCTAGAAAGAATAATATAAGAAAGTAATGTTATTGTTTGAATCAATTTTAAACCTCAGTCCAGGGTGAAGCCAGTGTTTGCCAGTATTTGCTGAATGAAGGCAATAGATTTTTTCTCTATTTTACTGTTCTCTTTGTGGTAATGGGGAACTTGTCTACCCCTCACCCCTACCCAAGATGTAGTAAGACTTGCTGGGGGGGAGGGGGTTGCTCGTTTAATCCCTGACTCTGGAGGCAGAGGCAGGCAGATCTTGGTGAAGTGCTTTTAAACCCTTTAAAGGCAGCACAGTTCTGGTGTGAAGCAAATTAACATGCTCACCCGAGATTCAAACTGTGTTTTCCTTTCAGATGAACTGTGATACAAACCCCTTGGAAGCTGGACTGGAATATTTTGTCAAGCTGAATAAGGTATGTTTACGTTCTCAAGTGTGTATGAAACAAACGTTAAGAGGATGGCAGTGTTTTGTGCCAGAGACATGCTTTAAAATTTAACCAAGTGTGGGTATAGAAGAAACCAGTTGAACATAAATACTAAACACTACTTAATTTATCCATATCAACTATCTGTCATAATCTGATCAGCTCAATCTATGGGAGTGTGCTTAGAGCAGTGGTTCTCAGCCTGTGGGTCATGACCCCCTTAGGGGGTCACATATCAGATGTCCTGCCTATCATATATATATACATATATATGTATATATATATATGTATATATATGTATATATATATGTATATATATACATATATATATATAGTTACACTATGATTCATAACAGCAGTGAAATTACAGTTATGAAGTAGCAATAAAATAATTTGATGGTTGGGGGTCACCACAGCATGAGGAGCTGTATTAAAGGGTGGAAGCATTAGGAAGGTTGAGAACCATTGGGCTAGAGATTTAAGATAGCAGAATCCAGCTTCTTTAAGGGTTAAGACTAAAACCCAAGATGAAAGGTAATAAAAATCACTGGGTGGTGGCGGCAAACACTCTTAATCCTAGCACTTGGGAGGCAGAGGCAGACAATCTCCATGAGTTTGAGGCCAGCCTGGTCTATAGAGTGAGCAACAGGAAAGCCAAGACGGCACAGAGAAACTCTTGTCTTGAAAAACCAAAGAAAGGTAACAAAAATCATCAGGTAATTATGAGTTGGATTTCAACAGCCGTCTTTATAGAAATTGTGCTATGCTGTGTATGTATCAGCCACTTGTGGTGGCCGGTGAGGCTGCATATCAGTTAGCCAAACCAAGCAGATCGGACAGTGACTTCCTGCACACTCAAGGGATAAAGCTGTCTCGCCACATCGAATTAAGCAGGTGCTTATGGAGCAGGCTGTATGTAATGACAGCATCTAATATAAACAAAGGAGGTCTTTCCATTGTGCCCAGTACAAAGTGGGTATTTCCCGAGGAACCGACACAGGCCCAAAGAACCATTATTGGCATCAATGTGTCAAAGGGATGCTCTACACCAGTGGTCTTCAGGCTGCCAGCCTCGTCCTCATCTGGGAACTTGTAAGAAATGCCAATTCCCAGGTCCAATCCTAGACTTACTAAAAGCAGAGTATCTGGGAGCCGGGCCAACAAAGCTGTGTTTTAATAAGCCCTACAGGGGTTCCTAGGAATTGAGAAACACGATGCTACATAATTACTGTGGAGACTCATATCATAGGAGGCCAATTTATGATGGTCCCGCTCATCGGTGCCCGTCCTACACATGTAAATGAGGTTATGCCATTGAGGCATGCTTGAGAGTTGTACGAAAGATCTGGAAAGGACCTGCCGTAGTCAACCGTGTTCAAGGTTAGGAACCACAGCTGCTCTGAGGGCATTTGTAGGAGTCCCCAAATACGCTATCATTTTAAATCCCTAGGTCGGCTTTCCCTCCTGTGGGAATATGTAAACATGTGTCTATTAACCAGGCTATGGGAACTTTTTTTTTTTTTAATGTTTTGCATCAGTTCCCAAATTCCCAGCTAAAGTATTAACAGAAAATGTGTGTGTCTGTAGCTCTGGATTTTAGGAACAAGGACCCCAGAACAAGTTCTTGAAGGAATCCGTCTTCTCTGTGCATTTTCCCTGGCTTTTATTTTTATGATGCGCCATCTGTCTCTAGACTAGGGAAAGCAGGTGTGTGGAATTTGGGCAGCTCCTAGCAGCAGATTGCTCCTTGTGGTGACAGAAGTCTGCGTTTGGCTGTTTAAAATAAAGATAAAAATGCCCGACTCCTTAAAGTACCCAGCTCTCTGCTGCTAGCCCTGAGAGGTGGAGGGGGAATCAATTCTGTTTCTGTGTTTTGGATATTATTGTGAGGAGGCCTAGATGAATGATGTCTTCATATTGAAAGTGGATGCTTTAAGTCCTTCTTTATGACGATCAGCAGGTGAATATAGGAATTTATTAGCTCTTTTAAATGATACAATCAGCGGGGCGGTGGTAGCGCACGCCTTTAATCCCAGCACTTGGGAAGTAGAGCCAGGCAGATCTCTGTGAGTTCATAGGCCAGCCTGGACTACAGAGTGAGTTCCAGAAAAGACGCAAAGCTACACAGAGAAACCCTGTCTTGAAAAACCATAAATAAATAAATAAATAAATAAATAAATAAATAAATGATACAATCAAGTAAGCAAAGCTGAGCTCCAAAGCAAATTGTTTTATTGATACTGATTTAGATGGATGATGTGGTTTTGGGTGCTGAATTGCTGGTTCTTGTTCAGATGTCAAAGAGTTAGTTCTTAATGACTGTGTTGGGTGGGCATTTATGAAGCCTGAGAATTCAGCCCTGACTGAGCTGGGTCTTTTCCACCATGGGATGGATTCAGATGGTTGGCTGCCCTCAACTTCATGGTAGAGACACAGGCTGGGTTCTTGGGCAAGTGACTAGGTCTGATCAGCTGCCCCGAGAGCCTCCCTGGGGCATTCACAGCTTTGCAGCCGTCTACAGTGAGAGGTCACTTTCTGGAAATCAACTCTTGTAACTTGATAAGTTATGTCCTGTGCCTAAGAATAAAAAAAAAAGAAATTACTCAGACATTTAACGTACAGAAAGATGTTCTCCTACAAAGCCCTTTAGAAGACATTCTGTAACATTTTAAAGGATAATAATATCCAAATCCATTGCTTTGGAAAACTGAGGCCAGGAAGAGGCTGGAGTGGATACAGGGGAATGTTTGTTTTTGATAATGAAGCAAAGGTAACAAAACAAAAAAAACTTGAGAATTTTATTGAAATCATTTTTCCCTTTCTTTACTCCCAAAGTAAATAATTAGAATCCTCTGCAAAATCTTTAAAGATTCATCACAGGACAGTGGTCACAGTGAGATGACATGGGAAGGTGGCTGTCTGAGCTAGGAGTGGGGCTGGGGACTGCCTGGCAGTTCCTCTGTTTGAGAAGAGCGTCCCTTAGCCCGGGTCTGAAGTCAGCATGGAGCAGCCTTGGCTCTGGCTCTCCACTCCTCGCTCATACGGGCTTAGTGGACCTGAAGATCTGCCCGGGTTTCCCCCTCACAACATATGTTACAGAACTTACATAGACTCTCTTACAAATGAGACCATCCTCAGGCATGTTTTTGTTATAACAACGTTTTCATTTTAGCATAGGGTGAGCATGGCTGCATGTCCGATTTAAGGGGCAAAGTAGGGGAGGGGACCAGTCATCTGGCTTTGTTAAGCCACATACACACACACACACACACACACACACACACACACACACACACACACACTCATCCATATGCACACTCAAAAACACACATTCACACACATGTACACACACACTCAAACACACACATGAATACATTCATACTCCCTCACACCCTAACACATACATTCACACAGTCTCACACAATGCACATTCAAAAACACATGCATAATTCTCAAACACACTCATACACGCACACATACCCATGTACTCAGACACACACACATCACACATATACATATGCGCACAGTCACACACAGACACTCACACATTCACATGTACACACCTGCATACTCACATGCACACTCACACACACACATGCACACACATCCATTTAGTGTACATTTATTAATACTGTTTATGCCTCTTGCTAAGTCCCGGATTAAAGATTCACTTCTGGTGCCTACCAGGAAGTCAGGCTGTAGGTCAAGTTTTTTTTTTTTTTTTTAATTTTTATTATTAAGAGATTTTCTATTCATTTCACATACCAACCACAGATTCCCCCCTCCACCCTCCTCCCACTCCCCAGCCTTCCCCTCCCAACCCACCCTCCATTCCCTTCTCTAACAAGGCAAGGTCTCCCACGGGGAGTCAGCAGAGCCTGGTACATTCAGTTGAGGTAGGTCCAAGCCCCTCTCCCTGCACCAAGGCTGTGCAAAGTGTCCCACCATAGGTAGTGGGCTCCAAAAAGGCAGCTCACGTGCCAGGGATGGACCTCAATCCCACTGCTTGGGTGCTCCCTAAACAGTTCAAGCTAAACAACTGTCTCGCTTATCCAGAGGGCCTAGTCCAGTACCCTGGGGGCTCCTCAGTTATTGGTTCACAGTTCATGAGTTCCCACTAGTTTGGCTAGTTGTCTCTGTACGTTTTCCAATCATGGTCTCGATGTCACTTGCTCATAGAATCCCTCCTCTCTCTCATTGATTGGACTCCTGGAGCTCAGCCTGCCACCTGGCTGTGGATCTCTGCATCTGCTTCCATCAGTGACTGGATGAGGGTTCTATAATGACAGTTTTAGGGTATTCACTAATCTGATCACCGGAGTATGCCAGCTCAGGCACCCTCTCAACTATTGCTAGAAATCTAAGGTGGGGTCATCCTTGTGGGTTCCTGGGAATTTCCCTAGCACTGTTTTTCCCTATTCCCATGGTGTCTTCATTTATCATGGTATCTCTTTCCTTGCTCTCTCACTCTGTCCCTGCTCCAGCTCGAACCTCCCATTCCCTTATGTTCTCATCCCCCATCCCCTGCCCTCCATTATCCCCCCCCCTCACCCCCAGTTTGCTCATGTAGATCTCATCTATTTCTCCTTTGTTGGGTGATCCATGCGTCCCTCTTAGGGTCTTCCTTGTTAGCTAGCTTCTCTGGAGCTGTGGGTTGTAGTCTGATTATCCTTTGCTTTACATCTAGTATCCACTCATGAGTGAGTACATACCATGTTTGTCCTGAGTCTGGGTTACCTCACTCTGGAAACACTGCTTTGCATGGGGGGCCGCGGGGCACAGCACTGCCATCTCGTGGACATGAGCGGTAGTACCTCAAAGGAAGAATTTCAAACCAGCGAAATTGGTCAACCCAATCAAAAATTTGCTTTTTAAAATCTAACCAAACCTCCTCTAGCAAAATAAGTCTTACCATTGTTCTCATGGTATTTTGATTCATTCCAAAAGAAGTTTATGCGGGGAGGAAATCGGCAGCATTTGGTTAGCTTTGGGAATGGAGCGATACATTATTCTAATCACTAAAGCAACTGCTTCTGGACATCATAGGCATTTGTGGGATTTCTCTCCTGCGATTACCAAACCTCCATTCATGTCTAAAGCCAGAGAGTTAAGTACCCAGAGGAATGTGCTTAGGTAGAGTGGGTTTTTTTTCTTATACATTTATCCCCAACCCCAGATCCATTCTCCACCCTACTTGAATTGAAACAAATTTTAGCCAGGCCTGGTGACACATCCCAGTCATTTGTAATCCCAGCTACTTCTAGGTTTAAGACTGGAGGGTCTCAAGTTCAAGCCCCGCCTGAGCTACAGATGACTGCAACGCCACCTTGCCAATGTAGTGAGACCTAGAGTCAAAATAAAAAAAGTGAAAGAGGGCTGAGGCAGGAGGATTGCTGTGAGTTGAAGACCACTCTGGGTTGCATAAGACCAGGCCGAAAGTACCTGCAGTGCAAACATAAGGATCTGCGTTTGGAACCCCAGCATCCAAGTAAAGAGCCAGGCATGGCGGTGTGCACCTGTAACCCAGGCACTGGGCAGAAAGGGAGGGTCCAGGTCCCCTGAGATGTCGAGTAACAAAAAATAAGATGGGAGTGTCTTAGTTGGGGTCACTATGGCTGAGATGAAACACCATGACCAAAGCAACGTGGAGAGGAAAGGCTTTATCCGGCTTACACTTCCATATCTCTGTTCATCACTGAAGGAGGTCAGGGCAGGAACTCACACAGAGCAGGAACCTGGAGGCAGGAGCTGATGCAGAGGCCATGGAGGAGTACTGCTTACTGGCTCGCTCCTCATGGCTTGCTCAGCCTGCTTTCTTATAGAACCCAGGACCACCAGCCCTGGGATGGCCCCAACCACCATGGGCTGGGCCTCCCCCATCAGTCGCTGATTTAGAAAGTACCCAACAGCCAGACCTTATAGAAGCATTTTTCTCAATTGAGTTTCTCTCCTTTCAGATAACTCTAGCTCAGCAGTTCTCATCCTGTGGGTCATGACCATCGGAAGACACATACAGAGGAACCCCCAACCATAAATGTATTTTCATGGCTGCTTCATGACTGTAATGCTGCTGAGACTGAGCAGCGCCTCAGTACCCAAGGCCATTGGAAATAGGTGTTTCCTGATGGTTGTGACCCACAGGTTGAGAACCGCCGCTCTAGCTTGTATCAAGTTGACATGAAACGAAGCCAGCACAGAATGATGGAGGAAGACGCCCGACATCAACCTATGACCTCTATGTGCACACATGTTCACCTGGACCTGAACACATACAAACTCATGCACATGTATACAGTCACACACACACACACACACACACACACACACACAAGAGCAAGGAATGGGAGGGAGAGTTAAGAAAAGAACTGGAGATGCAGGGTATGCAGAATGCTTGCCCTGTGTTTACAAAAGTCTTGCTGTGTAGCCCAGGCTAGCCTCAAATCTGTGGCAATTCCTGCCCCTCCTTCTGCATACTGGTCCTACAAGTATGTGCTGCCACAGTTGACTTTCAATGATTTGTTTGAATGTAGCTGTTCTGATGTAGTTATTTTGAAAACACCCGACCTGTCCCAAGCCAATGTTATTCTTTTTTTTTTAAAGATTTATTTATTTATTATGCACACAATGTTCTGCCTGCATGTGTCCCTGCAGGCCAGAAGAGGGCACCAGATCTCATGACAGATGGTTGTGAGCCACCATGTGGTTGCTGGGAATTGAACTCAGGACCTCTGGAAGAACAGTCAGTGCTCTTAACCTCTGAGCCATCTCTCCAGCCCGCCAATGTTATTCTTTTAAAGTTTTGTTGTGTGTATTTGTTTTGGGGAGGGAGAGGGGACGTGTACTTGCCACATCATGTGTGGAACCCAGAAGACAACTTGTAGGAATCGTTTTTCTCCTTTTGGGTTCTAGAGATCCAACTCAGGTTAGTAGTCTTGGCAGCAAATGTCCTTACTTCTGGGCCACCTTGTCAGCCCCTGCCACACCCAATATTCTAAAAGTAGGATCCAGATGGCTTCACCGCATCCCCTGGCGAGTTGTTTCAAGTTGTTTCATTTTCTTTTTTAATGCATGAAGATGATGATACTGTCTTAGTTCTTTTTACCCCATACCAAGGCTGGTCTTGAGACTAGACAGCGAACAGTAGGAATGAGAAGAGCGTGGTGCAGTGTCGGAAGGAAGTTAGCAGGTGTGTGGCCTGTTCTGGTTGCAGCATGTCACTAATATTGTGCCCCACATCTTCGTTCTTATAAGTGTACAGCTAGTGGCTATTTTCCCTTGAGAAGGTAGGGATTGAGATGAGGGTGTCACATCTCACACCTGCAAGACAAGCATTCTGTCACTGAATCACAGTGCAAGTCCCAGATGGGTGTTTTAAAGTGTGTGTGTGTGTGTGTGTGTGTGTGTGTGTGTGTGTGTGTGTGTGTGTAGGAGGCAGGGTTCACCCATGCTGTGGTACTGGTGTGGAGGTTAGAGGACAATTTCGAGTGTTGGTCCTCCCTCCACCTTGTTTGAAGTGGGGTCTCTTTTGTGCACCACTGTGTACACTGGGTCAGCTGGCCAAAGAGTGTCCTGGGATTCTCCTGCCTCTCCCTCCCGTGTTGTCATAGGAGTGCTGGGATTGCATAGTCTCGTGTCCAGCTTTACGTGAGTAGAGGACATCCGAACTCAGGTCCTCATAGTGCAAGGCAAACCCTGTACCCACTGAGTCACGTCTCCAGCCCCTGGATTTAAGAAATATATATTATTTATATTTATATGTACAAGTAACACTCATGTATATGTGTGCACCATGTGCATACCTACTACCTGTGGAGGTCAGAAGAGAGAGTGTCAGATCTCCGTGAGCTGAGTTGCAGACAGCTGAGCTGTCCAGAGTGGGTGCTGGAAACAGAACCAGGGGTTCTCTGGGAGAGCAGCAGGTGCTTCTAACTGCCGGGACCCTGGATGCTTTTCAGAGTCCTTCTATCCTATCGATGAAGCACGAGAGAACAATTTAATTTCATTTTGTACCTGAGATTCCTAATCTGTAAAACGAAGCCTCCTTCTGCAAGTCTCAAGGTCTACAAAATGCCACTTTGCGTAGTGGGTGGAGCCATTCTGTTTGTTGATGAGCCATATAATTGTGCCATTTTAATTATGCCATCCTTACCCTCTTACCCAGCCTCACTGCTAAGTGATGAGGGGAAAAAAAGGGAAGAAGAGGAGTTAAGCCCGGGCTGAAGTATATTTTACCATCCCCAGAACACCTGTCAGGATATATTAGACTAACGGCTATTGAATTATCATGCTCATATATATCCAATTTCAGTTATGAAACAATATTTCTACCCTAAAAGCTCAAGTGTGCTCTTCACTAACTGCTTTAAAACTTTTAAATCTGTGGAAACCCTGGTCTCTGAATAAATTTTAAGTAATTTTAGACTATTTTTCTTTTATGTATATTATTTTTATTTGAACAGTATATTGAATACAAAGTCATTGGCATTTGAAGTAAACAGTTTGAAAGGTTTGATATGCATACCCACATGAAATTATAGCTGCAATAAAGCTAGGATACACCTTACCCCAGAGGCAAAAGGAATAATCACAGCCCTTGGTATTCCCTACCTCCCAACCCTCCCCACAGCTCCACCCTATCCCAGGCACCCATTTGTCTGTTTTCTGTCACTATAATTTATTTTGGCATCTTTTGGAATAAATGGAACATCTATATAAATGAAATTAAACAGAGCTCTAGTTTCATTTATGTTGCTGTGATAAAATACCCCGACGAGAAGCGATTTAGGGAAGAAAGAGAT
Source organism: Peromyscus leucopus (assembly GCF_004664715.2). Classification (NCBI taxonomy): domain Eukaryota; kingdom Metazoa; phylum Chordata; class Mammalia; order Rodentia; family Cricetidae; genus Peromyscus; species Peromyscus leucopus. The sequence goes on along the minus strand of NC_051072.1, from coordinate 55,114,615 downwards.
TATTTTAGCCCCCAATTCCAGGTTACAGTCCATCATGTGGGGTAGTCACGGCAGCAGGAACTGGAGTGAGCCAGTCACGTGCACAGCAGAGGGAGACTAGATGCGTTTGATTTCTCCACATAGTTCAGAAAGCCCTGCCCAGGGAATGGTGCTGCCCGGAGTGGGCTGGATCTTCCCACAGACAAGCCCCACCCCTAGAAATGCCCACAGACCAACTCATTGTAGACAATCCCCCATCAAGACTCTCTCCCGGTGATTCTAGGCTATGTCAAGTTGACAAAGATAACTATTATATATGTCATCTACACTTTTGGATATGGATCAGCATAAGTCAAGAGTCATTCATGTTGTTACAAGTTAGTTGCAAGATGCAGCAGGAGTCTTTGGTGGCAAACTCCTATGTTATTGTAACTTCAAAATGTCCTTTCCTTTATTTCCATCCAGAACTCGAAAACTGAGCATGCTCAGAGGCCCTTTTGTCCACCATTTTAACGTTTATATATATATATATATATATATATATATATATATATATATATATATATATGATCCATATCCTTGAGCTAAGAAATCAAAAAATGTGTCTACTATCTTTCTTAAATTAAGACTTTCAACCAAGCATGCTCAGCCATGGGCCAACCTCTACATAAGTATGCATGGGCTGCCTTTGTTTGAGAAGGGTGTTGTTTTGGAAATAACTCAGTGCTGCTCTTGCCTACTGTAGGTAGCAAAGCTCTCTCTGCTTCTTCATGCTTTGGCTTTGCATGCATCGGGCTGCAAATCCATTGCATTTGCTGACACAGCAACAGCTCACTGCTTTTGACGGCGCCCGTATTCCATCTTCTGGACTGCCGTTTGCTGAAACACGGACTTGTTGCTGAACGTTTGTGTTGCTTCAGCTGTATTACAAACACAGCTGTTATAAACATTTTTTTAAAAATATATTCATTTTGAAATGGTGTTTCATGTTGCCCAGGGTGGCTCTTCACTCACTCCCTGGGGATGACTTTGACTGCTCTCCCGTTCTGCTTCTACTTTCCAAGTGCTGGGATTACAGGCGCGTGTCACAGTGCCTAGCAGCATTTCTGTACAACTGTTTCTATGAACATATGCTTTCTTTTCACTCGGATAAATACCTGGGAGGATAATTGTTGAGTCAAATGGCAAGGATATATTGTATTTATTTTATTTTTTTAAAGATTTATTTTTATATGTGTGTTTGCCTGTGTGTGTGTGTGTGTGTGTGTGTGTGTGTGTGTGTGTGTATGTACTTACGTATGTGCACCATGTACATGCAGTGCCCATGGAGGCCAGAAGAGGGTGTTGGATCCCCTGTAACTGGTTTGTTAGCTGCCATGTGGGTGCTGGGAATTGAACCCATGTCCTCTGGAAGAGCAGCAAGTACTCTTAACCACTGAGCCATTTCACCAGCCCCTATGCTAATGTTTTAAGATGCTGATTTTTACAAAGTGCATCATTTTTGTTTTAGATTTCTACAAACTGCTTGTAGGAATTTCACTCTCTCTACAGCCTTGTCAGATGTTACCTTGGTTGGTCTCTCCTTTTCTTTCTTTCTTTTCTTTCTCTCTTCCTTCCTTCCTTCCTTCCTTCCTTCCTTCCTTCCTTCCTTCCTTCCTTCCTTTCTTTCTTTCTTTCTTTCTTTCTTTCTTTCTTTCTTTCCTTATCTCTTCCTTCCTTCCTTCCTTTCTTTCTTTCTTTATCTCTTCCTTCCTTCCTTCCTTCCTTCCTTCCTTCCTTCTTTCCTTCCTTCCTTCCTTCCTTTTTTTTCTGTCCTGGAACTTGCTCTGTAGACCAGGCTGGCCTCAAACTCACAGAGATTGCTTGCTTCTGCCTCCTGAGTGCTGGGTTCTGGTCAGTCTCTTTAACTGGAGCTATTCTGTGAAGTGTGGAGTGGCTGTAATTTGTTTTCTTTACGGCTAATGATGTTGAGCATCTTTTTATTTCTCTGTCTACTACTTCCGTCTCTTTTTCAGTAAGTGTCTGGTGAGATCTCTTACCCATTTTCAGTGGAGTTTACTTTCTTACTGCTGAGTTGTTCAAGGTCCTCATATTTTACATGTAAATTTTTAGCAGGTACATGCTTTGTAAATACTTGTGCAATTTGCATCTTAGTATTTTGTCTGTTGAACGGTGTCTTTCAGAGTTTTTAATTTATAAAATTTAAAGCCTTTATCAATTGATCTTTAATACGGTTCACATTAATTGATTGATGACTGTGGGGGAGGGCATACATGTGACTTAGAGGCCAGAGGACAACTTGATGATTTTCTTCTTCCACTATGTGGGTCCTGGGGATTAGTTTCAGGTCCTCAGGCTTGGAGCAACTACCTTTACACACTGAGCCATCTCACTGGCCCTCAATTGATCATTTATGGATGACATTTTTAGTTCATGTCTAAGAAATTGTTGCTTAACCCAAAGTTTTTGGCGATAGCCATCTGTGTTTTCTTCTAGAAATTGTAAACATTTAAAAAATTGTTTTTTTAAAAAAATCAGCTGTCTGTGAGGTGTGGACTAAGCTTATTTGCACGTGGCTCTTCGGTCTCCAGCACCATTTGTTGATAAGGCTGCCTTGTCTGCACTCACCGGCTCCCCAGATCTGGAGGGCTCAGCCCTTGTATGTTCGTAGGTCCCATTTCTGGGCTCTGCCAGGTGCCATTGAACTGCTAGTGTTTCCTGATACTAATATCACACTGCCTCAATTACTATAGGTTGTGTGAGATTAATGTTGGCTAGTCTAGGTCCTTTTGGTTTTCCATAAATTATAGAATCAGTGTGTCAATTGATTTTTAAAAGCCCTTGGGATTTTGATTGGAAATACACTGTATCTATAGGTTAATTCAAGTCTTTCAACACTTGAACAATGTATATTTCTGTGCCCATTTAGAGCTTCACTCATTTTTCTTGAAAATATTTTGTAGATTCCAATATATGTCTGTGCATCTTTGTACATTTTCATACCTAAGTATTTCATAATGTAACACTATCATAAATGGTGTTTTAAATTCAATTTTCAGTGGCTTATTGTTAATCTACAGAAATGCAACTGGGAGCTTGGGAGATAGCTCAGTCAGAAAAGTGCTTGCTGCCCATGTTATGAGGACCTGGTTTCAGGCCTCAGCTCCTGAGAAGCCAGGCATGGCTGTGTATACATGTAATCCCAGTACTGGGTAGGCAGAAACAAGGGGATCTTGGGAGCTTGCTGGCCAAAGTTCTAGTCCAGTCAGTGGGCTCCAGATTCTGTGCAAAACCTTGTCTCAGAAAATAAGTCGGAGGGAAATAGAGGAAGACACCCACCATCAATCTCTAGTTTCCATGGGTGCACACACATACACATGCACCCTCTACAGGGGTGCACACACCTTCACACCCACACATGCACACACTACACACACACACACACACACACAAACACGTGCACCCTCTACAAGAATGCACACACCTGCAGACCTATACACACACTCAACACATACATATGCACCCCCTACAAGAATACACACACATACACACCTCTACACACACACACACACACGCATACACACGTACAGATGCACACAAATACAATTGGCTTCTGTACCTTTCAGTCTTGCTCAGTAGTTCTTGTAGATCTGTTTTTCAGGTTCTCTGAGATCTTCTACACAGACAACCATGTTGTATAAAAATACAGCTTTTCTCTGTTTCTTTTAAAGTCTTCTATTTCTTTTTCCTGCCTTACTGCATTGCTTAGAAGCTCCACTGGCTTAACCTTCACCAAAGCTGCACGAAAGTGGTGACGACAAATACCTTTGCCTTGATCCTGACCTCGTGTGGAAAGTGTCCGCCCCCATCACCGGGGGCGGTGGACACCAGGTTCGGTGTTCACACCAGGGACAGTGTTCACACCGGGGACAGTGTTCACACCGGTGATGGTGGACACCATGGACGGTGTTCCCACCGGGGGCGGTGTTCCCACCGGACGGTGTTCACACCAGGGACAGTGTTCACACTGGGGTCGGTATTCACACTGGGGTCGGTGTTCACACCGGGGACAGTGTTCAATAGGTTTTCACAGCCACTTTGTATCACGTTGGAGTGATTCCTTCTCTTCCTAGTGCTACATGTTTTCTTTTAGTTGGGAGTAAATATTAGTTTTATTAAAGGGTTTTTCTACATCTAATCGGTTAATTTCTCTTTTTTACTTGTTATCTGTTGAACTATATTTATTTTCTAATGTTAAGTCTTTCACTTTAGGCGTAAAATTAACTTGGTGTTTACAGTTGATCTTTTTAAGATATTTTCAGGTTTTATTAGATCATTTCTAAAGTATGGAATCCAACTTAAATTTCACAGATACGATCTCCTTGTAGGTCTTGAACATTTGAAATTATTTTACTTGTTCAAAAAGTAAACTTATTCTATTTATTTATTTTGAATAGAATGATACATCCAGTTCAATTCAGGTGCTATTTTATGGTTTGCTATTTTATCTTCTGCACCTAACTCGGGACTGACACATGAAGAATTTTCAGTGCATGTATTCTGCTGAAAGCAGTGTCCAGAAATGCTGTCAGGAATGCAGCGGTACCCATCAGAAAGGGGGGCTAAGGAGTGATTTAAGGCTTTTGAGCAAGAAGTGACATTCTGGTGATGGAAAACTGATTAAAAGAAAGTTGTTGGTGTGACAGGGAGATCGTTTCCCCAATTACTGAAGGAGGCCGGTGGAGAAAGGGCAAAGGCTTCCATTAAGCAGGGGCTGTGGGGTGGAGAAGAAAATAATGTGAGCACTATTAGAAGGCAGTATGGCGCTCACCCGAGGCGCTGTGGGGTGGAGAGAAAGACAGGGGATATTGTCAGCACTGGAAAAAGGACAGATGTGGCTGGCAAACTGGAAGGGTTTGTGGGTGTGGAATAACTGAGTGGGAAGGTCTGGAACACAGCTGTGCCTGTGGGTTTGGAGCTCTGTTCGGGAAGCATGGACTTGGGCTCTTCAGATATGTGTGGAAATTAAAGGCAAGGGGTGTCGGGAACTCCTGTGGGCCTGCCCTGTGGTAGTGTTCATCAGGCTCAGAGCACTGGCTGCCTCTTCAGCTCGACCCTGCACTCTAAGAGGCAGCTAAGTCCGGGCTACCGACAGACTTCAGTGGTTTCTGTTCCACTTGCCCGTCTAAGACGAAGTATTTCATCTACAAGCACTCTTACTTAGATAATGACGAAAACATAAACTTCCCAAGCAGGCTCTGAGCCTGAGATGAGATGTAGGGGAGCAAGGCTTTGCTCTGTTCTTCATGCTTATTTCCTTGAGAGCTGTTTGCTTTGCATATACTCAAAACAGATAATCGTGTATCTCTCTGCCTAGAAAAGGATGAAAACTCAAGCTGTCCCTGTGATGGGTGGGTAGTGGAGACTCGACCCCTCTAGCATACAGAAATCTGCATGGGCTCAAATACGTCTAGAAAACAGTGTAGGAGCCCAGTTCTGAGCCCTCCGCATCCTCTTGTTTGCTTTAAATCACACAACACGTAATACAACCCAAGTGATATGCAAATGGAGCCATAGTGTAATGTTTAGGAAATGATAAGAAAAATGCTCATAGAAGTTCAGCACAAGCGTGTTTTTTTTTTCTTTTTTCTTTTGGTGTGTAGTTGATTGAACTTGCAGAATTTGCAAATGATCAGTTGTACTGTGAGAATATTAAAACTTTAGCTGCTGCTGAAGTTAAATGTCAAAGTGTACCTGATAAAGTCACGTGGCCAGCCTGCAGCTTTCTTTTGAGTCATAAGCTTCAAAGACTAATATTTTCCTTAAAATTGAATGGAATGAAAGTCACAGAATATATGTAATAGGGACTATTTTAGTTTTCAAAAAATTTGAATTTGGTTTAAAAGGTAATTACCCTGGTTATTGGTCTGCCTTAGGCATGTTTTTAATATTTTCCTCAGTTTACAGATAGCAGGGTTTCACCACTTAGTCCAAACTGTCTCTACACCCGTCATCCTCCTGCCTCAACCTCTCAAGTGCTGGGATTCCAGGTGTGTGACACTACACGTGTTCCTCGGGTTTCTCTTCAATCTCCTCCTTCCCTGTACCTGCAGAGTCCCTTTTCTTGCTCCCTCAAAGACTGTTTTTGAGAAGGAATTCTCTTCTGGCTAGTACTTCAGCTAGGAAAATGCTAGTTGAGTTCTTCCTCGGCCACCTGTGCTAAGGGCTGAGAGTGAAAACCTGATGTATGTGGGAGATTTCGTTTCCCAGCCAACAATAGCGGCTAAACTCGTGATTTTACACTTCGCTACAAAGGATCTATTGACGACGTGCTTGGCTGTACGGCAGAAAAAGCACACCAGGGCTGCCCAGGCTTGAGCTTTCTTGCTCATTCTCCATCCAGCCTTCACTGGTCTTGCAGTTCTTGTAGACTGGCTCAAGTCACAAGCTGTTCAAAGACTTCTGCGGCCTAACTTGGAATAGGAAGCGAGTGAGGCTGTGGTTTGTCTTGATGGGGTGCAGACCAAGTCAACCCTTTCCCCAAACGAGTGAGCCCAGGATGCAGCTTTCTCAGCATCTCTGAGTCACACCCAGATGCACAGAGTGCTGAACAGCTGACCAAAGGATGCAACAGTTAACGCAGTCTCAGGCTGGCAATGGCCACGAACTTCACAAGGAGGCCTCCTCCGGGCTGCCTTCAGTGATTTCTCGGGGCCCATTTTAGACAAGAAGCTTTCCAGTGTGCGTGAGGGACAGTGACAGTTGTTGTCACCTGGATTCTCATCCTCATTCCGCCCTTTGGAGGAGCTGGTAACCAGCGGCTGAAAAACACAGAACAGGACTGGGTGCCCACGCCTGGTTCCTGGGGATTCGGCGATGCAAGATGTGAAACTTAGTCATTTCTGTCTTTGGAACTTTTAATATTTGAGTTTAAAGGATATGAGCCAAAAACTTAAGATAAACTGATGACATTCTTGGATTTTTTGATGGCGGTTTTACCCTATATAAATGGGAAAGAAAGACCCAACCTTCAACCTTATTCTCTGCTCTTGGTCTATGGCCCCTCTCCCAACTCTGTGTCCAGATCTTCCCCCACTGCAGTGGTCATATTTGACTGTGTCTTCAAACACTTCATTTCCCTAAGAATCACTCCCCAAAATACACTGGTTTAATTTATTTTAATTTACATCAGCATTCGGGTAACATGCATGCCATCAGCAGGGCTAATAGAAGATGAGTAACTACCTTTCACTTAAAGCCTACTTTGTGTGTGTGTGTGTGTGTGTATGGATGTTATATTTAGTGTGTATTACAGCTGGCTGCCTTAATGACTTTTACTGATATTTAAAAGTACTACACTAAAAAAACAGTCTAGACTATTTGTAAGCTGAAGCCTTAGTGCCTCAGAAATCTGTACATTTCTCAAAGACATTAACTGCTGTTTATATAGGTAATTCATCAATGACTCATTAAACAGATGTATTTCTGTTCTTGGGTCATTCCGAAAGCACCACTTCTAACTACAGCACTGCCTTCAGACTCATTTCTTCTCATTTATAATGAATTAGTAGGTAGTAGAGTCAAGTCTACAGTCTTGAGAGGTAAACGAAATACAACAGGGATGAAACGTCATGACTACACTTTAAGATTGGGAAGGGGCGGGGACTGACTCCGCTCTGTGACTGTCCTCATTGCTATGACAAAATGCCCATCAGAAACCACCCAAAAGAGGAAGAATTCATTCAGCTCACCGTTTCAGAGGGCTCAGTTCACATATTGGAGTATAAGATCATGCTAGTGAGAGCCCATGGGGAGGGACTTCTCCACCTCATGGCCACCAGGGAGCAGAGCAGAACTGGAGTTACAGAAGGGAACCAAGGCAAGACATGAGCCCTCAGGCCATTCCCTGGTGACTTACCACCTACAGCCAGGCCCACCAACTCCCACAGGTCTAAGCGAATTCTGAATTCACCCTCGATTAAGCCATTACATCAGAGCTCTCATGATCTAATCTCTGAGAGTGCCCCGGCAGACTCACCGAGGTGTGCTTTACAAATATCCTCAGCATCTCTCAGTCCGATCACGTTGAACCATCACAGGATGTGCGAACAGTGAGGATTTGGTTGTCAGGGCATTGTTTTCAAACAAACCTGTTTAGGGAAGTAAAAACATATGGCTTGCTATTTCTCAAGAAAGACGACTCCCAGCACTCCAGGAAGCTACCTTGTCCTTGGGCTTACAGGTTAATTTTGGCTCTTACAATTTATTGATTTAATTTTGAGATAAGGTCTCACTATGTAACTTAGGCTGGCCTTTAAAATCAAAATCCTCTTGCCTTTACATCCCAAGTGCTAGGACGACATACATGAACTACCATCTATAACTCAGCATTTTGAGTATTTCTATCTATCAGCCATGCATTCTAGGATCCTGATACAGATTTTTTTGTTTTGTTTTGTTTTTCGAGACAGGGTTTCTCTGTGTAGTTTTGTGCCTTTCCTGGATCTCGCTCTGTAGACCAGGCTGGCCTTGAACTCACAGAGATCTGCCTGCCTCTGCCTCCCGAGTGCTGGGATTAAAGGTGTGTGCCACCATCGCCCGGCCAAGATTTTTTTTTTTTAATATGGACAAAATCTACAGATGCTGGTTTCTGTTGCCATGTGATTGAGCCTCAGGTCATTGTCCTGTGACCTGGTGTACCTGCCCAATACTACTGCAGAGTCACTATGAGGATTACCACATCAAACAATTTAAGAGCCATTGGCATTCTGCAAATCACACCACGTGAGGTGCTAGCCATTCCTGTGTGAGTGTTTTCTACCCAGTCATAGCCCTTTTTATTTTATTTCCACAAATGCTGTCTCCTAGGAAGACAGATTATAACCAAGCCCTGCCATCATTTGTCAGTTGTAGCAAATGTTCTTTAAAAACAGAGCAGAGGTCTTTGCCATAATACAGTTTCTTTCTTTCTTTTTTTTTGGGGGGGGGGTTTGAGACACAGGGTTTCTCTGTGTAGCTTTGCGCCTTTCCTGGGACTCACTTGGTAGCCCAGGCTGGCCTCGAACTCACAGAGATCCGCCTGCCTCTGCCTCCCGAGTGCTGGGATTAAAGGTGTGCGCCACCACTGCCCGGCTCAGTTTCTCTGCTGTATCTGGAGATACAGAGTTTAGCTGTAGTAACATTAGTTTCCTATGATTTCAATTTCATAACCTAAGCAGATGGGCCGTAAAGTAACAAAAGAGAAAGAACGTTTGAAAAAGTTTGAAATAAATGTTTTTTTTTTTTTTTTTTTTTTTTTTTTTTTTTTTTTTTTTTTTTTTTTTTTTGTATCGTTTATATAACCACTGTTCTTGTTAGAGGCAAATATATAAGAATGTTTACAGTACTCTTATCTGAAAAGTACAGACTATAAATATATAGAACATATTAGTTACTTTTCCTTTTGCAATAATAAAGTCTCCTGGCAAAAGTGTCTTAAGGAAGGAAGGGTGTATTTAGGGTCATGGACTGAGGGAACAGACCGCCATGGCAGGAGCCCGAGGCAGCTGCTCATATTGCATTCAGAGTATGGAAGCAGAGGAAGGGCTGGCAAGATGGCTCGCTGGATAAAGGTGCTTGGTGCCAACCCTGAGGACCTGAGTTCAATCCCTGAGAACCCACATAGTAGAAGGAAAAAACTGACTCCCTCAACTTGCTTTCTGACTTCCACAGTACACTGTGGCACACACAGCTACCCACTCACCTCTCCCCAACACACAAATACATTAATAAATGTTTAGAAAAACCTTTATCCACACACACACACACACACACACACACACACACACACACACATATGCCAAAGCAGAGAGGGCCGCCAGGGTCAGCCCCCTTTCTCCTTTTGATTCAGCCTGGGCCCAGAGCCTATGGAATGGTGTCGCCCACAGTTGAAGTGGGCCCTCCCACCTCAGGGAACCTAATCCTGCACAGGTATGTTCTGGGACTTGTCTAGAGGATTCTAAGCCCTGTCAAATTGACAAGACTAACCATTGCACAGAGGAAATTAAATAAATGTAACAAAATGCTCGTCACAATGGGTGGTGTGTAGATGTGACCCCTGGGGACACAGCAGTTGCTTTGTGTCATCTGTATTTTCCAGGTTCTACAATAAGCATTGACCGTATAGTATGCATTTTTTTTTTACATTTATTCTTTTATTGTGTGTGTGGGCTCACATACAGAAGCTTTGCTATATTTATGGGTTCTGGGGAATCAAACACAGGTCATCAGGATTGGTGGCACATGCCTGTGAGCCTTTTTACCAGCCCACACTGTATACTTAATTTGCTTATAAAACTTGTTTTTTAATTTTTAATATTTATCTGTGGATCCAAATAAGTCAAATTCTTCCTGTGATTTCCCTTTTCAACTCTTCATGTAGTAACTATCTCATGTGTTGATCTCTATGTTTTCATGCTCTGAGCTGTAATAAAGCTGGTTTCACCATCTGGGTCACACTGGGAAAGGAGAGAGAGAATTAGAGGTTGGATTTGTATAGTATTTAAACTGTGGGTAATGGAAGCCTTCTTCAGCATCCCGTGCAGGTCAGCGACTTATAGTTGCAACCCCTGCAGGACCGATGCAGTGCTGTGGCTGCACCCTGGAAGTCTAGCATCAGGGAAGGCATGGTGAGGCGCATCGGGTGGAAGGGGTGTGAGGACCTCCTGATGATTCTCAGAGGTCATGGGGTTGACTTTGACTACACACAGTCCTAAATGTTTCCATCTTAAATGCTGGCCACGGAGGACATCTTTGGCACAAACTGTTGTTGCCTTCTGGGCCAGGAGAGAAATAGAAGTTTGAGGTGGCTTCTTTGGATCGTGGAGTTCTTGGTTTACTTTTGAGTGTATGTGACAGTTGATTTTGAGAATTTTTATTGCATCTCTCATGTCTTTTTAGCAAGGTGAGCTTTGTGTGTTGAATTCCCTCTCCGGCCCTAAAGACATGCTTCTGTAGGCTTATTATCATCTCACCTGAAGGGCACGCCTCTCTCCTGGGCACTGTCCTTGCTCTTAGCCTCTGGTGAATTTGTCTTACTTTATCCAAGGTCCCCCGGCATTCTGGCTGGGTAGAATCGCATCTTCCTTTCTCTGTTGCCCAGGGTCCCCACTGATCAGTGACTGCTCACCTGTGTGTCCTGCTCAGTTGTGAGATGACTAACAATGGGAAAGTCTTCAAGTTGGAGCATGAGTGTCATCTGTCACATGTTCCTTGGAAGGAGGAAGAAAGGCTAAAGAGCGGGTTCAAGAACAAGGTCTTTGTTACAGACGCCCACATCTGACTCATTTTGTAACCCCACAGCCTACAAGAGGCCTCACTTGGAGTCCGGCAAAACAAATACCTCCTGAACGAACTAATGAAGATAGCCTGGTAGTTAATACATCCCAAGGAGTGTTACTCTGGAGAGGAAAACGTAGCATTTTGGGGTTTTTCTGGCATCACATACCAAAAATGTTTGTTTCTTATAAAAAGCTTCCAATGGGTAGAAATTGAGACATACTCTGTTCAGACAGCTGATGCCACTGTCCAGACCCATTAGATACGGGGTCACTTTTGTAACCTACTAGCACAGCGCAGCACCTTATGCTTTTCTGCTGAGGTGGTTCTGGTAAAATTATCTGCCTAAGTTATTACATTAAGTCTAACCCATTCCACAGGAATGGGTGGCTGGTACTGTCATTTGGGCACTAAGACATATTTGTCTAGACGTTTGATCCAATCTGTATTTTTATTTAGTGTGTAATTGGTGAGAAAATAGCAAAGACCAATTTAAATGCTTGCATCGCTAACCTTGTCACGGTGTCGGAGCCCTCATTCATCATCATTATCTTGGGTTCCTGCAGCCGGCCGACTTCGTTGGAAAGCAAGCGCTGAGGCAGATCAAAGCGGAGGGGCTGAAACGGAGACTCGTCTGCCTCACCTTGGCAACGGAGGATGTGGATCCGGAGGGAAATGAAAGCATTTGGTACAAAGGCAAGGTGGGTGCCACAGCCACCACATCACCCACGACCGAATGTCTCTGTGTACTACTAGAGTGTATTTTCCCCTCATTTATTCACTTATTGAGAGGATGGCACACTTTTAATTTCTGAGCTGACTTTAAAGAAACAGAAATCAATTCACTGACAAGAAACTGACATGCTGCTCATTTTCTTTTTTTTTTCAAAAGGAAGAATCTATGTGTGTTTAAAAATATTGGGTCACAGCATATTGATATCTGTGAATGCAAAAGATGGATTTTGTAAGAATTTGCTATTCTGATTTAATTTCTCCAGCATCTCTTTAACAGATACAATTAGCATAACAAGCACAAATCCAAATGGACACATCAGGACAATGAGGGTTGAACTGACTTGGAAAGCAGCCACCACTCTGTTCTTCAGGAAGAACTGATTGCTGTCTTCCAACTTTGCGTTGTTCATGTCCTTCTTGAAGTTCAGTATAACCAGGGGTAGTGGACTAGCCCATCAGCAGGACCCCACTCCCTTCACTTTCTCTATTTGTAAAGTCCAGTGTGGCTCAGCATTAGGATGTGCTTTGACTGGGGTGGGATGCCCAGCGAGATGATGGAGAGAGAGAACACTGGCCCTTCCAAGCTCTTCTAAGAGCTGTTTGTTCTATGTGGAGCAGGGTCAGCTCCGTTAATGCTCAAAGCTCAGAGATCCTGGACTTGTGAATTTTCTCATCTACTGCAGCATCTCTGACTTTTTATTTCATTTTCTCCGTCCTTTAGTGGTAGATGGCTGGAGTCGGGGAACCTCACTGACACACACACACACTAAGGCCTTTTGACACACAAGCCTTTTGACAGAACTGATGTGGCCGAATGACCCCTAGAGACCAGACATTTTTCATGTTTGCTCACTTAGTGTTACAGCATCCCTGTTAGATCTGTGTGACCATTTCTGTTGTAAAGATGAGGCTCAGAGAGACTGGGTAAATCATTTTCGTTTCTGTAGTTAATGGTTGGTTGATGGAGCTGAGTTCAATCCACCTACATTCGGGCTTTGATTCCTGCCCCTTCCTCTAAAGACTGCTGACTACTCCAGTCTGCCCTCTTGCTGTCCTTGCTGGTGTACCCCTGAAGTCACTCTACAACCTAATCATATGCCACAGTTCCGCATCTGATCATGTTATCACACACAGTGGAGCTAACAGGCTTTCCTGGGATCTCCAGTTCCTGTCTGCCACCTTCTCCAAGCTGATCTTCACTTCCCCTCTCAGATAGGGCTGAGCTTGCTCTTCTGTTTGAATTGTTCCTTGTGACTTTTCCTTCCTCTTTCCTTTCTCTATTTTTGGATCCCATGGAAATGGAGTTACAGATAGCTGTGAACCACCATACGGACACTGAGAATTAAATCCAGCAGCAAGTGCTCTCAGCCACTGGGCCATCTCTCCAGCTCTAGACGTCATTCCTTAATACATGTTGGTAGCCAAGGATTCTGGTAATCCCAGCATCCCATAAACTGAAGCAGAAGGATCATCAGTTTCAGGCCAGCCTGAGCTATGCAGTGAATTTGGGGCCAGCCTGGGTTACATAGCAACCCCTGTTCTTCCCCTGCTTTCTGATTTGCCCACAGTTGATATGACTTCTACCAAGCACCAACTCTGCTATTAACCAGATTCTTGACCTGATTTCTCACCTTAGTTTCCTCATGTACAGAATGAAGCCCCTGGACAGGATAATGACGGCTGTTTTAGTCAGAGTTTCTATTGCTGTGAGGAAACACCATGACCAAAAAGCAAGTTGGGGAGGAAAGTTTTTTGTTGTTATTGTTTTGTTTTTTGGGTTTTTGTTTGTTTGCTTGTTTGTTTTTTTTGGGGGGGGCTTTATATTTCCACATCACTGTTCATCATCAAAGGAAATCAGGACATGAACTCAAACAGGGCAGGATCCTGGAGGCAGGAGCTGATGCAGAGGCCATGAAGGGGAGTTGTTTACTGGCCTGTTCCCCCCCCCCCAACCATAGCCTGCTCAACCTGCTTTCTTATAAAACCCAGGACCACTGGCCCAAGGATAGAACCACCCACCATGGGCTGGGCCCTCCCCGTCAACCATTAATTGAAAAAAATGGATCTTATGGAGGCCTGAGAGTCCCTCTGTTTAGATAACTCCAGTTTGTGTGTCAAGTTGCGGTCAGACTAGCCAGCACAGTGGCTCTTAGTGGCTCTAAATTTTTTCTGGTCATTAATCCCCCAACTTTATCTTTCCTTTGTTTTATGGGTTTTTTTTTTCCCCTTTACCCCCATCCACCTTCAGCATTCCCTAAAGTGTCTGTGTTAGTTTGTGTATCTGTGGCCAAACTACCCCAGCTTTTGCTACTTTATTATGTGCTATCTTATTATGTGCTATCTTATTATGGATCCATCAAGGCACCACTCCGCCGATGAGAGAAGAAACCCCAGGACGCAGCTGTAACTGGAAACATCCTCCTAGACTTATGCAGAGCCAGGCTTTGCTAATCTCACGGGTGTGTCGTAATTCAAGCAAGCTGCCAATCAAAATTAATCATTGCAGTGGTCCTCAGTTACCCTCCCACCAACATGCTGGAGATGCCATGCTCACACAGCCTCTAGGCAGCTCCAGGCCAGTCACAACCACCGACAGACTTCTGGCCATAGTCAACACGATCATACTCAAACTAAAGTTAGCAAACCTGAAAATCCAAGTTCTACTGTAACATTGTATTTTTCTTCTTCTTCTTCTTTTTTTTTTTTTTTTTACAAACTTATACACTGAGTTTGTATTATATATCTTTTCTTTTCTTGTGACTTAGAGACAGGGTCTCATATTACGCAGGTTGGCCTTGAACTCTCTGTAGCTAAGGATGACTGTGGACTTCTGATTCTCCTTCCTTCCAAGTGCTGGCTGGTGTTTCAGGAGCCTGCCACTAAACTCAGCTTTATGCTGACCTTGGGATGGAGCCCTGGGCTCTGTGTATGCTGGGCAGGTGCCCTCCTGACCAAACCACAACCCCTGCTCAACTTATCTTTCATCTTTCTTACCACACGTCAGCTGCTAATAGAGTTCTAGCCCAAGTGTAGGACCCTTCCTCTCAAATTTACTACCAGAAGCCGGTCTGCTGATGCTCAGTGGGGTCACCATGTCTACCATGCTAAAAGCCTTTAAAAAAAAAATCCTTGTACCACGCTACTTCTTTTGGTCCACCAACCAGCTCCCAAATCACGACACAGAGACTTACTATTAGATTTCAATACTCGGTCTAGCTTAGGCGTGTTTCTGGCTAGCTCTTTTAACTTCAATTAACCTGCTTCTCTTTATCTACCTTTTGCCTCAGGGCTTTTTACCTTTTCTTACTTTCTTGTTGTCTCTATATCTGGCTGGCTTCTGGCTCTGGGCGTCTCCCTCATTCTCTCCTTCTTCTTTCTTTTTGAGCCTAGATTTCTCCTATTTATTCTCTCTGCCTGCTAACCCCACATATCCTTTCTCTGCCTAGCTGTTCGCTGTTCAGCTCTTTATTAGATCAATCAGGTGCCTTAGGTGGGCAAGGTGAAACAGATGCAGCATATCTTTACATAACTAAACACACATCCTTACATTAATAAACAAATCCAACATAAACAAAAGGAACACACCTTTACACAGTTAAATTAATACTCCACAGCAAAAACAATGTACCTAGTTAATATATAATATAAAATAATATTCCTAAAAAAAATAAAAAATAATATTCCTAGTTAGAATAATATTTCACAACAAATCCTCATTTCCAAAGACCACTCTTTAAAAATGTTTTGTAAGTATTTGAATTGACACACTAATTATGCACATTTATGAGGGGCCATGTGATACTCTCAAGCATGACAGGATGTGTGGTGATCATCTCACGGTGATTGACATCTCCATTATCATAGACATTATCTTTTTTTGTGTTGAGAGTGCTTATTTTTGTTTGCTTGGTTGGTTTTGTGTGTGTATATGTGTGTGTGTTTGTGTGTGTGTGTGTGTGTGTGTGTGTGTGTGTGTGTGTGTGTGTGTGAGAGAGAGAGAGAGAGAGAGAGAGAGACTCTCTAGGTAGCCCTGGCTCTCCTGGAATTTGCTATGTAGGCCAGGCTGGCCTCACCTGCCTCTACTCCCCAGTGCTGGGATTAAAGGCATGTTTCACCATGTGAGGCAATTGGAAGCATTTCGAACCCTCTCTACTAACACCCACAGTTATCCAACCAAACATGAGAGGCTATCCCTTGGGTCAGATACTCTGTAGGTTCAGAACTGACAAATATTTTTGCTTTTTGTTTCCTGACCTGGCTTATTTCCCATGCTTTTGATATTTTATATTTTATTCCTACAAACACTCCCAGTGCTGGAGACAGAGAATAGGCTTATGCGATTCTTCAACACTTTTTTATTTTTGTCGTTTACTCTGTTCCAGCAATGTTGTAGGCACATCAACAAATTAAGCAGAAGAGAACCGTTGTCTTTGTGGCGTTTCCACACGAGAGAAGACGGGGTGGACAAAGAGGGAAGTCCATAGGTATATGCACTTCAAATGGAGGAGTAGCCTTCGGAGAAGCAGAGTGCAAGTGGGGGCGGGGCGATGTCTGTACTTAAACCTGGTTAAAGTTTAGAAAGTCAAGACAGAAGGACATTAGTTCTGAAAGACCCTTAGCGGCAAAGGCCGTTTTCAGGAAGAGGCCTTTGGGAAAGTCTAGAGAGCTCAGGAGGTGGCGGCCATGGTGGGTATCTTTGCCTTCTTCTTCTCCTTCTGTTTAAAGACTGCAGCACAGGGGACAGCATCAGCAGAAGCACAAGTTACCATGCAGCTGCAAAGGGGGTCACCCAGTGAAAGG
Organism: Peromyscus leucopus; assembly: GCF_004664715.2. NCBI lineage: Eukaryota > Metazoa > Chordata > Mammalia > Rodentia > Cricetidae > Peromyscus > Peromyscus leucopus. The sequence continues at coordinate 55,097,785 of NC_051072.1, read as the reverse complement.
TCATTTCCCGTGCTGTCCCTCATCAGTTAGAGACTGAATTCAAGAGACAAATGAGAAAGGCTAAAAATAAAGGAGAATGATATACATTGGCTAAAACCAAAAACAAACAAAAACCCAAGGTCAATGTTGCAATAAACAGAGTGAAGGTCTCCTGGGCGAGGGTGGGACAAGTGTCCTCCTTAATGGTGTCCTCAGCAAGAACGGATGGATCTAATTGAACCCAAAAGAGCAGGAGTAGAACTTTTTAGAGTTAGTGCTAGGAAAAAACAACTGTGTGGATTTTATAAGTAAGATAAAAGGAAAGGATAGACTTTGAAACTATCCTGGCTAGAGTAGAAATGAAAGTCAATGCTAGCACAAAACAAGCACATTTAAAAATTAGCACTCGAGTTTTCCTTAGGTGACCAAGGAAGAAATGACTGAAGGCATTTCCTGTGGGAATGTTGGGAGAGGCAGGATGGCTGAGGAATCTCTGAAGCGACTGAGGGCTTGTGACCAGTGACCCGGAGCTGCACCCAGAGTCACCCAGAGCTCTTCCTGTTTTTTAAGTCACCGGGGCAAACCAGCTCAACTCTCCCACCTTCCAACACCAATCCCTGGTTTACAGACTTAGAAATGCAGCCAGTCACCAAGACAGCCTTCAACGCCCCATCCTCTTGGACACCGACCCTTATTTTCTGCTACTAAAGTCTGACCCAGAGGAGGAGAAACAACTTCAAAGCACGTGCTGAATTTTAGCTGTCAAGCACATGACTGACAGGTGAAAACATCTGAATCAGCTCCGCTGTTTGTGTCTTTAGTAACCGGTTCTCATCATAAGCTGAGAATCTCACGAGAGCTGCTGATTTGGGGTTTCAAAGGCATAGTTAGAAGCCCAGACCTCAGAGATAAGGGTCTACAGTTGAGTTCATGAGTGTGTTAACATCTAAAAAGACTGGAAGTGGTGTGTGCTAAATGAGCTCTTGTCTGAGGGACCGGGTGGACTCATGCTGTGAGTGTTGACAGCAGCCACATGCAGTCCACAGTGCTGGACGGTGGGGCCAGAAGGACCAGCAGAATGTTAGGAGACCCCAAGTGTGTATGTATGTGTATGTGTGTATGTATGTATGTGTGTATATGTGTATGTGTGTATGTATGTATGTGTGTGTATGTGTATGTGTGTATAGGTGTGTATGTGTGTGTGTGTATGTGTGTATGTACGTATGTGTGTATGTGTGTATAGGTGTGTATGTGTATGTGTGTATAGGTGTGTATGTGTGTATATGTGTGTATGTATGTGTGTGTATATGTATGTGTGTGTATGTGTATGTGTGTGTATATATATATGTATGTATGTGTGTATGTGTGTATAGGTGTGTATGTGTATGTATGTGTGTGTATGTGTATGTATGTGTGTGTGTGTACATTTCTTTACAAATCATATTTTGTTTTTGTTGTCTTCTTTTTTCCAAGCAGTGTTTCGACCTAACAATTTGTTTTGAATTCTCATTTCTATAAACAAAGGTCTTTATTTTATGTGCATGCCTGTATGTCTGCACGTCTGCATGTGCACCATGTGTGTGCAGGGCCTAAGGACCTGAAGAGGGTGGTAGTTATAGGAGCTGGAGTTACAGGTAGTTGGGAGTCACAGGATATGGGTGCTGACACCGCTGAGCCATATCTCCAGCCTGGAGTTCTGCTTGCATTTCTCTGTCATCTTCCCTTTAGATCTGCCTTGCACTAACCCTCTGATCCTCTCATGGGACTCAGTGCATGGGTGTTTTGTTTGTTTGTTTGTTTTTTTGGATAAAGCCCATTTACATCTCCTAGGTTTTGATTGCTTGATTGGTATTGTCACACCCCAGTTTCCCTGAAGCCCCCTGGCTTTGATGGCTCATTTCTTTGCCCATTGCTAGGTGAGATAGGGTCCAAATTCACCCAACCCATTTTTATTGATTCATCTACCATTCGCTGGTTGTAGCCTTCTCTCCTTCTGGAAGCTTCCATCCTCTATTTCTGTCAACCTAATCCCACCGTTTTCAAAGAAAGTCTTTCATGTTTTAAGCCATGGCTGTTTGGTTCTATTTTCTTGTAGCTCTGTTAATTTCCCCAACTAAGCTGGAAGCTCTTGAAGGTAGGCACCAGGACTCCTACTCATTTCTCCGGAGTCTAGAACACGTGATAAAACTAACTATTAACATCACACCTTATAATTGGCAAGGTTGAAAATGCACTCGCCCAGACAGTCCTTCTCCAGACAATAATAGCGCTGGTGAGAACGTGAGCAGCAAAGACACCCTCATACACTGTTGGTGGGAAGTTTAAGTAGTCCAGCCACTATGGACATCCGTGTGGAGGTTCCTCAAAGACTGAAATCAGCATTATAGCCATACACAAAGGAATCTGAGTCAGCACACCACAGGGATCCCACACCCACGATCAGCAGTATTCACAATAGCAAATGTGGGGTCAGCTCAGGTGTCCATCAAAAGAGGTAGTAAAGAAAACAGCACAAATATCCGATGACGTTTTCCTTAGCCACAAAGCAGAGGTGTGGAACGGGAGATCGGGGTATTAAGTGACAGAAACTAGACTCAGAAAGACAATGGTACATGTCTGCATTCATCTGTGGAATACAGATCGAAAAACATCTGTAGATAAGACATAAAAGTAGAAAGGAGACAATTGGAGAAGAAAGGGACCAGCAGGAAGGAGGAGAAAGGATGGAGTGAAGTTACACATGTGTAACTATTCCGGGATGAATTAATATAATGGACAATGAATAGATGCTAACAGACCCCTCCCCATTGTGAACTGACTCTGTACCTGGGGGAACATCTGGAGACGAGGAGCACAACGCTCTGACCACTGTGCTAATATGCTGAGGACAGCTGTTCTTCTTTTTCAGGTGGTTGGCAACACAACGTCCGGAAGCTACAGTTACAGCATCCAGAAGAGCCTGGCTTTTGCTTACATCCCTGTAGAGCTCAGTGACGTGGGGCAACAGGTGGAGGTTGAACTGCTGGGGAAGAATTACACAGCAACCATCATCCAAGAACCCCTGGTGCTCACAGAACCTGCCAGAACCAGGCTTCAGAAGGACGGCAGGAAGTGAAGACTTGAGCAGGACCCATGCCCGCCAGCTGGGCGGTAGCTGACGGGACTGCTCGCGAGTCCCGCTCCGACCAGAATAAAGGTCGCCCAGACTTCATCTCAAAATCATCAAAATCTAGGTCAACGTCTTAGTAAAACCTTTTTCTTAGTGGTTTTCTAAACGCAGTGGTTTGATGAATCAGCAATTTGTGTTGCCCATTCAAATGAGGAATTTAAGATGAACATGTTTTACTGCCCCACACTGATGTATATGAAACTAATCAGAGAAGAATTAGGTGTTTGCGAATATGAAATCATGATTCTAAGGGAGTTAAAGGACTTTGTGATTTTAGAAACGCAGTATGTGGCTGATAGCTGAAAACAAGTGAATAAATTATCTCTTACATGAAAAGATGCATTGACATGGATGGACTTGCTTTATTGAGACATTTTTCCTTAGGTGGATAAGTGATAGTTTTCAGTTTTCATAAGATGTCTGTGGCGGAAGCAGCTGCACTTCTTACCAGTTGGTCACACACATTCTTAGGCGGCTGTCTCAGATATTTTCCAGTTTCCTAACGGTTCCCGTGGAAAGCGGCTTTGGGGACTTTGTGATTGCCCTTCCTAAGGCTTGCGTTTGCACCAGGCTTCCAGAGAGAAGAGGCTTCCCAAGGAAGCGTGCTTGTAAATTGTCAGAAACGAAGCTGAAGACTAAATAGATTATGCCAGCACAAACACGGTTTGAATACTGAGTGCCTCTCCCGGAGAAGGAATTAATGCGAGCTGACATCACACGGTGCCCTTCTGAGCAGCTTTTCACAAAGCATTTGACAACACAGGTCACACACAGGCTTAAGAGACGACAGGATTACCCTCGGTACTGTGGATGGTGAGGGAAAAAAACCGAGCAACAATCCTTTGATGTACTTCCTCAAATCATTAGGGTTTTGAACTTTTCCAAGGTACTAAAGAAAGCTGGATTTGAAGCTTTTTAAGAATCTGTAATCAAAATAGACTCTAAAATGAGTTCTTAGCTTGTGAGTTTTGAAATGACACCAAATGTCCATTTTTAAATGTTTTATCCGAGTAATTGTATACTGAAAGTCTCTCCCATCATTCCTTTCAGCATGTCCTCTTACATAAAGAGGGACCCTTGACTATAAATGCTTCCTAATTATCAGGAATATTATCCAGGCTTGAGCTGGGTTCCCAGGCAAGACTGATAGAAGCCCCTGTGTGGGAATGGGAGCCTGGCTTCTTTCCTCTGGCTCTGGTACCCAGTGGCCTCGGGAGAGTTACTCTCTATTTATGCCAAGCAGGCTCATGTTCTTTTTTCTGAGGATACAACAGCAAGAAGCAATGTTAAAAGCACAATGTTGGTAGCTAGACACACGCAGTGGCTCATGCCTGTCATCCTAGCCCTTGGAAGGCTGAAGCAGGAGGATTACCTCAAGTTCCAGGCCAGCCTAGGATACAGAATAAGTCTTCATTTTTTAGAAAAATCTCCAAACCAAACAACAACATCAGAAACCAAACAGAAACCCAGCACAACACTGGAATGCGAGGGACTTCAACCTCGCAAAGAGGTCCTCTCTTACATTAGAAGTCCGCGTCTTGACTCTCCTAGGAAGTTGCCCAGGTCCCCTCTTCTGTTCATGTTGTGCCATTAGGAGCTAAGTCATCCCTGTGCTCTTATCCTGACCAGCCACCAGCCTGACCTTGTTCTAGGCAATCCACAGCTAACCAATGATATATACCGCCCAGTTCACCCTTAGACAGGCGGGTTAGGCAGATTTCTCTCCGTGGGACTAGGCTGTGACTCACAGCGAACAAGCTGGTTAGCACACGGAGTTGGAGCTGAAAAGAGAGACAGAAAAGGAAGCCATAAAGCCTACAGAGGATGAGAGCTCCTAAGAAGAGAGCCCTGAGAGAGACAGGGAAGGAATACCAGGTCCCCAAGCACTCAGCTCTTGATGGCTAGTCAGCAGCTCTTGGATGAGTACCAAGTGAAGTCAGGCTTGGTCGATCAGGTTTATAATCCCAATTACTTGGAAGCCTGAGGCAGGAGATTCCCAAGTTCAAGGCCAGCCTGGGGAACTGAGTGAGATCTTGTCTCAAAATCAAAAGCAAAATGGGTCAGGGATACAGCACAATGACAGAGTACTTTCTAACCACTAGGAGGCCCCAGGTTTGATCCTCAGCATCAGGGGTAGGAGTGAAGAGCGGAAGGGAAGCCCAGGTGGTAACTAGTTCCGGAGTGTGGGTCATACACTGAGAGATCTCTGAGAACTGGGCCCAGGACTGATGTGAGCTCTGAAGAGCCATCAGCCAGCATTCTTAAAAATACCAGAGAGAGGGCTGGCAAGATGGCTCCGTAGACAGAGGGGTTTGTAGCCAAACCTGACAGCCTGAGTTCATTAACTGGGACCTGCACAGTGGAAGGAGAGAGCCAACTCCCAGCTTGTCCCCTGACCTCTACTCACCATGGCGCACATGACCCTCCCTCCCAGTAAGTAAGTAAATAGATAAATGTAATACAACTTTTGAAAGTACTAGAGAGATGTGTAAGGAGAGTCATTCTAGAGAACTAATGATGGTTGCACCTAGGAGCATACTCCCGAAATCCCAGCACTTGGGGCTGAAGCAGGAGGTTGGGAGTTCAAGGTCATCCTGGGCTCCAAGAGACCCAGGTACAGGAGAGGGACTCTCTTTCAAGATATTTATGGACGTTACTGTGTTGCTGGCATTCACATCCTAGGAAATCTCCTTTTTTTCTTTTTTTCTACTGATACGGAAAAATGACAGGAGAAAACTATTTTAGATGCTTTGAAGTATGCCGTGGAGGATAGTAAGTAGGTAGACTGGATTCTGGACTTTTATGGCCCTCCCTCTGTGAGTATTTAAACGGAGCCAGAGGGAAGCCGAGGAGGGTTAGGAAAGAGCAGCCATGAAAGCCAGGACGTTTCACAACACTAAGTTCTGAGAAAGCAAATTGAGTTAATCGTCTCTTTGGAGAAGTCAGAGCACGGAATGGGCTCCTGCCTCAAATGCCTGTTGTAACCGTGTTCATTGAGTTGAATAGACATTGGGTCTGGTTAATTTTGGTGTGTGGTGTTTTTATTTATTTACAAGTTATATTTTTAAATAATAAAGTTTATAAAATTTAGAAAAATAGGGAAGCTAGAGATCCAGTTTAGTGTTTTTGAGCACATGTTGCTCTCGCAGAAGTCTGGGTTCAATTTCCAGCACCTACATGGCAACTCACAACCGAGTGTAACTCTGGTTCCTGGGGATCTAATGCCCTCCCTGACACACATGTGGTACACATACGTACATGCAGGCAAACCACTCCTAAGACATATGATAAAGTAAATAAATCTTTAAGAAATTTTTAGTATATAAATTACCATCCCAGTTTTATCTCTCTGCCATTAATGAATCATAAAAATAGTTCGTGGTTTACAGAAAGCTCCATGAGGATAAGTGGACTACACACTAACTAGCATTTTCTAGGAACTGATTTGATAACCATGGAATGGAGGTAGTGGAGAGTGCAGAGGCTTCAGACCTGAAGGACGCTAGACCTGCTTCTCAAAGACCTGTCATCAATGAAGCATGGCTCACACTCCATCTCTGAAGCCACGCCTACATTTCAAATGTGTGATTTGCAACTTAGAGAAGGATTTGTTGATCTCTACAGACTAGCCCAGGGAAAGCAATGATTACTGAACAAACAAGCACACACACCCCCAATTACAGAGATTGGGGGCCATTAAGGATGGACCCCTCTCTCTGGGTGGGCTTCGGATCCCACCTCTTGTTTTCTTGTTAACACTTGAACAAAAAACTCCCTCTTAGGATTTAAGTAGCAGTATGAAGAGGTGGTGCTGAATCTGGGCCCTGATGAGGCCCTTCAAAGCAAAACTACTTCCTCTGGTCAAAAGAATAGGATCTAAGTTGACTACAACCCTGGGTGGAGACTCCACAGTCTAAGATACCCAAAACATTATATACTATTCTCTCCTTCTAAGGATTCCGGCTGGGCCTGTCAGTCACTTGAGTAGGGACACTAGTTCACCTGCAGACACGCACAGGCAAGGGGAGGAACCCCTTAATGCAATAGTGTGCTTACCTTCCCAGCAGCCCTTCATCGGGGATGCGCGAGGTACCCCATGAAGTAGCACAGCAGTCCTGCCTTTGCCTTTTCCTCCCGTCAGATATTGGCCAAAGCCTACATGCGTTCCCTGGAAGTCCGGGCTTTCTCCTCTTCCTCTGAAGATCTCGCCCTTCCACCATCCAGGTGCTTGCTGACCTCAGTCGCAAACGGCATGGCTTTCTCTCTCTCTCTCTCTTCTCCATCTCTCTTCTTGGCAGTTGCCAAGATCTACAGCTTGCCTGGCCTGTTGAACTTCCTCTCAGACACTAATAAAACCGTCCCAAAGCTCCCTTCTGAGTCCTGTTCTAAATTCCTTCCTTAAGAAGAGGTTTCCCTGGCAACGCAGCTTTCCAGGGCTGTCCAGACTACAGAAGCTTCAGGTGAGCATTTAGGAATAGAACAGATAACTCTTCAGTTAAAAATGATAGTGTCCAGGTGGTGGTGGTGCACGCCTTTAATCCCAGCACTTGGGAGGCAGAGGCGGGCAGATCTCTGTGAGTTTGAGGCCAGCCTGGGCTACAGAGTGAGTTCTAGGAAAGGCACAAAGCTACACAGAGAACCCCTGTCTCGAAAAAAACAAAAAACAAACAAAATGATAGTGTCATAAATGTCAAAGGGACCAAACCTTTTGAGAATGGGGAGATGGGAAAGAGGGACCGAGCATAAGGAGCCGTCAAGCAAGAATAAAAGCTAAAAAGGACCCTTAGGATCAGCGGATGGTCTTTCGTGCTGCCAGCACCAACAATTTTAAGGGACCAGTGAGGAGAAAACCCAGACTGTATTACAAAGTGAACAAGAGATAAGGTGTTGGGGAACTGGGACACACACATTTTTTTAGTCTGGGGTAAGTAATCTCTGAATAAGATGATTTTAGAGAGTGTCAGCAGCAAGCATTTGGCTGCAGATTTAAAAAAAAAAAAAAAAACTCTTAATAACAGAAGCTGAGGCGATAGTGTTATTAAATCACTTAGGAAGTTTGGTAGGACCGGACCATCTGAAGTATCATAGTCCTCTTTTCCTATGCTGGTAAGACCTCCTCAGTTCTAACCATGTACATCTACTTGATTAATATCAGAAGGAAGGAACTGTCAAGTAAGATTAAAGGCTGAAAAATCCACCTACCCCTCATGTTAAGAGAGGGGTTATTAATGATATTAGTGGCATGAACAATTTCAGGGACTGATGAACGTAAAAGCCAGGCTGTCTTTGATCATACAGATCAATATATGATTATGTAACACATATGATTAGCTTCAAATTAGCACTTTTGGTTACTTATGTCTTTGGATGTTTAAGAGTTTGTTTTTTTTTTTTATAAATTGTGTGTGTGTGTGTGTGTGTGTGTGTGTGTGTGTGTGTGTGTGTATGCTGGGTGTCTTGGTGGAGGGCTTGAGTACATGACCACTTGCTTGACTGAGTTTTCCACTATCATTCTCTGCCCCCTTTTTTTGAAACAGGTCTCACTGAACCTACAGATCACTGATTATTTAAACTGACCGGCCCCAAGACCCACCTCTTCCCCAGCCCAACCTCAGTGCTAGGATTACTAGTGCACAAAACCATGCATGGCTTTGGGGCGGGGGGCAGGGTTCTCTGTGTAGCCCTGGCTGTCCTGTAAGCCCTCTGTAAACCAGGCTGGTCTCCAACTCACAGAGATCCACCTGTGTCTGCCTCCTGAGTGCTGGGATTAAAGGCAGGTGCCTGGCCACACATGGCTTTTATGTGAGTGCTGGGATCAGAACTCAGGTCCACATGTTTGCCTGGCAGGCATTTTATTAACTGGCCATCTCCCCAGGCCCCTTGATGTACCTTTGAGACACGGTCTCATTTTTATAGCCCAGATTGGCTTTGAACCTTCCCCCAGCCTCTCAAGTGCTAGCACGACAGGTCTGTCCCAGGATGACCAACTATCATTTATATCTCAATGGACATTGCACTCTTTACAGAGGTAATTTGGAGAGCTACAGTTTTCTCATGGGTTCCCGACATTCACAGCTTTGTGCAAGTCATTTTCAGAATGAGTTTTTGCGCTGGAATCACTCAAGTTTACATAGGCTGAGTCTATATCTTCAATCCCTATAGATCTAGCTATTCTATGTTTAAAGATCAAGCTGGAAATAACAGTAACCACAGAGGATTTTAAATAGAAAGAGACAGGAGGTGAGTCTCTTAGCATTGTTCTGTGTAACTGGAGTTTCTACCTGTTTGTTATGTGCATTATAAAACAGTAGGCAAACTATGAGCTTCAATGTGTACAGTAAGAGAAAATGGTAGGGTCATATGTGAAATATCTCACTGGTTATGAATGTATATGTCAAATTCAGACGCTCTTCAAATTGTTTATTTTTATGTGTGTGTGTGTGTGAGTGTGTGTACCACCTGTGTGCAGGTACCTGCCGAGCCAGCAGAGGGCGTTGGATCACATGCAGGTGGCATTACAGGCAGTTGTGAGCACCCAGCATGGGTGCAGGGAACTGAACTCCAATCCTCTAAAAGAGCAGCAAGTACTCTGAATTGCTGGACCCCAGATTTCTTCTTTTCAAATTGTTAATTGTGTGAAAACCAAAGAAGCACTCCATGAATTTCCAGATGAACTGGAAAGTTTTCAAGTACAGAGAATGCTTATAATGAACCAGAATTGTTCTCAAAGAAACAAAGACACAGACTATTGTAGTTCAGTTCTGAAAGCAGTTTCACCAAACTTATCATTAAATTGAAGTCTTTTCCCAATCACCTGTGGCTGGAGAATTTCTCTCCAGCTCCCGCCAAGTCCTGGCAGTCCGACAGCCCACTTATAAAATAAACACATAGACACTTATATTATTTAAACTGTTTGGCCTAATGGCTCAGGCTTCTAGCCATCTAGTTCTTACATCTTAGATTAATCCATTTCTATAAATCTATACCTTGCCACGTGGCTCGTGGCTTACCAGCATCTTCATATGCTGCTTGTCATGGCGGTGACTGGCAGTGTCTCCCTCCTCAGTCTTCCACTTCCCAGAATTCTCTCAATTCTCCTCTCTGTGAGTCCCGCCTATACTTCCTGCCTGGCCACTGGCCAATCAGTGTTTTATTTATTGACCAATCAGAGCAATTTGACATACAGATCATCCCCCAGCAATCACCTGTGTCTATTGCTCATGTAAAAGAAACTGTGAAGTCAAAAGCTTAAAAAAATGATTTTTCAATAAATGGACAAATCTGGCTGCACTGACATTTAAACACATTTCAAGGAAACTTATTTTGCTAATGTCATTGACACATTTGTAAATCTTGAGGCTTAAAGACAGAAAGGTTGAGGGGCTGGGGACATTGTTCAGTGGTTAAGATCACTTGCAGAGGGCCAGCACCCATTCCCAGCACCCATATGGCAGCTTACAACCATCTGTAACTCCAGTTCCGGGGAATCTGATGCTCTCTTCTGGCCTCTGTGGGTGCTGAACCCATGTGGTGCACATACATACATGCAGGCAAACACTCACATACATGAAATTTAAAAAGTAAATGAATTACATACATGGAAGACCAGTTTATTACAACAAAATGTATGTGCACAAATTAATATTGTCTTTTTCAAAATACATTACCTAATCTATTTTATAAATTTATCTTCTTTCTTTTGTGATGTAATATTCATTTTATTTTTATTTTTCTTATTTCTTTTTTTACTGATGTAATGATATATGTGTACATCAACAGAAAAATTTTCAGTCTTATATTTCTTTTCTGGTCACTACTTCTATTTTATTTTATGGTATTACTGAAAAATAACTGTGTCATATAGAAGAGGCAAAATTATTTTAAAAATTGAATTTCATTGTTTGGTTATCCAAAATGGTTTCTTTTTTCTGGTATTGGAGATGGAATCTATGGCCTTGCACATGGTAAACGAGCATTCTACCACTGAACTATCTCCCTAGATCCCCTTTCAAGACGGGTCAAAGTTGCCCAGGTTAGCCTTGAACTGCAAAACTCTTCCCCAGCCTCCTGGATAAGGGGCCTCTCTATGGGCTTAGCTTGCCAAACAGTTCAAATACTCAACCTAACATGCAGAGTGACTAATGAGGATGCTCTGAGAAGCCACCAAACAGTCCCTAGGATCCTGGGGACCAGACACTAGCAGGAGCTGGAACCGTAGGAAAGATACAACCCACTGCCACAGCTGTACCTTAACTCTAACTCTCCAAACCATGACCAGGGCTCCTCATGACTGCCCAGCTGAATGTCAAGGAGGTGAAGGGGCCTCACCTCTTGTGCAAGGGTTGGCCCCTTGTGACATAGAGCAAAGAAGAGGAAGAGTATGGAACAGACAACACAGCATGGACAATGTCTGCCACTTGGACCATCTGTTGATTCATGGTCAAGAGGAGCATGTGTGCCTAGTGGGAAGGAGTGAGTTCTGGGTGGGCCAACTACTCATGTTATGACTGTATTGCTGTGACCACCTGATGCCATGGTTTACAGCTGAAGGGTAGAAGGGTTGATTTGGGGCCGTGGTTTGAGGACACATTCATCATGAGGGGGAAGGCATGGTGGTGAGCTTGGCTTGACTCCGTGGTGACAGGAGGGTCAGATGGTCCTGCTCACACCTCTAGGGGCAGGACAGGAAGCAGCGCTGCGCTATAAACTTCTAGCTCATCCATGACCCAGGGACCCACTTCCTCCAAGCAGGCCACCCTTCCTAAAGGTTCTACAGTTTCTCCAAACAGCAGCATTACCTAGGGATGAAGCTTTCAAAGCACAAACCTGTGGAGAACTTTTTACATTTAAACCATAGCTCCATGACAAAGTAAAATATGCTACTATTTAGGAATATATGTATATATGTATACACTATCTCTGTAATCTGATGTTTCTTATTAGTAATACTAGGAAGAGTTTGAAAGACCTAGTTTACATTGTGTGACTTTTTGTGCTACTTAATTAAACACAATTATGTACATTTGCCTTTTTAAGATTCTCCTTAAAATAGCACATATATTGATTTCTTCTCTAGAAGTAGATTTTTGTTATAGAGTATGATTTTTTTGTTATAAACACACGTGTTCACATTAGCTTGCGTACTTGGACATGGCTGGAAAGAATTGTCATGTAGCTTATTTTTAAAAAATGGATATAAAATGTAGACAGCGTGGTATACAAAAAAAAGCAGTGTCCACATTTCTTTTTATGCACAAAATAAGACCACAAAAGTATACAAAGGTCCGTGAATTCTAGAAACCGACACTAACTGGGTCGAGAAATAAGCTGTTGCCATGGGCAGGTGTGGTCAAGGAGAGAAGAAAATGAATTGCTTTGTTAGAATCTATTGCCTTAGGCACACTGCCACGCCAGGATCTCTTCATCAGAAGAGAACCATGTTCTTCTCTCTGCTGTGGCTGGCTTTGAGATTGGTGGTGATAAGCAGCGGCCAGGATGAAGGGGTCAAAAAAGTTTCATTTTGAATTAGCATCAGCTCTTATTCAAACTTACTAATTTCATAAATTTGGAGAATCTTAGAGCTAAAGGGAATTATTTCTCTTCTTCTTTTCCTCTCACCTTTTCCCTCTCAACACACACACACACACACACACACACACACACACACACACACACACTAAACTGAAGGTGCTACTTACATAGAATTACTTATTAATATGCTGTCTACAGGCTCAAGGGTTCTTCCTGCTTCCACAGTACAGGAAGTGTATGCATGTTAGTACTAACAAATGGAAGGAAGGTCCAAGGACTCCCGAAACACTCCTCAGACATCTGTTTTAGGGCTTTACACACCTATGAGACCCTTTCCTCTTAGTTACAGATGCCCCTCACATCCACTTCTATAACTAAATACATCATGAACATAGTTTAGTAGATGGCATCTAGATGAGCAGACTTTGCTCCTCTTTCTGATGCTTGAGTGCCTGGCCATGCCAGTCAGGAGCAGTGAGTAAGATCAACCACAACTTAACACATGGGCACACCGTTCGGTTATCTCTGAAGAAAGCCCTCTTGCCGGTCTTATCTCAGAAGTTGCATAGCTTTTCTTCATACACACCAACGGTTTTGCATTCAGACATAAGGTGTTGAAGGCGCCTCGCCCTTTGCAGCCAATACTGCCCAGTCAACGGCATTGAGACAGAAAACGGTTGGGGAGAAGCTTTGAAACACAGGAGGTCTGACTCTGAACTTAGCTTGCTGGTTTTCAGCACAAGCCAAATGCAGCATGAATCCATGGGCATGGGGAGCTGTGGGTGTGGTTCCTCAGGTTAAGAGGAAAACTTGCTCGTGGCATTTTGCAAATAGTGCCGCTACATTAATAATAATAATAATAATAATAATAATAATAATAATAATAATAATGTTAATAGGAGTAGGACAAGAAGGAATAGATACTCAGAAGGTACAGAAAAATTCAGTATGCTCCCATCCCTTTGCCTGATCAACTTGTCTACCTAGGGACAACCAGCCCCTCCCCTGCCACACACTGAAGAAAATAAAAGCATGCCATCCATAACTTTCCCTAACTCCAAGAAAAGAGTGTATTGGAGATTGTTCCACATTATCTTTGTAAATGATTAAAACTTCAAGGCACATCACTAACAGTGATTTGAAAGATAAAATGGCAGTGACAGCCCCATTTCAACAACAGCAGAGGAGGAGAAGTACTCAGGAATTAATTTAATACGAAAAATGTACAAGTGTTGGAGGAGGCGCTGGAGAGATGGCTCAGTGGTTAAGAGCACTGACTGCTCTTCCAGAGGTCCTGAGTTCAATTCCCAGCACCCACATGGCAGCTCACAACTGTCTGTAACTCCAGTTCCAGGGAACCCAACACCCGTGGCAAAACACCAATGCACATAAAATAAGAATAAATACATTAAATCCACCCCCCCCCAAAAGGTGTTGGAGGAAAAATTTAATGTACTCCTAAAGGTTACAAAATTAGGCCTTAGGAAATGGAGAGGCACCTCTCACTTGCTGATATAACTGAGTATCCCAGCAGGCTTGGTCTCTGAAAATTAACTTAGAAATTGAATTCAGTTCCAATAAAACATCAGTAAACATTTTATTTATTTATTTTGAAACAGGGTCTTGCTATACTGGCCCTGTGCTGGCCATCTAAGTCTTGCCTCAGCTTCCTGAACGCTGGGGTTACAGGTGTGTACTACCACGCCCAGCTCTGAAACCCTTTCACTAGACCAGACATGTTGATAGGGAAGATCACACAGAAAATCAACATGCAGGAAGAGTTGGAAAACATTAAAAGTGCAAAGCTGTGGGAGGTCACCGGCCCCATCACACCCTGAAAAGTGTATGAAAGTCTCTGTAATGGAAACAATACAAACCACGGGTAAATAAGGCCAGTGGAGTAGGATATAGGCCCAAGTGTCATGGAAATAGAGTATATGATAATAGTGGTACAAATAGACTTCTTTTATAGTGTTGAATAGTACTATAGTATTCCTACATATAGTATGAATAGTAGTTCCATCATCTGGAAGTATCACAGTTTATCACCTTGCTTTTTGAGACAAGCTTTCATTTATAAAATGAAAGCCCAGTCAGCCTGGCCTCAAACTCATGACCTTTCCACAAGAGCCTGTCAGGTGCTGAGGTTACATTGCAGTGAGTGCTCAGGACCCTCCCACAAGAGCCTGTCAGGTGCCAAGACTACAGTGTGTGCCTCCAGTCCTGGCAGTAGCTGACTTCAAACCCCTAATGTTAGAGGTCATGAATCTGAGTGATTTACACTCTACTCTTTGGGTCAGGCTTCTGTTCAACTCTGCCTAAGGCCCCTCCTGTCTCCATACCTGGGGATAAAGGAGTTTGAAATCCAGGCTGACTTAAGGCGGTCCTAGTTGGCAACTGCCTCCCATCTTCTTTCCAAAGCCATCTTTATCCTTGCTCCAGTAATTTGTTCATGAATCACCGGCCTTTTCAAATGGCACGTAGCCAAACCCAACTGGTAACACTAAGAGCATGCACACAGGTTCTTATGTGGACCTACGTTTCTAAGTCCTTTGGGTAGATTTCAGAGGGTGGCACTGCTGGTAAAGGCATGGTTAGTTTTGTAAGAGCAGAGCAAACTGTCTTTAGTACTCATTAGTAGCTGGTGATAACGACACTGTTAGAACCCACGCGCCTAAGGATGGGGAGGGGAATAGATCTGGTGGTATCCACAATGAGTCCATGGCTTTATACCGATATATTCAGGTTGTGGGTGTGTGTAAGAAGATTTATGTTTGTGCTGGATGCAAATCACAGCTCCCACTCTAAAGTGAATAGAAGCTAGTTTACTCAGAGCCAAGTAGGAACCGTCAATGGCCCAGGAACACAGATTCTGGTTGCCCCAAACGACATGTACCACTGTAGAAGACATCACAGAATGAAAGAAGACTACAGGCCAAGGGACTTGTCAATCATATTGGTGGAGGCATCAGGTAGGTATGCTATGGTCAAGCAGAAAATCTCTTCTATAGGTTTCAGATGTGGTCTTTTGACATTCTTAGCTTAGGCTAGGTGGAAGCTAGTAGTCTGCTAAGTGAATACATTCTAAAAGATTTACCCAATGGACACAAAGGCATTGGGCCAGATTTAGAGATTAGTAAAACATGGTTATTAGGGAGACTGAAGATGGCCCAAGGTAATTTTGACTCTTGACTGGAAACCCTGCTTCTCTCCACAACCACCAGTTGCTATCGACTATCTACCAAAGCCAAGAAGCAATGAACACAAGACCAGGAAGCACACTTCAGCATCAATTTTGGTTTCTAAAGGCCATCTTCCACCCAGGAGAGTCAGAGTTCCTTAGAGAAATACTAATTCCAGAGCAGAGGAGGAGAAATACACAATGGGCCCAAGGAGATCTCATTGTGCCAAAAAGTAAAGAAATGATGAAATCAGAGATGAAAAAGGAGAGGAAGAAAGGACACAAGAATCAGATCGCTGAGGCTTCTGTGGGTGACTCAGAGAATATTCAGGCATAGAAATAACTATGTGACTCCTGACTTACATTCTTAATCTTCGCCATGTGCCCTCCTCAGAGGACAATGCTGCATCTCCACCAACAAATCCTTACTGATTTGAGATGGGGGCCCAAAGACACAGGACCAGACACACAGTTCAACCACAAGTCGCCTCTTGTGTGTGGACTTCCAGTTCCCTCCTGCTCTGGTTCCTCCCCTGGAAAACTCCTTTCATTCTTATTTATCTTCCACCTTACATTTTCACTCTGTCTTTTAGATGTTTTCTTATTGGACTCCTCCCTATGCCCGAATAAAAGGGTCCACACAAGCCCTCCAACAGCTCTCACAGCCTCTGGCTCAGCAGTGATGGGGTTCCAACAGGTACCACACCGCCAACCGACCAATCATATCAAGGAAGACCTGACCTCGGTACAGTAAAGCGTAGTCACCCTACAAAATCAAACAGATTCCCTCCCTGGCTGCCGTGGTCCTCCAAACCCACACGGGTTTCAACTCGATGACTGCTGAACGAGGAGGCCTGTGTGCCTTCCTAGGGAAAGAATGCTGTCTTTATGCAAACAAGGAGATGCTAAATAATTAGGAGGGGGAAAAAATCAAAAACAGAGAAAGGGGGAGACACTTTCTGGAAGGATATCTGACTGTTTGGGGACCGTGGATCTCCCTCCCTTTTGGCAGGCCCAATCATTACAATTCTGCTAACCCTACTCTTTGGTCTCTGCCTTTTCAGCTGCCCTCCAACAAACACTACAAGCTTTCACCCCCCCCCCCCAGAAGGTCACAGAATTCTTCATGTCAGAAAACTACCAGCCCCATCCCACCCAGAAGCTACCTCAACATGCCCCTTCCAATGTCGATCGTAGCCCCCTTCCAACAGGAAGCAACTTCCCTGAAACTACACTCCACCACCACTACCCCCCCCCTCTTTTTTTCTTTTTACTGTTCCAGAGCTGGGATATGTTGGCCTCAGGTCATGAGGAATTGAGTCAGGCTGTATTAGGCAATAGTCCTGAGCCATAAGAATGGCTTGGCCCCAAGCCTGATCATTCTGGATCCACCCGCAGAGACAATATGCCCAGATATTGAAAACAACCCACTCTGCTCCCAATCAAATCACAAAGAAATGGCTCTAACTTCCTGGTTGCTACCTAAGTGTGTGTGTGTGTGTGTGTGTGTGTGTGTGTGTGTGTGTGTGTGTGCAAATGCACTCAAACCTTCATCCCTTGGAAAAGGTGGGGCCACTCCCTGTTCCAATAACGCAGTTTCTGACTGTTGAGATGGGGGAGATAATTATGCTAAAGTATTAGGGCATGTTACTCAAAACGAGATTCCCAAGAGTTCATAGTGAAGTAAATACATAGTGAACTCAGAAACTCAGAGAGAAAACTAAGAAGTCACTATTGGTAGCCATCCTAATTATAACCAATTCAAGCAAGAAAAAAAAAGCAAAAAGCAAAATTCGAGGACTACTTGGTAATTACAAGGGGGGATGGTCAGTTTGCAATGGAGACAGGATACCAGGAACACAGTGATCCCATAGGAGAGCCAATCAATACTGTGCCCCTCTCTGTCCGAGGCACCAAGAAGCACCCCATTGCTTTCCTGCACGCTTGCACAAAGCTGTTGCCCGAGTCAGTTCTGATGAAGCATCAAACAAACACCTGTAGAGAGAGATTTTAAAAACTAACCATTGGGCACAGCATGCACGCCACAGGTGTTCAGTTCACAGATGGAAAGCAGAAGCGTCTCTTCCAGCTGCCCACTTCCAGGGCACCACTGGCCTACTTGCTTAGTTGGAAGTGTGGACACAGGAAGTCTGGGTATGTATTTAGTTTCAGGAGCGGTAGTTAGAAGAAGGTTTGCTAGGCTATTTGAGTTTTACCAAGAAGGGCAGGGAGAGCCTGGGATGGTGACGTATGGCTGTAATCCCAGTTCCTCTCAGTAGTTAGATGAAGAAGCAGGAGAACAGAGCTGGAGGAGGCTATCCTGGGCTACACAGTGAGCACCTGGCTGAAAGAAAGAAAGAAAGAAAGAAAGAAAGAAAGAAAGAAAGAAAGAAAGAAAGAAAGAAAGAAAGAAAGAAAGAAAGAAGGAAGGAAGGAAAAGACAGGGATATAGAGAACAATTATGGGGTAGAAGAACATGCAAAGACCACAGTGGATATTTCTGTCTTCCTCTTATACTATCCTCAACACAAAGGTAAACAACCTGCTCTCTAAGATAGTCTCTGGATTTTAAAGTGCTAACATTCAAAACTTTCTGGCTATATCTTACTAAAAATGAAAAGTAGTTATCTACTTCAAAGGGTAAAAATGTATGTGAAGAAGAAAACATGCGTTTGAGGATAATTTTCCAGAAAATGAAAAATTCTTTACTCTCACACACTTGCAAAAATGAATACATCATCAGATTTTATTTAACTTAATGAAGAAACCGCTAAGAAGTTAAAACCTGTATATGGAACAATACAACAAGCACCTGTCAATCAACTGCATAGAAGCCATTTGAGTACATCAGCAGGAGTTACTTTTTCAAGGCTATCATTCACCTGCAGCTTCTAAAGCCGTAAAATAACTCCCATGGACTTGGCCTCAGCCTGAGAGGGTAGGTTCTTTAGGTAGTGCGGTATTTTCTCCTCCACCTAACAGTTATCGCTCTTTTCTAGACACTGAGTAAGCAGACAGTCTTCCGTGGGCACACCCCCCAAACAACTTGGAAATGAAACTTCACCATCAAAAAGGCCCTGTGCAGACGGACTGTGTGTTTGGCCCACTGCTGATGGGAAGGAAGTGGCTTCATGGGTACACACTTTCCATAAATGAATCAGAAACACATCTGCACAGCTCTCTTCTCTATTTTCTCACCTGCCCCAAGCTACGACCTTGAACTAGACACAACTTACTTGTTACAATAACACACACACACACACACACACACACACGCACACGCACAGGCACACGCACACACACACACGAGGAAAAAGGGAGAGTCAGAGATACAGACAGAGACCACAGACACAGATTGGGAGACAGAGAGAATGTGGGGCCAGGAGTTGAACCATTTACAAAGTGGTTCTTCTGGGGGTGAAGGGAGCGCTAATTATAGTCTTTAGCTGCCAAGGTTGCGGCTAGATTTAATCAGTTAAGGGATGTGAAAACCCTTTGGAACGCGCGGATCTCAAGTTCACGGCTAGGAAAAATAACAACAGGCCTAGGGTCTGGACTTTGGAAGCACCAGCCCAGTTTGCACGCGTGCTCTGTGCGGGCTCCTCCCCCCGACCCCTCCGGGAGGCGGAGGGCGTGGACGCCGGCCCTCCCCAGCCCGCGGCCCGCCCAGGTGAATGAAATCGTGAGGGGGGCCCCCTCCGGGCTACTCAGTTCCCGTTTCTGTCCGGGACGCCAGCAGCTCAGGCTGGGCTGGCTGCGAAGGATGGGCGAGCAGAGAGGATGCACGGGGAGGCAGGCCCGAGGCCCCGGGTTGCAGCAGCTCCTCCTGCTGCAGCAGCTGCTGCTGCTGCTGCTGCTATTGCAGCCGTCGCCGGGCTGGGCCTCCGGGGCTGCCCGGCCGCCCCACGTGGTCTTCGTGCTGGCAGACGACCTGGGCTGGAACGACGTGGGTTTCCACGGCTCGGTCATCCGCACGCCGCACCTCGATGCGCTGGCGGCCTCCGGGGTGGTCCTGGACAACTACTACGTGCAGCCGCTGTGCACGCCCTCGCGGAGCCAGCTGCTCACCGGCCGCTATCAGGTACCAGGCGGGGCCCCCTCCCGCCCCGCGTGGCTCCCCGAGCCCGCGCGCTCGTACCAGGGACACAGTGGGACCGCGCTCGCCGCCCATGGCTGCCCCAGGCCTCTGCGCATGCCCGGTCTCCTCTTGGTGGCCCATTGCCGAAGTGGCTTTCGTTTTCTCAAGGTCTGAGGAGTGGAGGTTTCTGGGAGCTCGAGGTGCTGTGCCTTTGAACCCCCAGGGACAAGGGTAGATGATGGGGTCCCGAGGAGGAAGGATGGAGGAGAAGGAAGGCCCAAGGAGCTCCAGAGTGGAATTAGAGTGAGGGGGGCGGATCCTGGTAGCTGGTGTGCTCAGTGGTCCTAGGTCGGGAGTGACCCACTGGGACAGGAAAATAGAAAACCGTGTAGATGGGACTTTCAGAGATTAACTTGGAAACACTAAAAAGACTGGGATTGTTGACAAAGGGAGCATGATCAGAGGAGCCCGCAGTGTATGAGACTGGAGGGTACTGTGACAAGTCTTAACCTTTACCCCGAGTCCCTCTTCTGTCTTGGGGCCCGGGCCCCAGGTGAGATAAGGCACACCCCAGCTCCTCTGTATCTGTCTTTCCTTTAGTAAGTTACCTGCTTGTCTGTAATTATCCATGTGTAAACCACCTGGAGACTCGAGCGCTGGCCCCCCAGACCTTCCGCTGTACACCACCAACAATGGAAAGTCATTTCTAGATTCCCCACACCCCTAGAATAAAACACAGGGTGCTGATACTCCTTCTACATTCGAGGGTAAATCCAGCCTGTATGAGCATCCTCACTGTCCTTGAGAGAAGTGTCTGCAGCTAACGGATTTACCCACAGACTATGTGTATGGTAGATGACTAAAAACAGTAAGAACATTTCTGTAGTGTTTGATTGTCTTTAAACGTAATTTTTACAAAACACCCCGTGAGGTGGGTACTGTGAATCCCCTTTACAGGTGAGGAGATAGCTTGCCTAAATTGTATGTCAGCTGAGGAGTCCTACAGCTACTAAATTGTAATCCTTAGTTTCTTGAATCCACCAGTCATCTCAGACCTATGAAATCACCACCTCCCCTCCATTCTGAGGTTGATGAGTTTATAAGATCCTGGTGTGATTATGACCAAATTAGATATTATAATTTGTAGTAGTTATTACTGAATACTGGTGCTCTCTCTCTGTATCTCTATTTACCCATCCATCTATTCATCCATCCATCTCCCCCCCTCATCTTTTTCTATACACACAATCTTCTGGCCTTTCTTCTTGCAAAGATTTAGACAACATGGTATGAGTGTGGATATCCAGAACCAATCAGCCAAACATGTCAGATAGCAGATACTTGAGGGAAAATGGATTAGCAGTAAAAGTATGATATAATCCACTGTGTAATGGATTATAAGCACACTGTTTATTCAAGCATTTTGAACTCATTGTCCTCCTACATATGTGTTCGTTCCCAAAACCTTTCAGATCAACACTAACCTCATGTTCTAAGACTGAGATAAAGATTTCAACAGTGGTCCAAAGACTGAAGAGAGAAGATATTTTTTTCTAAGGGACCCAGAAACATCCATAGCCAGAGTTTACTATGGAGCTAAAGCCTGGTTCACTTCCCTACCGGCAGTAAGGGCATCCCAGGGAATCTGCCAGGCTGCTAAGTGTGATCGGTAGTCCCTGGCCAAGGCAAAGGTCTCCCAGCACACAGTAGGCGTCTCCTGGCACACTGCTCCTCAGCAGTAGGGGAGGGTGCTTCTGAGTTTGTTCTGAAGAGAGAGAACTGAACTCACATTGCAAAATAATGGAGGGGCTGTTCATTTATGCAACATCCTCATAACAGACCTGAACAGGAAGGCAAATAGTGGACCTCGAACCTCACCCATAGAATTGATTACTTCTATCCACTTCCACCCCCTAACATGCTGCACCCACCAGGCCCTGGAAAAATCCCTGGGTCCTGGGAGCACATCTGTGGCTAATAAGTGAAGGAAAAGGAGAAGCTGTGTTCTTCAGAACCACCAGAGGCATCTCGAGGGAGCTGACTCAAACATCTTTTTCCCCCCCCAACTATAGCCTGTCACAGGGTTCACAAGTTCCTGTTAAAGATTATTTTGGTTTAGTGATATTCTTTTCCTGGAGTCTAAGAATGATCATTGCCTTCAAATACTACATGTTGGTACATTCTCAGCACCTTTCTCATCTCCTTCAAAGCTAATTAAAATAAAGATTTTTATACTTAAATAATTCAAAACCGATGACACCCCTTGTTTAGAACCATTGTCAGAACTATAAGAAAATATTTTCTGTACCTTCCCAATAGTCAGCTGTAGATTTTCTCACATAGCAACCTCTTTCTATTTCATGGCGTCATAGTGACGTAGCAGTGGCTGTGGAACACCCAGATGTTTTTCTCCACAATGTCAGCATGATCCTTCGACATTGACCTCTAGTTCTTCTGTCCTGATGCTATATTTATACTGAACAGTGGTGGTTTTACATTTTTAAAAGTCCTGTTGTATTAGCATCGCTGTTTTATAACAAGGATTTGTAAACTGAGGCTGGAAGAAGGTAGGACACGACAGGCTGGGGAATGACTTGGGAGCAGAGGACTCACCTCACAAGCATGGGAGCCTGAGTTCAGATCCCCGGAACCCACATCAAAGGTCAGGCTGGTGGCATGTGTCTTCAATCACAGCACTGGCAAGATGGGAGGTGGGTCAGGTGGATCCCTGGAAGCTCCTGGGCCAGCTAGACTGGTCTACACGGCAGAGTTTCAGACCAGTGAGAGACCCTGTCTCAAGACAAAAACATGGAAGGTGCCTGAGGGCTGATACCTTAGGTTGTCCTCTGGCTCCACAATGGGTGCTGTGTACACACCTGCACCCCTGCTCCCACACACTTGCACCCACATTTACACTCACACCCACCCACACCCACCACCACTCACACTGAAGAAATGTGCCCAAGGCCACAGGGCTAAGAAATGATAGAACTGCTTATGATCCCGGCGGTGTGCTCAGAGTCAGGACTTCCAGCAACTATATCGTGTTTCCTCCTCAGAAGTATTAAAAACATCACCACGACTGCCCCTTCATACTTAATAAAATCCTTATTTTTTTTAACATTTAAGTCAATCCTAAACATCTCCATCTGAAAAATGAATCTATCATATTTTTAGTTAAAGTTTGCCTGTTTTAAGTATAAAATGGGAATGGATTTTATTTCTGGAAGAATCATTCGGTACAATAAAATAAAAAAAAATTGTTAACTATTTCAAAATTAGGTGCTTGAGAGAACTGTTCAGGAGTCCCGCCTGTGACCTTTGCAGCTGTGGCGGTTAGTTCTAATTGTCAACTTGACACAGTCTCTTGGGAAGAGTCTCGGGGCAAGATTGCCGTTGTTAGGTTGGCCTGTGGCAGGCATCTTGATTGTGTTAATTGGTGTGCAGCCCGCTGTGTTGGCGGCATTCTCTGAGTTCGGGTCTTGGACGGATCGGGTGGGGAAAGTGGACTGAGTAGGCATGCCGGCGTCTCTCTCTGCTCTCGACTGTGGGTGTGCTGTGACTGGTTAGCTAAGGTTCCTGCCGTGACTTCCTGGTCACGATGGACTGTACCTTGCAATCTCAAGCTAAAACAGCCCTTTCTCCTCTAAGTTGCTTTTGGTCGGGGTATTTTTTATCACAGCGATAGAATTGAAACTAGGGCATCAATCCTAATGTTGAGAGAGTTAATGTTTAGGGAACCTTCACATTTGAAAATCGGATGAGCTTAGACTAGCCAAACTTAGCTCTCGTGAGCTTTGGGGTTGTGTGTGTGTGTGTGTGTGTGTGTGTGTTTACTTTTGAAAGTGATGAGTAAAGAGAATAGTTAGGAAAGATGAGACGTAGGTTTTCCATCTTGGTTGTGTCCAATTATGACCTTGCTAGACTCAGTTCCTCACAAAAAGATACAGGACCTGGGCTAAGCTCTGATGTGCGGTCTGGCCTTGCATTTATTTGACCCTGATGCTTTTGTGTTCCCAGAGAAAGTGCACATCATCATACCCACCAACCTCTCTTGGGTAAGAGCAGACGACGCTTGCCTAGCTCTGCCTTACACACTGCACGAGGAGACGACCCTTCCTAGTAGTTAGTGGTAAATGTAAGATTTAGAATTTAGTCTCTGTACAGCCAGGTAGATGTTCTCCTCATGACTTCTATTCATTATCTTTAAAATCCATCTATGCATTTTATTTTTAAGTAGAAAACACGTAAGGTCTAAAGACCCAAATTCTAAGGGAGGGAAGCTTTGTGGTATAGTCCCTGACAAACTGTCCTTGTTCAGTAAAATCTTCTCATCCCACACTCAGGCAAGAAACTAATTAAACTCAGAGAGTCACACACAGAAAGACGTCGTGAGTGTAGGAGGGAACTTGTTGAGAAGGGCTGCAGTGGAGACGGGGTGGGGGGGATGAGGTATGAAAACAGTTAAAGTCTGTTATGTAAATGCATGAACCTGTCAAATAAAACTATTTAAAACCATCAAAGCTTACCAAAAGGGCTGAAAATTTTCCTCTACCCCAACCTCCCCCACACCTTAGGCATTCAGTTCCCGTGTTCATAGGGAAGTATACAGAGAAGTGATGAGCTGTGAATGACAAGATCCTTCCAGAAGTTCCTCATGGCTATGCAAGCAAACGCACAAGTAGATATTCCATTCTTTTTATTTGAATGGTAACATTTGCTTCACACCTTTGTACCCATGTTTAATTTTACTAAACATTTGATATCTTTCGTATTGTTAAGTAAATAGCATCTTCATTTATGTCTGCACATTATTTTGTTACATTTTAACCAGTCACATAATAATGGATATAAACATAATTTCTAGCTTTTGCTATGTCAAAGAAGGTGAAATCAATATCTTGTACACATGTCCTTTTCCTCATTTGAAACACATTTGTAGGACAATTTCTCAAAAATAAATTTTCTGGCTTTAAATGTAATGATCATTTGTAATATTATAAATATTATAAACTTGAAGTTTTAAAAAAAACCTCATTTTTGTTCTTAATTATGTGTGTCTGTGTATGCATATCTGCACAGGAGTACAGTACCAGTGAAGGCCAGAAGAGGGCACTGGATCTCCTGGAACTGGAGTTACAGATGGTTGTGAGCTGCCGTGTGGGCATTGGGAGCAAAACCCAGGTTCTCTGCAAGAGCAATCAGTGCTCTTAACCACTGGAACATCTCTTTAGCCTCTTTTGCCCAATTTTAATTGGATTATGTGTCTTTTTAGTGTTGGATCTTGTTCTTTGTGTGTTTTGGACAGTAAACCTTAATCAGATGGTTATTTGTTACTTTCTTGATCGTGTCCTTGGATACACAACAAGCTTTCGATTTTGATGTCATATAATTATTTGTTTGGTAGCTTATGCTTTTGGTATTACATATAAAAATCATTGCCTAATTTTGCATGTATTAGTCTCTGTATTTTCTTCCAGGCGTTTTATGGCTTTTACCCTTACACTGAGTTCCGTATTTATTCTGAGCTAATTTGTGTAGATGTGTGTGGTCTAGTTCTTAGCTGAAAAGACTGCTCTTTATCTTCTCACCCCCAATCAGCATCAGTCCACTGACCGCAGACTCTCAGTTTTTTTTCTTTAATCAGTCTATGTTTATCATGATGTTAGAATGACAGACACCGTAGCTGTGTATACCAGGTTCCAGAATATAGAAGTGTGAATTTTGACCCCCTTTCCTTCCCTGCAAGATTGTTTTAATGGTTGTGAGCCCCTTGATTTTTACGTGGACGTTAGGATGGACTTGTCTACTTTGGGGGTGGGACGGAGACACACAGAATTTTGACGGGGATGACACTGATCTGCACAACCATTTGAAAGTATTCCGGCCTTGACAACAGGAATCTTCCAATCCTAGAATCAAGCCGTCTTTCTGGTATTTCAAGTATTCTTTAATGCCTCTCAGCAGTAGTTTGTAGTTTTCAGATACAGATTTTGTAGCTTGTTGGTAAAAATGATTTCTAAATATATCATTCTTTATGGCATTGTGATTGGGATTACTTTCTTAATTTCATTTTCAGATGTTTAGTGCTATTATATAGAAATACAACTGATATATATATAATGTATATATATAACATATATATTATATATATACATTAGCCATCGTTGTGGGACTTACTAGGGTTTGTACATATGTGTGTGCACCTGTGTGTGTGTGTGCGTGCGCGCGTGCACGTGCGTGATCTCAAGGTTTTCTGAATTAGCACTTTTCTTGCTTGTGTCTTTCATTATATTTCTTTGCCTAATTGCTCAGGCTAGAACCTTTGGCGTATGCTGAATAGATCTGTTTCTTGTTCAGGCTTGTAGTCCATCACCATGAAGTGTGATCTTTATTCATTTCTCTGTTTAACAGGTGGTTGGCAGGTGTTTGTGGAGCAATTTCCTGTGCCAGGCACTGTACTAGACTGCAGGATCTTCGGGTGCTTGTAATGTGGTTGAGGTGAAGGGAAGGGAGTGATCGAAAGGGGAGTGAACTAGGTGAAGATAAACGAACAAGTAAGGAAGGTGAATTTCAAGAGTTGAAATGAAGTAAAGTGGTCGGGACCCTGAGAGTGTCCCCAAGGAGGCAGGATTGACAGACGCCTGAAGGTCAGTCAGCCGTGGCAAGATCCTGCTAAGGCTTTAACCAGCCGTGGAAAGAATAAGAGAAGCGAGTCCCTGGTCTGGATTCAGCTTGCCCTAAGAATCCACAAGGCGATGGTGGTGGGCGCTGAGGGAATGAAGGGCCAGAAGCATGCTGGGAGCTCAGAGGAAGGCTGGGTCTCTCTGGACCTAATGCTTCTTGTTCAAGATGAAAATGTTAAGCCTTCAGCTCTGGTTGTTGCTATTTCCACGGTAATAATACACTTAGTATTATTATATCCTAAAGAATGTGTCCAGTCTAACAGCATTTTACACAAGTATATTTTTAAGGATCTATAACCAACAGGCATTCTTTTACTTTTTTTTTTTTGGAGACAGGGTCTCACCTTGGTTGGCCTAGAACTCACAGAGATCCACTTGCCTCTGTCTCCAAGTGCTGGGATTAAAGGCTGTACTGCCATGCCCAGCTTGGCATTCTTATTTTTAAAATTGTTTCTAGGGGGCTGGAGAAATGGCTTAGAGGTTAAGAGCACCGCCTGCTCTTCCAGAGGTCCTGAGTTCAGTTCCCAGCAACCACATGGTGGCTCACAACCATCTGTAATGAGACCTGGTGCCCTCTTCTGGTCATACATGCTGTATATATAATAAATAAATAAATAAATAAATCTTTAAAAAAAATTGTTTCTAGGAAATGCATCCAGAAGCTTCTAATGGGAAAGCTGTTTTTTTCTGTCTCCCACAGAAAACTTCTTCCATTTGGCCATCCCTGTTTGCTAGTTTCTTGATGATGCCTACAGGGAAAATGATTTCCTGGTAGCATTTCTGTACTGTTTTTAGTTCAAACAGAGACCTTGAAAATGCTCAATTTTCAAGTTCTAACAAGTTGACTTGATTCACTATACAATATTCGTTCTATGACTACATTCCCAGTGCAAACATTTTTTAATTTAAATTTTATTTTTTACATGTATGGGAGTTTTGCCTGCATGTATGTTGTGTGCTGTGTCTATGCCTGGTGCCCATGGAGGCCAGAAAAGGGCATCAGATCCCCTGGAACTATAGTTACAGGTAGTTGTGAGCCACCATGTAGGAACTGAACCTGGCTTCTTTGAATGAGCATCCAGTGCTTTTAATCCCTGAGCCATCTATTCAGGCTCCAATAAAATGAGTCTGCTTAAAAAAAAAGATTTATGTGTATGAGTGTTTTGCCTGTCTGGTACTGTGGTACCCTCAGAGGTAAGAAGAGGGCATCAGATCCCCAGAACTGGAGTTACAGATGATGTGAGCCACCACGTGGGTGCTGGGAAGTGAATCCAGGTCCTCTGTAAGAGCTTCGAGTACTTTTAACCCCTGAGCCACTGCTCAGCCCTCTAGTCCAAGTGCTAACGGTCGGTCGTTGTTCCGAGGCCCGGCTCCTCTGTTAGATTGACTTCGGTTTTCTCTGGTGCAGAGAAGCACTCAGTGAGACATCTAAGCATACATGTGCTGTGCGCCGGCACAAGAAGGAGATCCTTCAGAGTTCAAGTCCTAGGACTGTGCTGGGTGGAGGCCACGTGCCTGGAATCCCAGCCTTGGAAGGCTGAGGTAGAAGAACTAGGAGTTTGAGGCTAGACTCAAGTACATAGAGAATGCAAGGCTAGCCTGGGCTACCAAGCAAGACTTGTCTCAAACAAGCAGCAGACAAGGACTTGAAATGTAGCCCAGTGGTAACGAGAGCCTGCTCATTTTTTAAAGAAATTTTTGAAAGGGGTAGGCAAGGTGGTGCACACCTTTAATCCCAGCACTTGGGAAGATCTCTGTGAGTTGGAGGCCAGTCTGGTCTACCCTAGGCCTGCGTAATGAGACCCTCTACACACACACACACACACACACACACACACACACACACACACACACGTACACGCACACACACGTACGCACGCACGCAGAAAGAGAAGAAGAAAAGGGTAGCAAAATGGCAGGTCTCAGTGAAAACACGAAGTGACTCTTTTTAGTATCTCAACTTGTTCTTCCCCTGGGGACCCAGGAGGTCACTCCGCACCAGAACTCTCTAAGCCTTGGCAGAGCAGACAGACAGTGAAAGATGACACCGGTTCTTTCCTCAGGGACCTCCGCCACATTTTTCTTAATCCTATTGATAAATGGACAAGACACTCTCAGGGCTTTTTCCTCACCCCCAAAGCGGAACCTTGAACAGGAAGTATGGGGAAGGGGCTGTGCAGATGCGCGGCAGCTGATTCCTGACTTTTGCTTCAAGTTTGCCTCAAGACTGGCAGGGGACGCTTGCAGAGGAGGAGGGCTTGGTGACATGAAGGTCCGTCAAAACAAGGGCCTCACTAGCGGCTGTCCCTGCTCGTCCTCAGGGTCTGGCCTGCTCCCCAGCAGCCTTGATGGGTTCCAGTCATTGAACTGGATTAAACAGATGGAGGAGGAGCTAGGAGAATTGGGAGGGAGGCTTTGGACAAGGACGTGTAATGCTAGTCAGAAGGGTCATAGGGTCGTCTGGCCAAAGTGTGCTGCAAGGAGGCAGAGATGAGAGCCGTGTGCAGCCGGGGGCCATCATGAGATCGTCTGGCCAAAGTGTGCAAGGAGGCAGAGATGAGAGCCGTGTGCAGCCGGGGGCCGTCATGAGATCATCTGGCCAAAGTGTGCAAGGAGGCGGAAATGAGAGCCGTGTGCAGCCGGGGGCCATCATGTTGCCAGCGCTTTTTTTTTTTTTTTTTTTTTTTTTTTTTAATTTAGGACCGTGCTCATTTGAGGGGGAAACAAAGGATGCATCAGCTTTATGTCAGCCAGCAAGAGGGCCGGCAGTCAAGCCTGTGACTCCAACACAAGGAAGCCAGGGGTGACTTGCTCTGTTGGGGTTGTTTAATTTACCTCCCAAGATCCTGGAAACCAGAAAGTAAGGGCATCCGTTTGGAGTGGAGGGGATGTGGTCAGTTGACTTGGGGCATTTTTGGAGTTGATTGACCTGGGCGGTTGGTCATTTGAATGGTCACTCTGAGGACAGCGACATGGTTTTGCAGGTAAGGGCGCTTGCGTGCCGCCACGTGCCGCCCAGCCTGCTGACCTGAGCTCAACCCTTGGGGTCCACGTGTTGGGGAGAGGAGAGGACCAACTTCTGCAGGCTCTGATCTCCACCGGTGTGAGATGCTGCACACATGCCCTCACACAAGCACCTACATACACCCACACGTACCCATATATACCCATACACACACATAAATAAATGTCATAAACAATTTCTAACTGAAAAAAAAAATCTGTGCATACACTGTTGCTTCCGGGTTATTATCATCATTACTGATTTGACTTCCTTAATCATATCACTTTCCTAAAAATCCTGTGTTCAGATTTCTTTATATTTTTCCCCCTAAGTAAACTCCTGTTGGATTCATAATTTAAACAGGGCATCACGGAAACCACTTCTGCCTTGTGTGTTCTTTTGACACACCACATCGCTCTATGGGTTCAGTCAGAGCCGTGCGCTCTTCACCGATCACCACCAAACTAAAGAGGCCCTTAAAACCGTCAGTGGTGTGAGCCAGTTCCGTGGCTGGAGCATGGCGGGGCCAGGCCAGATGGCCAAGCCAGGCTCCGAAGACATAATGTGTGTTCTGTGGCTCTTGGCTTCAGCACCCTGGGCAGCTGACAGTCAGAAGACTTCAAGGGGGAGGGAACGGATTTCCCACTCTCCGTTTGTTCTGTGGCCGTCTCCAGGAATGAACTGTAGGGTGGTACAAGTGTTTCCTGACCATGATTAAAACCCACAGGAAACTGGGGAAAGCACAGGCTGAGAGTTCTGAACCCCGGCTGCCCACTATCATGTCCCGTGCCTGTCTTCTGTTCCAGACTCCCCACCTCCACCCCTCCCTTCAGGCTCCCTGGTGTATAAGGTAGAGAGAGGGGCAGGCCTGCTCACTTTTCTGAATTCTCAAGTGCCGTGGAGGTGGTATTTCACAAACAGCCGGGTACATGGAGGCTATGCGTTCAACCTGTGTAGGGCTGATAGACAGATGGACACTTCCCCTCTGCTCCACCCGGTGTTATCCCACCACTGTTGAGGGTGGCAGAGAAATGGCGTTCACTGCCGAGTGTGTTTCAGTGGTTCCTTGTGCCCCTGGTACAGTTTCTTAAGGTGGCTTAAGTCCTGGACTCTGAGATACTGTGTAGTCAGGGGTTTGTTTCTGTTGCTGAGACAAAACACCATGACCAAAAGCAAGCTGGGGAGGAAAGGGTTTATTTGGCTCACACTTCCAGATCATAGTTCATCATTTATGGAAATCAGGACAGGAACTCATACACAGGGCAGGAACCTGGAGGCAGGAGCTGATGCAGAGGCCATGGAAGAGTTCTGCTTACTGCCTTGACCCTCATGGTTGCTCAACCTGCTTTCTTGTAGAACCCAGGACCACCCGTCTAGGGATGGCCCCACCCACCGTGGGCTGGGCCCTCCCCGGCAATCACTAATTAAGGAAGTGTCTTACAGGGCTGCCTACAGTCTGATCTTACGGAAGCGTTTTCTCAGTTGAGGCTCCCTCCTCTCAGAAGACTTTAGCTTGTGTCAACTTGACAGAAAAACCACCCAGCACAGACACATAGTTAATCAGTAGACCGCATGGGCCTCAGAAGGAGGGTGAAGTTCTGACCTAAGACCCAGAGCAAGAGCTGGTTTGGTTTGGTTTTTCTCTTTTTAACTGAGCAAGCACCTCCAAGTCTCTGGAAAAAAAGACTAAAGGTTTCTTGTCAGTTATCTATGGAAAGCAAGGCCCCTGCTGGGGTCTGCAAACCTTTGGTATCAGAGGGCAGATCCTCGATGGTCAAGTGCAGTCTTTGGAGGGGCGGGGGTTGTAGGGGGATCTGTTTTCATGAAGATGAGCTAGTCACACAAGGCAGTGAGTGGTGGCACCCATGGGCTTCCCTACGTTACAGCTATGACTTTTTCTAGTCACACCTCTCTCTGAATGCTGTTGAAGATGAGTTTTGGGAACGGACTTGTGGATTTTCTTGGGTTTACAGCCGCCCTTCTTTCTCTGACTCGCATTTGTACCCCGAGATAGCCTGCCCCAGGCATTGTGGGGTAGCTCCGGAGCTGTGCTGCCGGGGCCCAAGCTTAGCACTTGCCTGTTTACTGCGTCTCCCACACATTACAGCTTCCTGACTCGAGACAGGGTTTGAACAGACCAAAAACACGTTCCTGGCTGTCCTCCAGAGTTTGCCTCCTGCTTCCCAATAATGCCGTAAAAACTGCTCGGTCAAATAAATTCTCAGGAACTAAAGAGGACGCATTCCCCGTTCTGTATGATCGCTGGGAAGGGAGACAGGTCACAGCTGACCGCCTGGCTTGCTGCCTGAGGCACAGGAAAACCAAACTGCAGAGCGCCTCTTGGCAGTGTTTTCTAGTGATCAGAGATAATTCTCTGTGTGGGATAGATGGGCTTTCCATGTGCGCTTTGCACGTTTATATCCACTGATGCTCTTGGGTTCCATAAAATACTGCTTTTACATCCTGCTCGGTGAGATATTAGTGTATGTTATGAAGTGGTCGAGCCTTGGCTCAGTTTTCTGTTTAGTAAGCTTGTAGTGTTAGCAATGGAAAGAATCCTTCTTTGTGTATGTGTGAACATGCTTGTATGCATGTGCGTGTGCGTGTGCGTGTGCGTGTGCGTGTGCGTGTGTGTGTGTGTGTGTGTGTGTGTGTGTGTGAGAGAGAGAGAGAGAGAGAGAGAGAGAGAGAGAGAGAGAGAGCAGAGTGACAACGACCTTTCCCTAGAAATCATAAAATCTTTAGCACTCAGGATTGCATCAGAGAAGAGATGGCATATTTAAACGAGAGAACATTGGGGAGAGTTTCTCTGCAAAGTGACTATTTCAGAAGATGTGAATGTGGGAGTGGGCAGAAAGTGTAGCGGAGAGAATCAGTGAAGCTCTTACCACGCCTAGTAGGGAGGAAAGGAAGGGCTGTTGTGACCTGGGGGAGGGGTGCATATGGGGAAGCTGCCTTCAGCGTGACCTTCAGTACAGAGGCGCAGGTGGCCGGCTGAGGCGACTTGACCCAAGGCTGCCCACTCTGTCCTGTCACCCTTCTCTCTGGTCATGATTCCCCATTGGCTGACCTCAATCAGAAGCCAGAGTTAGAAGGGCAACAGGTCCTTTGTCTTGGCTTCTAGAGAACGAATTTGACCTGGTGGAAGGCACCTGAAAGGCCTCTGGAACATTCCCACCACATGTGTCCAGCTATTGCTGACAGAGGCATAAGACTCTACAGAAAATGTACTTTCGTTTTTAAAATAAAAGTGTTTGTTGATGCATGATTAACATGCAATAAACTGCACATAATTGAAGCATGCAACTTGATACATTTTGATGTTTAGATCTACCTGTGAAACCATGACAGTGAATTTGTCCTACTTTAACATTTAAGATAGTCCATATGGTTCCTTTAGGAAATTATGGAAAGATATCATGGAATCAAGCCATAATAGCACAATTTCAACAGTGTTGACTCAGACAGAATACACACAATATAAAATCCAAAGTTCATGCGGCATGTGCGATTCTAGCTCAGTGGTGGAACACTTGCCTAGCAGGCAGGAGATCATGGTTCATCCTCAGCACTGTAGGCTAATGATTCCCACCCAAAAACAGCAAAAATGATAGGCTGGATGGAACAGGCCTCGTAATTCCTGGTGTTCAGGAGGCTGAGGTGAGAAGATCACATGTTTGAGGCTAGCCTGGGATACAGAGTCAGTTCCCTGAGAATTTAGTGAGACCCTGTCTCAAAACACAAGAGGGCTGAGCATGTAGCTCAGCAGAAGAGCATGTACAAGGCTCTGTGTTCAATCCCAGCTCCATACACATTCTCACAAAACTTGGGAGAAAATGCTTTCATCTGACTTCATAGTAAAAAAAGAAAATGAAGTCTGAAAGGTTTTTTTTTTAATCTGAACTTTGCATTTGTTTATTGCCAAATATTTAAAACAAAATATGGGGCGGGACACATGGCTTAGCAACTAAGAGTGTTTGCTGCGCTTACAGAGAACCTGAGTTCAGACCTCAGCACCCAGATCTGGCAGCTCTCAACCGCCAGTAACTCCAGCTCCAGGGAATCCAACACTGTCTTCTGGCCTTTGCAATCACTGTGCTCAAGTTCACAAGCACCCCCCCTTCCACATATAGATACAATTTAAAAATCATGTAAACTGATCCAAATGTAAGCCTGTGGATCTATATGGTCTGAGTAGTTAGCAATTTAAGTTTTGAGAAAATCAGTGCTAAATGTGTGTTTATTTAGCTCGGGTGGAACGGTAGATGTGAAGTTTCAGTGTGCACTGTACACGATAGTCATATGTCAAACACAGTTCAGGAAGCAGGCTCAAGATTGGGTGAAAGATCTCTGTAAAGCCTTGGTCCTCGGGGAGAGAGCATTGGGAGATGTGATGATTAAACTTGGTGGCCAGCTTGATAATACCGGTGAAGAGGGAACCTCACAGTTGGCTAATTGCCTCCATGAGGTTGGCCTGTGGGCCTGTCTGTGGGGTATTTTCTTGATTGCTAATTGATGGAGGAGCATGGGCCATCCTACTGTGAGCATGGGCCATCCTACTGTGAGCAGGGCCATCCTACTGTGAGCCTGGGCCATCCTACTGTGAGCATGGGCCATCCTACTGTGAGCATGGGCCATCCTACTGTGAGCATGGGCCATCCTACTGTGAGCATGGGCCATCCTACTGTGAGCATGGGCCATCCTACTGTGAGCATGGGCCATCCTACTGTGAGCATGGGCCATCCTACTGTGAGCAGGGCCATCCTACTGTGAGCAGGGTCATCGTTAGGCAGGTGGGCTTCACCTCTGTGAGAAAGGTAGCTGCTGAGCAAGCCTGAGAAAGCAGCCAGCGTCTCTGCTTAGCTCCTGCCTCCAAGGTCTCGGAGTCACTCTGTGACAGACTACAGTCAGTCTGTGAGCAGATTAAACTCTTTTCTCCCACAGGCAGGTCCGGTCAGGGTTTTATCACATCAGCAGAGAAGCCTACCAGGACAGGACAGGAGCTGTGCTATTGATAACTGCTCACAGCTGTCGCCGTCACCATTGTTGAGTAGTCCGTGTGCATTTGGCACCAGCCGCCACTTGGTTTGATCCTGTGCAAACCACAGGAAGCAGATACTGCTGCGCTCCCTCCTTTACAGATGAAGATAATCTTAGAAATGTGGAGACTGAAGTGAGTCGCAGAAGCCACGATCTTACTGTCTAAAGGTCACAGAGCTTCTAAGTGATAGAGCCACGGCAGATTTGGATTCCTGCTTTATCCTATTCTGCATTATATTATGCGGCACGCCAGTCACCCGCAAACACATTTAAGGAATTATTAGCAGCAAGTTTTTGATACCCACCTTTAGTGAAACAGAGTGCTAAAGTTCTGCCTGGGTTGAGAGCTGGCACCCACAGCCTTCACTGTCCTCAGAGTCCTGTGTTTCTAAGGCATTTGTTCTCAACCTGTGGGTCGTGACCCCTCTGGGGATCAAACATCAGATATCGTGAATACCAGATATTTACATTACAGTTCACAACCGTAGCAAAGTTACAGTTATGAGGTAGCAATGAAATAATGTTATGGCTGGTAGTTACCACAACATGAGGAACTGTATTAAAGGGTGGCAGCACTGGGAAGGCTGAGAACCGCTGCCCTAAGGAAACACAGGATCTCCTAACGCCAGGGAAGGAAGGCCAGGGCCGGTGGAGGGGTGCTGCATCCATCCTCAGGGGTGTGGTAGCATCCGTCAGCACAAGAGCTTGGCCCAGCCCTCCCCCCCCCCAGGCTTCTGTTTACTGGCTTTCAAATGCAACGGACAAATCCCGAGTGCTCTTGCCATCCAGGGTAAGGGCTGGTGTGACTTCCATCTATACGAGGCTGACTCCTCACACACATCTTCAGAGAAGTGTCCTTTGGCCAACTATATCATGCCACTTGTCACCGCCTTGCCTATGTTTCTTCAAAACAGTGGTCCTTATCAGTCTGTTTTCAAATTTGTTGGTCTTTAGGCTATCTGCTCTTGCTTAAAAAATATTGAGGACCAAAAGAGTAAACACAAATTATACCATTTGCAATTTAAATGACAATAACTGGCCCGTTATCTATTACCAAAAACCAAGTATGAAAAAATGAGTGTACGTTCTACAACAACCATGAAGCTTAGCATTTTTTGGTGTGTGTGTGTGTGTGTGTGTGTGTGTGTTATCTCCTCTGTTCATAAAAGAGAGCTAGGTTGTTGAACTGCTTCTGCTGTCCAACCTGTCTGACCTGAATATGTTGTTTAGATGAAAGTAGATAAAGAAAGTCTGGCCTCATAAAGGCTTACAATTCCCCATTGTGTGGGAAAGGGAGAGATATTTTAATAGTCTTTTCACTTAGAGACAGTATCTGATTTATCATGGTTCAGGTGAATACTTTTCAGCTTTATAACAGTTCAGACATCAAGCCCACATAGCCATTCTGTTCACTTCCAGTGCGGTGGTCTGTAAATCACAGGGAGCATTCCGCACTGTACTGTAAGGGGGCTTGTGTGTAAGTGTGAGGCTCTGAGGTGGGCTCGTCTAACTTACACTCTCCTCTAGGCTACCTTTATTAAATGCATTTTACAATTTATGATCATTTCAATTTGTGAAGGGTTTATTAGGAGTATATTCCCATTAAAATTCAAGGAACTTCTGAAATTCTAGAAATTACATTTTTATAATTCTAAAACTCAACAAGTCTTTGTCTCTTAATGCTGGATGCTATGGAGAGCCTGTGCCCTGGAAATGCTTTCGTGAGCCATTCCCAAGCAGCAGTCTGTGGAGTGCTTTCTCGAAAGGCTCCGCGTCTTTCCAGATTATGGTTTACTTAGTCGAATAAGAATCATGAACTATCAGTTTCATCATACCATTAAATAAGTCTTTAAAAAAAATCAAGTCCTCAAAGAATAGAGATGCCCCTTCTAATCAGATTTCAACTTCTCACATGCAGTGGGATTAGAATCCTTTTCCTTGATTGTGATTGACATATTGTGCACCCCAATGAACTTATCTGGGGGTCAGAGAACAGAACTGTCTCTATATTAAACATAGGTTTAGGCAGTGGTAGCACAAGCCTTTAATCCTAGCATTCCGGAAGCAGAGATCCGATTGGATCTCTGTGAGTTCAAAGCCACACTGGAAACAGCCAGGCATGGTGACACACGCCTTTAATCCCAGGAAGTGATGGCAGGAAGCAGAAAGGTATATAAAGCATGAAGACCAGGAACTAGAGCCTGATTAAGCTTTTGGGCTTTTAGCAGCAGTTCAGCTGAGATCCATTTGGATGAGGACTCAGAGGCTTTCAGTCTGAGGAAACAAGATCAGCTGAGGAATTGGCGAGGTGAGGTTGGCTGTGGCTTGTTCTGTTTCTCTCATCTTTCAGTGTTCACCCCAATACCTGGCTCCCATGGTGTTTTTTTTTTTTTATTAATAAGACCCTTTAAGATTCGTGCTACACTTGATAGAATAAATTACCTGTTCCCGAAATAGTGCCTTGGTAAATATTTGTTGAAAATATTGGTTTATTGAAATGCTTTTATTCCTACATCCAATTCCTATTTGTGTCCATTACCTTACCATGTCAGTGGGGAAACTACCTTTCAGAACACACCTGGACATCCAGATCCTGGGCTTAGGTGGCTGCTGTATCCATTCCTTCACAACGTTTCCAGGGCATTAATCCGTGGTTCTGTGTTTGCCTCTTTATTTAAGATCCATACGGGCTTACAGCATCTCCTCATCAGGACCTGTCAGCCCAGCTGTGTGCCCCTGGATGAGAAACTCCTGCCCCAGCTCTTAAAGGAAGCAGGCTATGCTACGCATATGGTCGGGAAGTGGCACCTGGGGATGTGCCAGAAGGAATGTCTGCCCACACGCCGAGGATTCGATACCTACTTTGGTAATGGAAATGCATATGTTTCTTTAACAGCACAGGCCTGCTGCAGCCAGCTCCTAAAACACACCCAAGTGTCATCAAACAAAATGACTGGGAACTTGAGCACAGAGTAAATCAGCCAGCACCATAGTGGGGTGACTTTCTGATGCTCCCTCCATAAGCCAGCTCCGTGCTGAGCTCTGGGTGGGGATGTGCTCCAGCCTTTGCCGGAGCGCTAAGGCGAAGTGTCAGGGGAGTTTATATCCGAGACCGCTATGCACTCTAGAATCTTCTTACCTAAAGATGATAGCGGTGGAGTTTTATGGAATCAGAGGCAGATTTTGTGTTTCCTTCACTGGAGTTCACATACTTTTTCCCTATGGCCTGTGTTTAAAGCTCCCTCTCCGGGGGGGGGGGGGGGGGGGGGAAGAGGACTCACTTTCCCTAAGCATATTCTCCTACCTGTGAGATCTGTTCCTGGAATTACTAGGTTGGAGAAAGTCCATTTATTTGTTTGTTTTGTTTGTTTGTTTTGGTTTTTTCCAGACAGGGTTTCACTGTGTATCTCTGGCTGTCCTGGAACTCACTCTGTGGACCAGGCTGGCCTCGAACTCACAAAGATCTGCCTGCCTTTGCCTCCCAGGCGCTGGGATTAAAGGCATGCGCCACCACTGCCCAGCTGAGAAAAACCAGTTTAAAAAATTAGTAACAACTAGAGAGATAATAAAAAATGGTAGTGGGAGATAATAAAGCAATAATGAGAAACTGGAGAGTAAATGTGCGATCTAACATTTGTTTTCAAGTGTGACACTGTAAACCTGTTATAAACTGCTATCATTACTGACCTGCTTGCTGCCAAGGGTGTGTCTTTCTGTCAAGTTCTTTCATGTTGAGCTGACTTTCTGTCTGCCTGTTTAGTTCCCTCTCTCTCTCCCTCCCATCTGCTTCTTCCAAACTGGATGCATATTTAACATAAACATTTAAGTAGGATAACAAAATTGGAAATGACTGGTAAGACATGGAATAATGTAAATGTACCACATTGAAAAAAAAAAAAAAAAAAAGAAGAAGGATTAAAATGTAAAAAGCTGCTTGGCTCCAGGAGCACTTTGCATTCAAGTCTAAGATACGAGGCTTCTTATGTCGGAAGGGCAAGGGCAGGATGTAGAGGGAGAGTCTGCAAGAGGACGTTAATACAGGCTAAGTGGGCAGGAGGTATTGAGGGACAGGGAAGCTGCTACCGACTCTTAGCTGTGAGAGAAGCGTCTTGGGAAGAAGGCAGAGTGGAGAGCGTCACTCCAATCCTAAAGTGATGGCTCCGTCATAGCTTGTTTTTAGGTATTTGCTTCCATGTGAGGGAAGGCCAAAGCAGAGTTTGGTGAAAAGGAGCGGATCCACATACGCCCGGACGGATGCAGCCAAGCACTTGCATCTAAAGCTGAGGTCAGGATGCAGGCATGTCGGACAGGAGAGCAGGGGTGTCCTCTCCTACCCAGGGTGCTGCAGCACTGCTAGCCAGCCGTGACATCCTTTCGGGCTCAGTCTGAACAAGTCTTCAGCGCCCTTGAGTAGCTGTTAAAAATCAACCTTCTTTGATTTCACATCCTGGAAATTCAAGAGGAATGCCTTGTGCACCTTGGGGATTTTTTTTTTTTTCATGTAGCCCTTTGCTAGAGGATGTGTTACTGTCTGTCCTTTGACAGACTGGGGGTATTAAAAATCCTTATTAAAATCCAAGTTGTGTACTTCCATTTTAGTAGGACAGCTGGGGAGATACTTCAGTTGGTAAAGTGTTGGCACCGGTGAACCTGAGTCCGATCCCTAGACCTAAGTGAAAGCAGCGGGTGTCACATAGGTTCTAGTCCTGGCATACAGGCTGTGGAGATGGGTGGCCAGGCGACCTAGCTTAATTGGCAAGTCAGGAAAAGAACCTGTCTCAAAAAATCAGGGAGCTGCCGGGCGGTGGTGGCGCACGCCTTTAATCCCAGCACTCGGGAGGCAGAGCCAGGCGGATCGCTGTGAGTTCGAGGCCAGCCTGGGCTACCAAGTGAGCTCCAGGAAAGGCGCAAAACTACGCAGAGAAACCCTGTCTCGAAAAAACCAAAAAAAAAACAAAACAAAACAAAAAAAAAAAAAACCAAAAATCAGGGAGCTAGCTCCTGGCAGTGACATCAGAGTTGTCCCTTGGCCTAAACCTACGCTTACACACAGACACAAACTAAAAACTTCACGTAAAAGGCAGAAACCATACACCTTTGTGAGAGTTGAGGTCTACCCTGGACCTAGACAGACCGGTTCCCACATTCACACGAAGAGAGACGTGCAGTCAAGAGGAATATTTGGAGCACACAGCCATCTAGCACTGTAGTTTACTGTCCTGCTGAAAGCAGTTAGGCTGTTGTCAATGCTTTCACAGCCAAGGAAGTCCACCCATGATGGGTAACTGTGCTGACGTGGACTTAATAAAACTGCTGAAGGACACAGATTCGTTGTTTGAATTTTTAATATTTTTGGGGGCCCGCCACCCAACTCCCAGATAAATCACAAACGGAAGCTTATTATTACTTATGAATGCCTGGCCTTAGCTTGGCTTGTTTCTTGCCAGCTTTCCTTATCTTAAATTATCTCCGTCTACCTTTTGCCTCTGGGATTTTCCCATTCTCTTACTCTTACTCTGTGGCTTGCTGGTTGTGTAGCTGGGTGGCTGGACCCTCATGTCCTCTCCTTCTCTGGCTATTTCCTCTTTTCCTCTCCTCCCAGGTTTCTCCTTCTATATATTCTCTCTGCCTGCCAGCCCTGCCTATCCTTTCTCCTGCCTCGCTATTGGCCGTTCAGCTCTTTGTAACACAGCTTCACAGAGTTAAAACAAAGGCAACATAAGCAAAAGTAGCACACCTTCAAATAATATTCTACTACACGGATTTAGTTGTTCAAAAGTATTTCCTAAAGACTTTTCACAAAAACACGGGCTGCTGTCATCCTTAGGTTCAGCCTTCAAGTTCAAGTTTGTGAGTTGCGATGGTGAAGGCACTGTGTGACTGTCCCTGGTTCTGTGCTCAGTTTGGGCAAGTGTTTGAGGAGCCAGTTCTGTTTCTACAGTTCTCCTATTGGTCATATCATTTAATATTTATGATTCTTATAACCGAATATACCCTGTGCCTATGTCCTTCACAGTGATAGTTTATATTAGGGAACCTGAAGTTTTCTCTCCAAACTCTAATAACCTCATCGATGTTAAAATCACAAACTAGGTCCTCATCACTTTAATTTCCAAGGGAAGGGTTGAAATTATTCTTCATTTTATTTATTTATTTCTCTGTGTGCTCGCGTGTGTCCACACATATGTGTGCATGACAGCATGCGTGTGGAGGTCTGAGGACGCTTGCAGGGGTCAGTTCTCTCCTTCCACTGTGTGGAACTCAGGGATCGAACTCAGGCCGTCAGGTTTGGTGGCAGACACCTTTCCGCATGGAACCCTCTCACCAGCCCTGAAATTAGTTTTTGTGAATACATATTTTCTATTTCACATTAAGTAATAAACATGTTGGATTTCTTTGCTATAACTATAGATGAAAATCACATAACAAATTATCTTAAGGTCAATATACTAATTATATTTAGCACCTGACCTTGGATCATGGAAAACAGTTAAGCTACAATGAACTGAATCATTATGTAAGTTGAATAAGACTCTTAATTATCATTGTGGAGAAAATTCATGGAAAGGGAAAGAGCCGGGCCCATTTTTCATCATTTTAAGAATAAAAAGGAATATATTTAAGAATATAGCTAAGATCCCAGGAAAGTTTATTTCTTTTTAATAGCTGTATTGGGGTGTAATTCACACACCACACAGTTCACCCAATTAAGGAATTTAATTTAGTGATTTTTAAACACGTTGACAGATTGTGTCGTTATCACCACAGTCCAGTTGTGGGACTTTTTATCACTCACAAGAGAAACCAAATTCCACGAGCAGTCACCCCAGCTTCCCCCCAGCCCCCAGCCCTGGGCCTCACTACCTTCTCCTTTGTGTTGACTGACTTATTCTGAGCAAGTCTTCGAGTTTAATCACGATAAAGCTTGCTTTCATACTTCAGCAAGACATGGCACGTTTGCGGAACAGCTATTGCAGACTCTTGTCTCCTGCGCGTCAGTCCCTGTCGTGGGAGGGGAACCTGCTAGAGAAACAGCGAGGTCGACAGGCCGTTCAGCTCAGTGAGCAGCGTGGCTCGAAATAGTAGGTGCTGTGTGTGGAACGGTCTAGATAGAATGCTCTGCTGTATGTGGAACGGTCTATATAGAATGCTCTGCTTTGACCTGGAGCTGGGAAGCGATCGGAGAGAGCTTGTGCTTGGAAAGCTTTGTGTCTTCCCACCAGTGGGTGTCAGCATTTGACTAACTATAACTCCTGCTGAGGCCTCCTCCATAACTAACTGCAGGCGTCAGTCTCCCAACTGCAGTAACAACAAATGACATGATCTTAATCCTGTTTTTATTATCGTACCATTAAAACCTCTTAACAAATCACATTACCAGTGTATTGTCTTTTCTCTTAGCTTTAAAGGATTAACATCTTCCTGCCTACTGAACTTGAACTCTGATTCCTCAAAACCCATTTCCAGGGAATCGTCCCCTCACAAAGAGTTGACAGGATAACATCGAGCTCTGAAAGACTCGCGTGAGAAAGGGCTTGGATTTCTATGCAGCACATTTTAATGGTGTCGACGAACAAACATAGAGATGTTAA
Organism: Peromyscus leucopus; assembly: GCF_004664715.2. Classification (NCBI taxonomy): domain Eukaryota; kingdom Metazoa; phylum Chordata; class Mammalia; order Rodentia; family Cricetidae; genus Peromyscus; species Peromyscus leucopus. Next base: position 55,055,525 of record NC_051072.1, on the reverse strand, counting down.
GAAATGTAGCTCTGATTAGCCTTGTCATTTGATTAGCCTCGTCACGGGCAATCAATTGCCTCAGGCAATTAAATGCTGGAACGTTCCTTCGCTTCACAAGCTCTCTGCCATGCCCACTGTTTGGTCTCCCTTTCTTCTTGTAGGGTACCTCCTAGGCAGTGAAGACTATTACACCCACGAGGTCTGCGCGCTGATCGAGCCTTTGAACGTTACCCGGTGTGCCCTCGACTTCCGAGACGGTGAAGAACCCGCGAGAGAGTATACAAATATTTATTCAACAAACATATTTAGCAAAAGGGCTACAACCCTCATAGCTAACCACCCACCAGAGAAGGTAAGGCTTCCTTCTTCAATATTATCAAAATTCTGTTACTTCTAAAGGGTTGTTTTTTTTTGTTTTTTTTTTTTTTTTTTTTTTTTTTTTTTTTTTTTTTTTTTTTTTTTGGTTTTCCGAGACAGGGTTTCTCTGTGTAGCCCTGGCTATCCTGGAACTCACTCTGTAGTCCAGACTGGCCTTGAACTCGCAGAGATCCACCTGGCTCTGCCTCATAAGTGCTGGAATTAAAGGTGTGCGCCACCACCACCGGCCTTTGCTTACTCCTAGGATACCCCGCTTTGCTTACTCTTAGGATGCTCTGTATGCATGCACTATAAAGTGGGTAACAAAACCAGGCTTCTGGATCCACGTGTCTGTGTGTAAGGCAAGGCTCCATTCTAGAGAACTGTTAGGAATTCAGGGGTCAGAGAAAGTCCTCTCCTCTTACCCTTTTCTCTTCATGATTATTTTGGTTACTCTCAACCATTTGTATTCCATGTTAATTTTAGAATCGGTGGACCAGTTTTTACCAAGAAAGCAAAAGGTGGCTGCTTTATTTGGTGTTCATTGATCAACTTAAAGGAAATGGCCATCTTAAATACTGAGTTTTTAAAATTCGTATGCCTGCTATATTGGTTTTCACAGGAACGAACCACAAGTAAGCTGTTGGGTATATCATGTGCAGACTTAGCTGCAGGTCAAAAAGGAGTTGTGAATAGCCTTAAACCCAGACTGTCTGGATTTAGCAATCTGAGGGCTTTTGAAGGGGGGCCGATATTTATGTTGTTAGATATGGGGCTCACAAGAGTGTCCTTGTGAGTTGTATTAGTACACTCCCAAGAAATGTCCTTCAGTGGGAGCCCGCCTAACATGGAGGATTCCAGAATGTGCAGGTCCGTCCTTCCACACTTGGTCTCTTTGACAACGCCTGGAGGTACTCAGCATAGGTCTTGATGAGGGCTCTGGCTTGCACACCTGTTCAGACTTAGTGACCCGCTAATGACTCCCTGTCTGTATGAAATCTCCCAGCTTCTGTCTTAGTCAGCATGAGGAATCTTCCCAGGTGACTGGTCTCAGCTTTGCTTCACTTTGGATTTTTATTTATTTGTTTATTTATTTATTTGAAGAGTGGAACCTAATCTTATTTACAGAACACTGCAGGATATGAAATTCCACACAGAAATAAGAAACTCAGAGGACAGTTTGGCATAGTATATACAGTTCACAACCGTTCAAGTATCATTTCTTTGTGAAAGTGCTACAATGAACAAACCACATGTAAAAAGAGTCCTTAGTAGAGAAACAGTAAGACAAATTTATGAGGAACACAGCGCGTAGCTAACAACTTTGTGCCTCAGCTGGATGTTAGAAGTTAAGGGTCCCGGGAGCCCCATCCTGAGCTTGGAAGGCAAAGCTTCAGAGGTTGTTTCTGGCACCGCATTCTGATCTTCTCTTCCTCCACCGAGAAGTGCTTCTCAGTCAAGCTTAACGAGGCCTCGTCTACAGACTCATTTTCATGGCTCCACAGTGCTTCAGTCTTGTCCCAGGCTCCACACTCTTCAGTCATTATACTGAGTCTCCGTCTTACCCTGTTTCTCGGCAACCTGAAAGATACCAGAAATGGCATCAAGAGGCACCAGAATGGTTTTGGTATCCGTTGCCCTCAAGAGGTTCATCGAAGGTTCTATTACACTGCAATGAACAAGATACACAGTGTCCCACCACGAGGGGGGTTGGCTGCAGCCCACACAGCTCCCTTCTGTGGCTTCTGCCTCAGAGGGGACACCAGCAAGAAGCGGGAGGAAGCCATGACTCACAACCTGCTGTATCTGGTCCTGGCGTCCAGCTGTGATGTTTGACCTCGTCCACGTGGCCTCCTCCTGAATGTTAGTTTTGGGGTTTGTGAGCAGGCTGGGAAAGACTGCAAGTGCTCCTGCGTCTGTCACAGTCTGAGTCTGCTCATCTGTTCCAGTGACAGTATTCCCCATGGCTCTTAGTGCAGTCACGGTTGGCAATTCAGTAGCTCCTAGAAGCATCACAAGTTGAGTACAACTCCGGTCTTCACCCCCGTTTCAGTGCGCTCACATGGACCATCAGTCAGGTAGGAAATAGCCCAGCAGGGACCTGCTGATGCTCCTGGAGCATTGTGATGCAGGATACACCTCAAGTAGGAAGAATCTGCTCATCAGCAGCTGAGGGGGGTGCAGAGGTTTGGAAGTGTCCAGGTAAGATTACGTAAGTAACCACACGCCAAGGAAGACGGGTCAGTTGTAAGAATTGCCAGCCGTGGATCAAACCGCACCGTATTTGATAACTAAGTCTCAGAAAACTGAACCGTCACCTGCAATGTTTCCAAGAGCCCATACAGCCTGCTCCCTGATGTGAGCAGGGGGAGACGCCAAGAGAGAGAGGAATGCTGGGACAGCGCCCCTATCCACCGCAGCCTTGGTCTGTTCAGATGTGCGATGTTAGTAAGCGCCCACGCAGATTCACACGGAACGGGACTACCACCAGTTTTGCCCAAGAAGGACACAAATTTTGAGATCAAACCAGCCCGGATGATGTCGTCCATAGGGGGCCATTTCTCCCTAGAAAGCAGTTTCCGAGCAACTTGAGGAGCTTGGAGCTGGCTTTCCACATGGTTGCTGTTCATGCCTTCCACAGTGTCCTCCACAGACCAGTTAACAGTGCCCTGATTGGGGCGGGTTTCCTGCGTGGAGAAGTAGCATCGTCGGGAAAGGAGCTGACCTTTGTTTCTCCTCTTCAGCATCTGCTCATCTTTCTTCGCTTTCCTCAGTTCCACATGAACATCTATTCAGCGGCGCCACATTTCAGTACTGTCTTTTCCCGTGTTCTTGAGTCTGTTGAGCCAGGCAGCCGGTGCATTAGCGTTCTCCTTGGTGGACATGGTTGCAGGAATAACAGTGTGCTCAGGGTTCCCCGAAAGGCGGTGCAGGGCTCTCAGGCTGCGGGGTCAGTGGCCCTCGAAATGTCCACTGCGCCTCAGCCCTCAGACTTTGTCTCACTCTGGATTTTTAAGAGCGCCATGCTGATGTCTTGAGACAACCGTGTCTGCCGTGAAACATGAAGAAAGGGAAATGTTCTCTCAAATGTTTAGAGACATGAACGAAACGGTATTGTCACCCAGGGGCCTCGTAACATCAGGCGGCTAAGAGGAAGCAGCTGCGGAGAAGCAGTTCTCTGTGGGTGGGCGGTTGAGTTGGGCTGGTGGGGAAAGGGCCGGAACGGGGGACACTAATAGACCTCAAGAGCTCACATGCTATGGGAGGGGTGCTGTCAACATGGCACTGCCCACAGACAGCATTACAAAGTCAGCAGATGGGGGATGGATGCTTCCTGCCTGTTGTGTCTTAGATGCTCTGAAGAAGTCGACGTCCTTCCCAATGTCCCCAGGCACAGGCATGAGGGAGGAAGGAGATAATAGTCAGCAGCAACCCGACCATTTTCACAAGGCAGCTCACACACATCTTCCAGTTTCAGTTCTCAAGACAGGGATGCATCTCACCGGCTTTCAGGAGCTGATCTTGGTGACATCTTTGAGCCTGATTCGGGGCTAGGCTGTCGGGCGCCATGTATAGGTCATAACATGGCACTTGTAAGATGGAAGTCACTAAAGGAATTCGCATGAAGTACCCACAAGTCAACTAAAAATGTGCCTGCTTTTAAGGGGCAGCTGAGGGAAAAAATCGATAGAGCTGCTGTGTGGCAGCTGAGTTGCTGATGCTGGGCGTGGGGACACTTCTAATGGCGTTACATGTGTCAGGAAGGGACGTCCTTTCTCCCTGATGGCAGGGTGACTCTCACAGTGGTAACATTCATTAAAAAAAAAAGTAATCTATTCATAACATGACTTTCTGTTGAAAATAGCACAGTAGCACTTTGAAGAACTAAAAAAAGAAGAAAGAAAAAGATCTAAAACATCTCTAAGATCTCTGCATCTTATCTACTAGAAGCTTCCTAAAGAAAACAAAACAAGAACTCCTGTGGAGACTCTCTCTTTGCCCTGGCACAAGTTGGGAGGAAATTGTCTTAATTTGGATGTCAGAGACAGAAGGGGCCCGAGTACCAGTGTGACCTGTATGGATGGAGGGGAAAGTGTGTGTGTGGAGGAGCAGAGGCAGAGCAAAATGGTGTTAGAAGTGTGGGTATAGAGTTTAGGAATGGGAATTTGAAATGTTTTTCATGGATATGTGTATAAAATTTAATTTTAACATTTAATTTGGAATATCTGGACTCCAAATAAACTTTTGGGTGTCTATTTGAGCTCCCTGTACGAACGGTCCTTCCTCTTACCATGCGTCTGCACCCCCCTAACTGATTGCACACACGCTATCAAAGGGATGTATGTATCATTTAAAACAATTTTACAGCAACAAACAAGTGAAGTGAGCCCCTCCCATCTGCCTTTCTGCCTCCTTCATCTATGGTTTCAGTGCCTCAATTACTCTAACAGAATAATGTGCTCATTCTTGGATTGAAGTCAGTGATTGTCTCTTTGAGGGTTTTCAGCTCACTGGAGAATTCTGTAAGGCGCAGTGCAAGGGATATCTGCAGAGTGGCCCCCTAAGGAGAAGAGGTTGGCTAGGAATACCACAGATGCTGAATGCTATGAACTGACATCAGAAAAAACAAACAAACAGACCTTGTGGACCATACTTCTTACTTCCAGGAATTAAATTGGCCTTACATTTATTTGGCTCAGCATCAAAGACTAACAACACACTGTGTTTCCTCAAAAATGTGTTCAAAAGCCCTGCAAATGTTTCTTTATTTTTACCTAACGTATCAGTGCATGTCACCTTCATAATAGTGAGGTTGCCAGTAGGAAACGCCTCATCAATTAATGGTACGAGCGCATACCATTTGACCTCTTAAAGCCTTGGTTAATTCATCCATAAAATGGGTATCACGCTGGTTTGGGGTATCAGATGGCACAGCCAGATAGTCATCAGACTGTTGATATTATTGTTTATCTGGGTCAGAGCCTTCTCTCCTGTCCCATTCTCGAACTTTGACCTTTAGGTTGGTTTTGGGTCTTCTGTCATCTTTTGAACATGTTTACTGGGGCCTAATTTGCATAGCATAAAATCCACCCACTTAAAGTAGTATGCAATTAAGTAGGAAACTTCAGAGGTGTTTGGTCATCACCACAGTCTGCTTTCAAAATATTTCATCACTCGAGAAATTTCTACCTGCTAGTAGTGCCGCATCATTCCTGTCCCAGAATTCCCTATAGCCACAGACAGCCACTCACCTACTTGTCTCCATAGACTTACCTCTTCAGACTATTCAAATCAATGCAGTAATGCAAGGTATGGCCTCTGATTGGCTCTTTTCATGTTTTCAATGCCCAACTGTGTTGTCCCGGATTGTTTCGTTGGTATATACCATGACTAAGAATATTCTAAATTTTATTTATCCACTCATCAATTTGTAGACATTTGAGTTTTCCTACTTCTTGGCCATTATGAACAATGTTGCAGTGAGCCTCGGTGTACATTTTACATGGACATGCATTTTCATGGTTTTCTAGAAATAGGAAGGCCAGGGTATGTAACACTAAAATCTTCACACTGCTTTTTCAATGTCTACATACTCTACATTCCTACTAAGAGCAGTTGAGGATTCCAGTTTCGCCATAGCCTCACCAACATTATTGTTTCCTATTTTAAACACTCTAAGCATCCTAGTGGGTATGAAACAGTGTCTCACTGCAATTTTTGTTTAGCAGTCCTCTGGTTATGAAAATTTGTTACATCTTTGGAGAAATGCCTATTTAAATTCTCTGTGCTTAACTAACTTGCCTTTTATTGTTGAATAATTTATGTATTCTGGATGTAATCACATATATGACTCAAAGATACTTTGGGTGCCCTCTGTAGGTTGTCTTGAAGTTATTGATATGAACTGATAAATCTTAACTGTCTCATGATTTGCATTTAAAGCCTCCATCCCTTTGAACTGATGCCTCCAAACTCTCTTTCCAGCCGCTGTTCCTCTACCTGGCTCTCCAGTCTGTCCACGATCCCCTTCAGGTCCCCGAGGAATACATGAAGCCATATGACTTCATCCAAGATAAGCACAGACGGATTTATGCAGGGATGGTGTCCCTCATGGATGAGGCAGTGGGAAACGTCACCGCAGCCTTGAAAAGCCACGGGCTCTGGAACAACACGGTGTTCATCTTCTCCACAGGTCAGTCTGCCGGTAGGCTGTCCGTCTCTAGGATGTGGCATTCAGTAGGTGGAATAAAGACAGATTGGAGCAGCCGGCATTTCCTTATGAAAACAAATGCTAACTGCAATAGTGGAACCACAGTCGCAGTTCGAATAAGGAAACGGAATTACATATCTTTCCTCCTTTTGTTTGTATTTCCAAATACACCGGGTGTGTACTTGAAGACCAGCTCTCACTCACTGACTGACTGAGTTAGCAGGTTCCACACACCCACAGGGCATCAGGGTGGCAGGTCGCCAGAGTGCCTTGCCAGCCCAGCTGTCTTCTCTGACTACCACTGTTGCTAACTGAAGGTCCCCGTGTCTGGGCAGAGATGGGCTGTGACACTGTAAGACAGATTAGAAAAGGAGCCGATTAAACTTCAGCCAGAGTTTCCAAGTATAAGGTACTTTTGTATTAAAATAGTTTTCTGACAATAAAAGTCACGTATTCATTGCAGGGAAGGTAAGCAGAGGAAAGGGGAAAGAGAAGTAGAATCTCAGCCCCCAGGATGCCTAAGACGGTTTTCATGGAGTCCATCCGGGACTTTGAGTAGAAATCTCTTATGGTCATGATTCCTTTCCTCCACCAGAAACAGTTTTTTGAATTTCACTCCAAAGGGACTTGGCAGAGATCTTTGCTTGTTCCTTGTCCTGAACACTCAGGCAGCGTGTTCTTTTCTCGTATTGCTGATTTTGGGATTGTTAGACATCCACCCACCCCTCCTTCCCCACTGTGCAGAACGTCCGATGTTTGCTTACTTGATCAGTCTTCTGACGGTCTTAGTTTCTTGTTCTGTTTTCCTTATATTTCTTTTACTGTTTGGAAAATTTGCTTATCAGTCTTTCCTAAACTTGGCATTGGCTTGATCTCCATCACTACCATATAGGACAGTTTTAAGAGCCTCATGTGTTCAGTTTCACCCCCACAGTAATTCACTCCCCGAGGACCGTTCCCCCGTCTTGCAGCTGTGAGAACTAGACCCAGAGAAGTTAATACTTAGCCCCTGGTTACACAGCCACATCTGGGCATGTCTGGCTTTCTGCTTCAGGCTCTGTGGCATTTTCTGGCCTCACAGATGGCCATCTTTGTTTATCTAAGACAAGATCTGGTTACCATATAGCCACGCTGGCCTGAATTCTCAGTCCTCAGCCTCTTTGGTGCTGGGCTTGTGTGTGATGGTGAGTTGATCACGTCCCTGATGAGTTGATAGTGCTTGTGTTCTCTTCCACCTCCTGACACAGCAGAGCAGCTTCCATGATGGGCTGCAGTGATGAGCAGCTAAGGATCCAGGCAGGGCACGGTGGCTCAGTAGTGTCTGTGTGAGCAGCTGGTGTCGTAAAGTACCATCTAAAGACTATAATTTTCCAAGTGTTCGCTTGTACTGGTGAGGGTTGAATGTAAGATAATTTTTTTTTTTCACAAAAAAAGGAAGAGGGGAAGGAAGATGTCACATATGTGATCCTTTATAGGGTCTCTTATAATCTGGGAGTCAACCTCAGTTTACTTCATTTAAAAAACTCTTGTATAGCATTTTTGATCAGTCTGGTGTTGAAGGCCTATGGAGTCTCTAGAAACACTTTGAAAAGGAGACCAGGATGCTTCACACCGATTTAGCAATTATTCCTTGAAAATCAGAAATGCAAAAATTGGAGCCTGTAAGTTAAAAAAAAAAAAAAACCAAAAACTCAAGCCTTTGTTGCATAGATCATGATTACACAGTTTCTGGACAGTGATTTCCTGAATAGGGATTAATATGTTACTCTTGAGCTAAAGAGGGCTCAGCAGCGAACATGTTCACTCTGGAAACTTAAATATCTCAAAGTGACTCTCATACAAGCAGAGAGATTGGCGTCAAGGATGTCTGGGAAGAGATGGGATAAATTTTTTTCGTGATATATGAGAATGAAAAAGTATTTGAAAATCAATGTTTTGTGTCATAATTTCAGATATGTGTGTGTATTTTATAAACATCTGAACATTTTAGTCAATTTAGCAAAAATAATATTTGAAGCTTTACTTTGAAAAACTGTACCTTATAATAGGGCTGTCATATCCCAATATGATGGTGTCTTAACCGATGGATTAATCCTAGGTCATCTTTGCTTTGTTTGGGGGCCCAATGCTTACGCCTATGCGTTTTAATAATGCTCCTAAATTGGATTCAGTGGAGTTTTAGTTAGGATTTCCACATCAGTTCACAAGCAAGAGTGGGGTGGTTTCCTTCTCCCCTGGCAGGCTTTGCTGTCTTGGTTGGTTGAATTCATGTGATACAGAGATTAGGATGTTTTCCCCATCTCTCTCTAGGATCTAGAGTGATAGGCGGTCGGTCCCTGGAGCCATCTCTGGAGGCCTTTTAAAAGTTATCTCCGTGGTTTAAATTTTTTCCTTCCTTAGGTCTAGATGTGAGTCTTCAAATGTTTTCAAGTTAGTTTTGCCCGAGATAACCGTGACTGCCTTGACTGTTCCTCCAGATGGTTCTCCATCCCGGGAAGTCTTCTCGGCCTGTGTCTGAGCTTGCTGACTTTGCTCGGCTTGATTTGGTGGTGGGGGTTGTGTGGGGGGGGACCCAAACTTTGATAGGTTGAATTGCTGGCCAGCTTCTTTTCTTATTCCTTTTTGGCTTTCTGTCCGACCATCCGTCCGTCCGTCCGTCCCCTCCTTCTCCCTCGCTCCAGTGTTTCTGTGTCCCCCCCACCCCCTCAGTCCCCCTCGCTCCCCTGTCACCGGCTGGAGAGTTCTGCCGTCCGTGTCCACGGTGCAGATTATTGTGACTGTGTATTTGATATCTTGGCAGTCCGTCCTTCCTTTGCTCGGTCTGTGCCCTTCTCCGCGGAGTTTCACGGTAAGAGTAGCCGCTGCGTCAAGTCCTGACATGCGCATGCGCTCAGGCCCCCCCTCCCCCCCACCCCCCGTGTTTGCCTCCACTTACCCTGCACTTGCTCATGGTGTGAGCGGGACAGCTCGAGGTTCCTTTGTGAGCTAGTTCCTGTTCCATTTCATCAAAGAAGGAACCCCAACTTCAGGAAGCCGAGAGATGAGTCCCATGTCAAACCCGTGAGAGAGCGCCAGAATTCAAATTCAGGTCGAGTGGAGTCAACATCTGGTTAGCAATCACTCGGCCTTCTAGCTCCTCTCCTTTCTTTGACCTCCCTCTCGGCTTTCTGAGCGGCTGTTCCCAAAAGCCAGCCTCTCCCCAAGTCTTCCCGAGGAGAACTTTAAAATCATCATTTTATGCCGACTCACGCCGGCTTTCTCTGAATGTAAGTGATGTAGAGTCCTTGTGCACAGCACACATGGCCGTCTCTCTGTCCCCTGGCCAATTCTGTTCCACATCTGTGGTTGGGGTCAGGTTGATAGACACAGCGCACTGAGTTCCCAGGCCTTCAGGGGCGAAGTGTATTCCACCCTGCAGAAGTAAATCATTGTGTTTCCTTCCCTTCTGGCCATGGGTTCTTTGACCAGCCCAGGCCACCTCCACCTGACTCCCTCAACTCCATCCTGTTAATGTTTTACTTTTGGAAATTGCCAGGAGACCCTTCCTTCCCCCCGTCCCGTCTTCTAGCAGTGATGAGGCCTCTCAACTATATATAGAAGGGGAAAGAGGTAATAATTCTTTGGTTGTGTACAAAATAACACTCCTAGGCTTTCTCCTGCCTCCCTCCATTCAGGTAGGTGGCATGGCTCTGTCCAGAGACCAGGTAGCTCAGGTTAGCCCTGTTTTCCTCAGCCCAGCATCTCTGGCCTGAAACTTTGTGAAACTGTTTCAAGATTCTAGCATTAGAAACTGTTTCCCATTGTCATGTCCTGAGTCATGATTAGTTCCCATCTCCCTCTGATTTTAGCTAGATATTGGCTAAAAGATGCAATGTTAGCCGCAGTCAAAAGGACAAGATTTTAGCCTGGACTCCCATCACCATGGCTCATCCTTCTAGTTTCTAAACTTGGGGAGTGAGAGTCAGTCTTTGATCAGCTCTATCAGTGGTTCTCAACCTTCCTAACACTGCGACCCTTTGATACAGTTCCCCATGTTGTGGTGACCCCCCCCCCAACCATCCAATTATTTTCTTGCTGCTTCATAACTGCAATGTTGCTACTGTTATGAATCGGAATGTAAATGTCTGTGTTCTCCGATGGTCGTTGGGGGAGGGGAGTCGTAGCCCACAGGTTGGGAACCCCTGAGCTAGACCCGGAGTCCCTGCAGAAGAGACAGTGGTGTCTTGTACATGTCTACACCAGCTCTTACCAGCATAGCTCGTCTCACGTGGTTCCACTGAGGCTCCGACTCTAACGAGAAGTAATTTGCATTTCTTTCTCCGGAGGGTTTTCTGTGACTCTGGACGCTTTATTTCCCGAAGTCGCGTTTAATAATGAGCACGACAGTGTGGTTATGCCCCGGGAGAGAGGGCCTGCGCTGAAACCGTGTGGTTCACCGTTCCCGATTCTCGCTCTGTAGGGCTCCTCTTCCCTGTAAGTGCTCGTGTTTGAGCATCCAGACTGGTGAGCGTTGAATGTGTTAGAGAGCACGAAATGCACCAGCTTCCTGGTATCCAGCCCGTGCTCCATGGCGGAGAGAGGCAGGCTCTGGGTTAGGCTGCCTCCAGGCTGCTAGCTTTCTTTTTAAAGTTCCCTTTATAATCTGAGAGCTCCACAGGGTGTCTCCTCCTCTGTTACACTCTTCTGAGTGTCTGAGGTGACCTTTCTCCGTGCATGGTCTTGAGACCTTCACGGCACTGTTGTTATCCCCGAGTTCCTGAGGTGTTAACTGCCCAACACTGTGCAGCTACTAAATGCCACTGAGTAAAGTAGCTAACCTTATGTCATGTGACTTTCACCTCAATTTAAAAAATGTTACTGCCTTTTTATTTATTTGTGTGTGTGTGTGTGTGTGTGTGTGTGCGCGCGTGTGCGCGCGCACGCAAGCATGCATTCCACAACTTATGTGTGGAAGTCAGAGAACAACTTGAAGGTGCCGGTTCTCTCCCTACATTGTAGGTTCTGGGGATTGAACTCAGGATGTCAGGTTTGGCAGCAATCACCTTTACCCACTGAGCCCTCTCAATGGCCCTCACCTCGATTTTTAAGGTTCATTTTCTTGTGCTTTCCCGCAGATGTACTGACTCTAAACCCCGAGATTAGGGGCTTTGGAATTTGTAACACTTCACACAATTATTTTGTACGTAGAATTTGAGAACCTCTGAGCTGGAGGTAACTCTCTCAGATCCTAGGAATTTACCTTGCTGGGAATGGACATCATGTATACACACAGACATATCCTCCACCCTAGGAGAAATATGTACTCTGATCACATGCTACCAGAGAAGGATTAGAGATCGCTGTGTAAAAAGAAACAAGACAGGGAATATTTGCTAATAGTTGCATTAATCATATGTGTATATGTGTATCTGACAGAAACCAACTGAGCCATGTTCAGCTTCTCCCAGGTAGCTTTCAGTTGAAGAAGTGGGGGCTGGAGAGATGGCTCAGTGGTCAGAGCATTGGCTGCTCTTCAGAGGACGCAGGGTCTACTCCCAGGACCCCATGGCAGCTCACAGCCATCGGTAACTCCAGGTCCAAAGGATCCGATGCCCTCTTCTGGTTCTGAGGGCAGTGTACACACATGGTGCAAACGTGCATTCAGGAAAAAGTCCATACACATGAGATAAAAAGAAACAAATGTATTTTCAAGAGAAAGAAAATGTACTCATTTCTGGGTTCTTCATTAACGCTAAGGAGAAAAGCTTGACATTATTCATGCTGTTACTGATAAAAATTAGAATTGATTGATTAATGTCATTCTGTTATGGATTTGATTAGGACTTTTTTTCCCCCTTGTGTTAGGGATCAAATCACAGAGTGTCACACTGAGGCAGGCATTTTACCCCTGGCTACAGCTCCATCTCGTGCTATTCTTTCTGGGTCTGGGATTAATTTTACCATAAGCAAATACTGCTTGTCTCATTGCTCATGCTACCATTGTGTTTTTACGTAACAGCGACCTTTTTATCCTTCTCTGATAGCCTGCCATCAGAGTTGGAGTCCATCTTTCCTGCTAATGAGTTTTGTTGATTCTGGCTCAGTTTCCCCTTCTGTTCAATGCTAATGAGTTTTGTTGATTCTGGCTCAGTTTCCCCTTCTGTTCAATGACCATTTGTTCATTTACCCAGCCTCTGCTAGCTCTCGGGAGATAACAGTACGTGTTTAGCAGGATCAGATTTCCCTGTCAACTCGGTGTGTGTGGAGACGCACTGAAAGCAGGCAGGGTTTTTAGGAGGCTCTGACAAGAAAGAAGGATGAAAGGACAAAAATGGGGGGTAGGTGGGGTGGAGCTGCAAGAGGAGATTTTAAGAAATAGGAGAATTTGGGCCAAGAACTCGTGCTCTGAACATTTTTATTCCTAGCAATGTTGATAGCTTGCTAGCCTGTGGTCTCCAGTGCGGGGGCAGTCTTGAGAGAGATTGGGGTGCGTTTGCAGAGAGCTGCAAAGCGTGCAGACTCTGGCCAGAGTGCATGTGTCATCTACGTGGCAGGAGGTTCACAGACCACGGATTCGTCGTGCACTTGGGCTGTAGACTGGGGGAACTGGGAATGTGTGAAGCAGGCTTGGCTGCTGCTCTGATTACCGTGAAGTTGCTGTTCACTGAGCCAGCCCTGCACAGTGCAGAGGGGTCTTGTCCATGATGTCAGTTAGTATCACCCTAAGACCACCAGAACCCGTTCAGAGTAAGTCATTGTAGAATGTAAAGTTTTAGCACTTATCACTTGAGCAGTCACAAAATTACGTGTAATTGATTATTTCCAACCGAGAGTGAAAAGAATCGTAACTAATTCCTCTAACTCCAAAGTCCCCTTTGCATTGAATGAGAATTCTCTTCAGAATAGGTAGCTGGCAATAGAGAGCTGCTGCATTGCTTTAAGGATGCTTGTGCAGTCGGCAGACTTGTAAAATATTGTAGAAACCTGTGCTGGGCGCGAGCCACCTGACTGGCAGCTGAGAGGCCTGGCTGGGCGCTCCAGATCTTTGAGAGCATGTCTGACAGAGCTGAGAACCTGTTTAATGAGTAAAGCGGGTTGCACATCACGCCAGCGCTCACCTGGCAGTGGCGTATGCACTCAGCACATGTCTGTCAAAGAGGAAAGTAACCGTACGTGGATTCAAACGGAGACAACATTGACCTGTCCTTAAGCAGCTAGTGATCATGTCCCCTCTGGAGACTTTGCATATTAATGTCTGCACAAAGAACATGTGGGGTCCCTTGAACTTTTATTCATAAGGGGGTGTTAATTTACTGCTAACTTCACCAAGTGAAAGTAATAACCAGTGTACTTAAGGGCTCTAGACCAGTCTTGCTTTTAGTGTGTCTATGACAGGCCACTGAGTGCTCAGTCCACATCTAAGGAAAGGACGCCTCTCAATCCTGATGTTTCTAGACTGTCAGCGTTTTATTATATTACTTAATAGGTGCAGGAATATCACATTGTCGGTATTTTGAATTTTCAGCAGGTGAAACATGAGGTAATCAACATTTTCACGCTTCTGTGAGCATATAGCATCGTGGCCTTTCTCTGAGTTTATAATTAATGGACGGTCCTATCGACCTGAGCGTGTTTATTGACTAAATTGCAGGAAGCTTTCCAATCGTTTGGAGTTATTTTCTCCTTTTCCCTTTGTGTTCCGTTTTAAAGGTCACGTTGAAGATGGCTCCCTTTTTCACCCTCTAAGAAGTTCCTGGGGCTCAGGCTCCCTCTGAGGCACGGGGGTGTTTCACTGCACAGGCTTTATGGGAGGTTGAGTCAGGCTGAGGGTGGATTGTATATAGAGAGAAAAGCACCTAGAAATCACAGGTATAAGAGGGAGGGGCTGGAGTAAAGCCAACGGCCACAAGCTCCTCCTTGCCTCTTTACAGGAGTTTAGTCTGTTCACATCTGCTGTCTCCTCCAGCAGCCTCAGGTATTTCAAGTATCAAACCTATCAAGCGGGCTAATTGTTAACATACCTGTCAACCCTGCAAAGAAATGTCATCGAATGTGTTACTTGGACAAGGCCGTCTTGTCCAAACATAACTGCAGGGTTATTCCGATGTCAGGATTCTGTGGACTAGGGAGGAACCCAGTAAAATGAGAAGCTAGTTGGAGAAGGTGCTGGTGAACTGCAGCCTCGAGGAACCCCTGGGATGAGGGAATGGCAGCTGGAGCTAAGTCTGTGTGTGTCGGCCTGCCAGCCTGGGACCCCAGCCCACGGGTGTGTTCCCTCCGTTCAGAGTGTCTTCCCTCCTCAGCTAAACCTTTCCGGAAGTACACTGGTTGACGCTCCCCAGAGGTGGGATTCCAAATCCCGTCAGGCTGAGAATGGAAACGTCACAACTCCATTCCTCGTCAACTCCGCCATGCCACTTTAAATCATAGCATCTGCCCGTCCTCTGAAGTCTCATTTCCACCTCATCTTCCATAGAAGGAGTCCTGTGCTGACCTCGGTGATTGCACATACAGAAAAGTTCTGAGTTCTGCTTTCAAGGGCTCCCACTCTAACCCACGTCAGACAAGCCATCTGATTCAACCTGCTAGTAGTATACAACTTCTTAATTGAAAAATTAGTTTATGTGTGTGGCTCTTTTGCCTTCCTGTGTGTCTTGCACCATACCTATTGCCTACAAGCCAGACGTCACAGACTGCACATGTGTCAGCCAATCAGGAGGTGCTCCCAGTGTCCCTCATTCCTGGAGCGGGCACTTTATAATCTGCAGAGTCATGCAGCACTTCCTAAGTGGAAGGTGGAACCCGGACCAGGTTGTTTGACAAGCCTCTAAGTCGGTGGGCTATGATAGGAAGGAGCAGGCAGGTCGGCTCAGTGCATAGGAGCTAAACAAGGCATGCCTGGATGGATGGGTGCCTGGGCTTCTAGAAATTTAGAGCTAGGGAAGGTTTTAGGGGAGTTCCAGTCCACCCTGATTATTGAAAAAAACAGAGCTGGCAGGCTGAGCGATGCGTGTTGCAGTAGAGACGTGGCTTCATCTTGACTCCCAAGCTTAGGCTCTTACGTCCCTGCACTGTAGGGTTCGTCCACGTGGTAATGACACAGAGATCGTGGGATAATGACGCAGAGATTTTAATGTCGATCTTGGGTAGTAGAGTGCAGCTTCAGTCACTTGGAAATGGATGCGCTCTGAGAACAGGCCTTGCCAAACTCGAGCTGAAACCAAGAACTGTGTGACGGCCCCTCGGCTTTTGGCCAAAATGTCTTTGTAACCTGTATGTAGCCACCTTTGAGAACTGGGTGAGGACTGGCATTCAAAAAAACAAAAACAAAACAAACATGCATTTACCTTTGGCTTGAAAACAGCAGAATCTCATCACTCTTTCAGACTTCTACTTGCCAGTCAGTGGTAAAACAAAATAGCTATTTGCTCTCCGCCAACCTTCCTTACCCCCTCTCCCCTCCCCCTTCCCTCCCCCCTCCAGTTTTCATCTCCTGATGGAAATGCCCATGAGCAGTGTAGAGCCCAGTGTAAGCAGCCAGAGGAAGAAAGGACTAAACACCCTGGAGATACTAGTTTATGAGTCTGCAGAAAGCGGATGGGTCGCAGGTGCCCCGGGTCTGGAATCTTTAAAGAGAGACATTAATAGTAGGTAAAGGGCACACATTTAAGTCTCAAGGGGGAGCAGGAACTGGCATTTGAATGACAAAAAGCCCCATATTGTTTACCTTCATCTCCTCCACAATATAAAAATGGAAATGTATTTCCTCTATAGTTTTGTTGTTGTTGCTGCTGCCGTTGTTTTATTTATTTTTTTTAAGGAAGAAAAAAAAAACTGAGATCGGCTCAATTTTAGCTACTGATGCACCCAAATGGCTGTTTTTGCCCCTATTTGACTCTGTGCATGTGTGGGATCCTCCCTGAGGGCCGTGGTAGGTGCTGTGTATGTCTATATCATAAAGCATTTGCTCCGAAGACAAGAGAGTTCCGGCCTAGCTAGTGGCGAGTGTGTCCTGGATTCCTCTCCTCCGTGGGGTTTGCAGAGGCCACTGTGGCGGTCTAATGAGCTCTGAGACTGCTGAGAAAAGTCCGAAGTCCCCTTCCTCCCGCAGATTATCAGCTGCCTCTTCCCCGAGGAGAGGGCCTGGGAACCAGTGCTGAGGCTCTTGGCTGGGGGCCGTCCTGCTGTTCTTGGCTTTGCCCATCCTCTGCTTTCAGAAGCATCAGATCCCCCCACCAGGCCTAAAACAATAACAGGAATGCATCTGAAGGGATCCCCAGTTACTTCTCTTGCTGACTTTGGCAGTTGGGTTGGAGCAGCAACAAAATGCTGAACATAAAAATTTTGCCTCCCAGGCTTTGTTCCCTCCTACAGAGCAACCCTAACCTCGCAGGACCATTTCTCATGTTTTCTTAATGAGAAAATGTTTCAGGGATTATTGGCACTGCAGATTTATTCCTTCCTGGTGCTTTTCACTCTTAACCAACTGTAATCTCTGTGATTTTGTTTGTAGTTTTGTTTGAGCATGGGCCGTATCTAAATGACTAAAGAGCACTCAGGCAGGGCTGGAGAGATGGCTCAGCGGTTAATAGCACCAGCTGCTCTTCCAGAGGACTCGGGTTCAGTTCTCAGCACCTATGTGATGACTCAGGCACCAGGCACGCACATGGTGCACAGGCAAAACACACACATAAATCAATCTAAAACAATAATGAAAATGAAAACATTTTAAAGCAGAATTTCCTTCCTTGCTCGCTTCCTTCTTCCTTCCCTTAAGCACTTCCTACCTTATTTATGTAGGATTTTTTTTTTAAAGAATTGTTTCTAAAATTTAACAAACCTTGAAAGTAATGTCAGTGCGGTGGAACTTGCCAGACACCTTCAATCTCTATCTGTTGTCAGTTCAGCCTATGATCTTATCACATATTCAGACACGCACGCCATTTGTGAAATCATAAATGAAGTGGGATGTGGAGAGCGGAGCACCACGTTTCTCAGATTGGTGGTGGCCATGTGATGTCATTTTAAAATTTCATGTTGGTTTCACTTTATGCTCAAAGGTCTTTTTTTTTTTTTTTAAGTCCAGAGGTCATGGAGTAGGCTGGATGGTGGGGTCCAGCCCCCAAAGTGCTCTGTGAGCACAGTATGTATAGTACACACCACATCTCTGTGTCCTTGAAGGGAGTGGCCAGATTGGTTTCTGTGGAGGGTGTCATCAGGCTGTTACTAGGGAGGTTACCCTTTTAGTAATAAGAATTTGTAGTCAACAGGCATGGCTCTGTAATTTTAATTTAGACAAGGAACTGGTTCTGAGATCTGTCATTAAGTGAGCTACGGTCTCTTAGCTTATCTGACACAGTGGTGGTCAGAGGCGTAAGCATAACTCCTATCCTCAGTAATGAACCTTTTCTGTGTCTGAGGCTATGAACTTGTCTCCAAAAAGATCTAAAAGGAATGTGAATGGGCACACAAAATATGTTTCCCTAATTGCTAGCATAGTGCTTCCTAAAGAACTCAGGAATGTTGGGCAGGATATTTGAAATTTGACTTCACACCTACGTGGACCCAATTCCAGGACAAGAGGCAGGTGGGAATGATGAGGCTTGGGAAAGAGACTGGCCGTCAGGCTGGCTTACCGGGAGGAGATGGGATCTAAAGTCAGCCGTTCTCACAATCACTAAGATGTAGGGAGGCCAATGAAAAGGAGGAGAGGACATTTGGGGCATGGCTTTGTGCACACGCAGGGCCACAGGAAGAGGGAAGCAAAGTGGTTTGGGCATGGTGACTGAGCCAGTCCATCTTCTCAGCAGCACATGACAGAGGACAGGACAGGTCTCCTGGGGCTCTGCATCTTGTTTAAATGCATAAGGGGAAAAGTAATAGGTTAACAGTTGAGTAGTTTTCAACATTTTTATGTTAAAACATAGGTACATCATGGAAGAGAATGCAATTTTATAGATTTTTAAAGAAATGTAAGAACTCAGATTTCTACTCTTTCCTTCCTTCTTCCTCCCCCCCCCCCCCCCCCCCCCGACACCTCCACCTCCTCTCAGATAGGTTTTACTTTGCAGCCGAGGAGAGAGGAGAGAGGAGATTTCTGAACAGGGATGCTCTGACTTTTCAAACTGTATTGGTGCTAATCATTAAGATGTGAAAGAAATAGCCAGGCGGTGCACACCTTTAATCCCAGCACTTGGGAGGCAGAGGCAGGCGGATCTCTGTGAGTTTGAGGCCAGCCTGATCTACAGAGTAAGTTCCAGGAAAGGCACAAAGCTACACAGAGAAACCCTGTCTCGAAAAACCAAAAAAAAAAAAAAAAAAAAAAAAAAAAAAAAAAAAAAAAGATGTGAAAGAAAGCATGTTATGCATCACGGGAATTGAAGAACATTAGTCTAGTACTCCATATTTGTACTGTATCAGTTCACTTTTCATAGTTGTGACTACAGCATCTGGAAAAATAATGCGTGGAGGAAAGATTTATTTGGGCAGTTTCAGAGCTGTAGTGAGTTGTGGCAGAGAAAACACAGTGGAGTGGTTCATGGTGATGGAAGTGTGTAGCTGATGCTGGCCCCATCACATCAGTGGGAAGCAGAGACTCAGACACAAGGCAGAGGCAGGTGCCACCTTCAGAGACCAGCCTCCCATCAGCAGACTGCTGCAAGCCAGGCCTCACCTCCTGAAGGCTCCACAGCTTCCCCACATAATACAGACCAAGTATTCAACACATGATCATATATATTGGGGACATTTCAGAGTCAATAACATGTACCTTTTATACACCGCAACATTTTTTTTTCCCCTCTGGGGTGTATTAAAAACAACTATCTCTCTTTTGTAAATAACAATTGTAGTGAGGTTATTGAAAACCCCAAGGGACCAGTGGCAGAAATGGTTTGAAATTTTAAGTGGCTTTCTATTCTAGCTAATATATTAATGGATGTCTTAGTTCAGGTTTCTATTGCTGTGATAAAACACCATGACCAAGACAACTTATAAGAGAAAGCGTTTAATTATGCTTACGGTTTAGAGGGTGGGAGTCCATGATGGTGGAGCAAAGGCATGAAGGCAGGAGTAGCTGAGAGCTCCCCTCTTAATCTGCAAGCAGGAGGCAGAGATGGAGGAGGAAGAGGAAAGGAGAAAGAGTGGGGCGGGGAAGGAATATGCTTAGAATAGCAGGAATCCGTTGAAACCTCAAAGCCTGCCTCTAACAAGGCCACACTCCTAATCTTTCCCAAACAGTTCCACCAACGGGGTCCAAGTATCCACATATAGGAAGCTACGGGGTGGCCATTCTCATTCAAATGCACAATGGTCTGGCATGGCTGTGTGAGAACTGAAATGTCTTTTGTTCTCAATACAGCATGCTATTCTGAAAACTAAAAAGATAAGGATCACTTCTGGATGGGTTTATTTTCCGTAAGTTCTGCACTGGCTATTTAGCAAGTATAGACATTTAGAAAAATACCTAAAAGTTAAAAGAGGTAAATAATTTGTTGGTCTTGGTCAACACCCCCAACAGTTAGAACAAAAACCAACCAGTTTGCCGTCCCCACTGCCTTTTCCGGGGACAACCCCCCCCCCCAAGCCAGGGGCTTCCTTTATGTCCTCCTCACTGCTCTGTCAGCTCACGTGCTGGAAGAGTTTCGCCACCTGTTTTGCTGCATGCAGTTGAGAAGCGATAGCATTTATTTTCTCTGAGCTAATGTAGCTACTTTTCTCTAGATGGCCATCCCTTACTTGCTATCTTAGCAAGGCTTGGAACATTAATTGATTATGAAGCCTCAGCAAGATCACTTGTTACACCCAATGCAGAAACTGTGTTTCCCTCGGGTTGGTGACAGGCTGTGTGACCATTGGCTGGGGATCCTGCAGAGCACTGTAAGTGAGAAATCAGCAAGCGTGGGTCACGGTAATAAGTTGTTGCATGTCTGCAGATCCAGGAAAGAGCAGACATAAACAGTCTTTTCCTCGCAGACTTGCAACCAGTCTGCCAAGGTGTTTCCTTGAGGACTGAGGATGTGGGGAATGGATAGAGTCTGGAGAGGATACTTTCATCACATGTAAAATCATTGCCAGTAGGTGTTTCTGCCATGTATGAATACAATGTATGAGGGGTAAGAAACACACTTGGAAAAGCACGGTATTTTCATGTTCATGTTTGAGGACAGCATTCTGCTCTTAGAGCCCCCTGAATTGTCTCAGCCAGGCTCAGTCTTATTCCCTGAAGTACCCGCCCCCCTCAGCTGCCCAACCTCTTTCTATTCTTGGCTTTTGGATATACGTTGCTCTTTGTGGAGAATGTGGCACCAAAACCCAGACTTTATTCTAACACGAGGAATTTCTATTACATCTTAACCCAAGAAGACAGCCCAAACCAAGTGAAGGATAGAACAATACAATGTGCCCGAAAGACTCCAGGCCCAGTCAGTATTACATGGTCTGGACAATCTTGTTTACGGTAGACCCGATTTCTTGGCATTCTGGGGAAGGGGAGAAGGTGGGAAGCCAGGTCCAAGTCAAGTCAAGGAAGGGGACGAGGCTGAGAGACCGCATAGAACAGTTGCAGAGACAGAAGTGATTCTTGACGCAGAGGGACGTGAGCTCAAACCCTCATTCTGCAACCTGCTGCCTCAGTTTTCTTATCTTCAAGATGGTACTCGGGGTCACCATGGCTACTGGGAGGCTCCAACGAAAGAATTCGTGCAAAACACCTGGAAGAGAAGCTGGCGAAAGTCGGAATTCACAAATGCAGCTGTTATGGTGGTCGTTACTTTCTGGGCTTTGGCCGTTTTGCCTGGCCAGAGAGGGCGCTGCAGCAGTAACCTCTGGGTGGGGTGTCTTCCTGTAAAGGTCTGTGTTCCAAAGGTCCAGGTGGAGGTCGGGAATCCCGCTGTTCCATGGATGGAGGCCAGCGCCCCCTGGAGGAGATGGTGGATAAGGGCTGTTCAGGCCACAGAAAAGCTTATCTGGCAACAAACGTTCCATTGCAGGTAGGGTAAAGGTTTTGCTGCAAGAGAGATGGGAGTAAGGGTAGGAG
The DNA here is from genome assembly GCF_004664715.2 of Peromyscus leucopus. Classification (NCBI taxonomy): domain Eukaryota; kingdom Metazoa; phylum Chordata; class Mammalia; order Rodentia; family Cricetidae; genus Peromyscus; species Peromyscus leucopus. The sequence goes on along the minus strand of NC_051072.1, from coordinate 55,033,959 downwards.
GGGAAATTGTAGACTCCACAAGAGTGCTTGTGGTCCTCGGAGCCGAACCTGTGTGTGCAAGGCCTCAGCCTTGCGGCTGGGCAGACAGGGGCAGGTGGCCTGATGACCAGCATTAAATTTAAATAAATTTACAGAGATTCTTAAAACGATGCAGCGTTGCTCCGCAGAATGAGGAGTGAGAGGCAAGGGGATCTACAGAAGACACGGTGATGGCTGGCACTGGAGTGTGAGCAGGAAAGAAGCTAGCATTCGGTGGAGGGCCGTTAGGTGCAGTGAAAAGATGGTGTGATTAAAGGCTTGAAACCGCCACCCCATGGTGATCTGAGCTCAGTTCCTGGAACCATATGCATTGTGGCATGTGCGCTCTTGCAGGAACACACACACACACACACACACACACACACACACACACACACTGGAACCATATGCATTGTGGCATGTGTGCTTTTGCAGGAATACACACACACACATACACACACACACACACACACACACACACATGCACGCACACTCGGGAACCATATGCATTGTGTCATGTGCGCTCTTGCGGGAATACACACACACACACACAAGCACACACGCACTGTATATGTGTGCACGCATGCACACACACATAACTATAATGTTCCTTTTTTTAAGGATTGTGACTGGAGCCGAGTGGAGAAAGGGTTGGGGTGAGAAGGGTCAAAGCTGTATAGACAAGTTAAACCTCTGCAGGAAAGTGACGGAGTCAGTGGGGGGATCTGACGGCATGTGCTTCAGGGAGAGGCAGGTGTGGTGAACGGTAAGGTAAGAAAGGGGGAAGAACTGCAGAGAGGGGAGCCCTGAGGACCCTTCAGGAAGGACTTCCGCAGTGGCCGTGTGTGAGGAGCCATGCATGGAGGAGGGGTGCAGGAGCGGGGCAGGGCCCGTGCTTGGGGTCACATCTCTGACATGCAGCAAGAGAAGGTCCGAGGGCAGAGGGCCATGCCTCCTCCACTCATGTGTCTTCTGCGTGTTCTCACAGCCCCACCCAGGCACTGCCCATGGCTCTGAGACCCGCATTCCCTCTACGTGTGTTGCTACCCCCACTCTGTCTTGTCCAGAGTATGTGATGGTTACCCATTTCCACTCTTCATCTGGGAGAGGGGGCACCTATGCCCTGTTCTTTCCTCTTACCCTGTGAGAGTTGGGAAATGACGGAGCCGGCCTTTGTACGTGGAAAACACAATTGAGAATCTCTTAGGACGGGGGCTTTCCAGGCAGAACATGGGCATGCAGCAGCGACTGAACCAGCCAGACCTCTGAATTTAGATGCAGGAGGAATTGGTGGCCACCTTGTGGGAAAATCCTTGATTTCTGGGCTCCGGAAGGTACACAGAACTCTTTTAGGGCCCAGGGAACTCCACTTCCTTCCACGAATTAGTTTATGTGCATTTCATCGATGCAGCATCCCTGCAGAGTACACAATCCAGATTGACACCCTCAGAGCATTTGGGTGACATACGTGTGTCCCAAACCCTTGTTCATCCTAGCTGCTAGCCATGGCAGCCTCTGCATATTTGGGACGCATCAATATGTTGCAAATCACTGACATTTGGATTGGGCAGGTGTGGTGATATTTGATTGTGCTAAATGTGGTGATACTTTATTTGTGCTGAAATACGGTGATATTTTATTTGTATGTTAATGAATAAAGTTTGCCTGAAGTTCAGAGGTAATAGCCAGCCATTAGCACAAAAGTCAGGCAGTGGTAGCACCCGCCCTTAATCGGATCACATGGCCGGCAGGGTCTCTGTGTGTTCAAGGGCACACTAGGGAACAGCCAAGCGTGGTGACACATGCCTTTAATACCTGTACCAACCATAGAGACCTGGAGGTCTGTACAGACAGGCAGTGACAACGAAGTGAGGTAGCTGGGCTAAGAGCCATTGAGAGGGCAGAACAGCAAGGCAATAAAGGCGTGGGTAGACAGGAAGTAGCTCGTATTTGGAAGCTGCAGAGCTGGTGAGGTAAGGTTGGTTGGTGGCTCTCACTATTTCCCTGATCTCTAAGGCTTTCACCCCTGTATTTGGCTCTGTGTTTCTTATTTAATAAGACCATTTAGAAATTCGTCTACAGGCAGGCATATAGTGGGAGAAAGACTGTGAGGTCCTGACGCTTGACCTATCGTGAACCCTCTTCTGGTCAGGGGGGTCACAGGGTTACTGGTGCATACGTGGTGGTGTCGCATTGACTTGGTGTATGAAATGGCAGTAGACGTTCCTGCAGGGATACTTGGCCATCCCTGCCTCTCCGCCATTTCTTTCTCCGGGATGAAAGCATGGGGTTTGTTGCTTCTGTCCCAGATCGGACCGTGCGCCATCTGTAGGAAATCTCATGTGTGTGGGAAATCCGGAAGCTTGCTTGACTCTGCTCTTTCTCCTCCGCCACCTCCATTGAACCAAGACATCTCCTGTTGGCGCCGTCATGTAAAAGAGAAAGGAGTAATTAGCATAACCATCCACAGTGGAGCGCACACAGAAATGCTTGGGCCCTTCACTCTGCCATGAAAACCCAATTAGCACTCTTTTACGGTTGTAATTTTTAATTACTGTTAGAGTGGAGAAAAAATGTATTCACTAATTAGATAATTATTGGGTAGTGACCTTTTGATTTAAAAAATTGCTTTGAGTCTAAAATTGTCTCAGGAAGAATTGTTTAATAAATCACGGCTGCTTTGATGTCATAGAAAATCTTAGCACGGAGAAAGGTCTTGAATCACCTGCCGAACTTGGAGAGGACCTGACTCACAACCACAGGTAACTGCAGCTTCAGGTGATCCAGAGCCCTCCTCTGGCCTCTGAGGGAATCTGCACACATGTCACACACACACACACACACACACACACACACACACACATACACACACACACACACACACACACACACATTTAAAAAAAGTAAAAATAAATCTTCATAAAAGAAAAAGCCTTGGTGTTTGCTCCTAATTCCAGTACTCAGAAGGCTGAAACAGGAGGATTGAGTGTTCCAGGCCAGCCTATGCTAAGAGAATGTTTTTGTTTCCAAAATAAGGGGATGGGGGGGGGGGTGCGGGAGGAAAGAGAGAGGTAGGGAAGACAAGGGTGGGAGGAGGGATCTGGGAGATGGGAGTCCTTTGGTAGTGTGTGCTTATCCTGCACGGGGCCCTGGGTTTGATCCCCACCACTGCATGGACTGGATGTGGTGGCAAACACCGGCCCTCAGGAGGTAAAGACAGAGGGATCGGAAGTTCAGGGTCGTCCTCAGATACATAGTGAGTTTGAAGGTAACCTGGGATACATGAGACAGGATCTCAAAAAAGAAAATATAAGGAAAAGGAAGATTTTTTTCCCCTGAGGTTATAATGGTTTACTATACTGTAATTTCATACCATGACAGTCTCCAGATACTCAATCTTTTTCTCATCCTTTGCTCTAGTTTCCTATAACTTTTGTAGTTTTTAGACTGTGACAAATGATGTAACTTTATGGGGAGACCCAAACTGGTTTGAGAGTTCTTCATTGTGTGTGTGTGTGTGTGTTTGTGTGTGTGTGTGTGTAGTGAAATTTAGAGTCATTCCTCTAAAGAAAATACGGGACTGATTGCTATGTGCTATGTGGTGTAAGCAATGGGGGAACAGTCTACAGTGTGTGGAAACCATTGTCTGGACATCTCAGACATCTGAAATAGTCTAAAAATAAGCTTATTTCCCTAAAAATATGATAGGCCATTAAAACCAAATTTTTTGGTCACAGCCCCTAAAAGTGTCCATAAAATGAAACTCTATTGTAGGAAGCTGTATTGTGTATCACCTTCCCACAGCTCATGGTTGTATATACAGGAGTATTAAGGGCGGTCGTTTTAATATCTAATCACACCATCAGTGGCTGATGTGTAGACTCGTTACTATAAAGTTACATATAGAGTGTTTGGTTGCTATGTAGAAGATATTGCTTCTATTTACTAGTAAGTCTAGTTTCTACGTTTGAGTTGAATCCAGAGCTCAGAACTCTGAATTAATTGCATTAAGGGTTAAGAGGCTGTGTCTGGATGCTGCCAGGCCAGCGTGAGGAAGTGTATGAATAGTTTGAGTTGTATCTTTTGCTTTGTTTCTCTCTGCTTTGCTTTGAAAGTGTCCAGTTTTGACTCTCCGTAGACTAGTGGTTTAATATGCCACCTGTAACTACAGCCACATCTGTAGCAAGGACTTCCAGGGTGTGTCCTATCACACGCACAAGCAAATTCCAGTAAAATCAGGTAGATGGAGATACAGATCGCAGAAGGGCAGAATGGTGACCCAACTCTGGCCCACAGTGTCTCTGTGCTGTACTGTGAGGTGCCATTTAGCTCTAAGTAGAGGTAGGTTGTGGTTCTTTGTTTATTTGGTTTGACAACAGAAAACAGAGTATAGTTATACAGTTTTCAATTTAAAAGCAACTATGGTATAATATATGTACTATCTGATGCCGCCGACTCAATCTCCTTCCTGTCTGGAACTCTGCACTGGCAACTTGCCGCGGTGGTGGCTTGTCACGTGATGTGTCCCCTCCCTACTCTGCAAAGCTGACCCACATCGCTGGGCCTGGTTTTGACCACAGCACTCACCACAGCGGGAGCACCCATTCCTGCTTTCTTTTCCTTGTTTAACACCCGCTCTCCCAGCAGGGTTGAGCACACGGGGCGGGGGACCTTGTCTGTCTTGGTCACCACTGTATTAGGTTGTTGAATGGCATGGCTCTCCCTTTGTTGTGACTTAACGCCACTGATAATACTTTCTAATTTTCAGATCAGACTTTTTAATAAACCTCATTTATTTCTTTAGATTTGCTTTATTATTTTGTGAGTACTAAAGAGTTTTGCCTGCATATATTATACCTGTATACCACGTGTGTGCTCGGTACCCTTGGAGGGCAGAAGAGGGCATCGAATGCCCTGGGAAAGTTGTTACGGATAATTGTGAGCTACAGTGTGGGTGCTGGGAATTGAACCTATGTCTTCTGCAAAAGCAACTCTTAACTGCTGAGCCACCTCTCAGCCCACCACAGTCATTTAGATTTAATGTCAACTGTCGAAAGAAATCCTTACTGTCTTCTAATTACTTTCACTTAAAGTAATTAAGTGAAAAATCTCCTTAATTTCATCAGATTATTCATATTTCTGATTTAAAAAAATCAATTCATGATCATAGAAGAAAGTTAGAACTATTGAAAGGATAAAGAGGACAATGTAAATTATGAATTGTGTTATTCCTAAGAAAAACATTTAAACTCATGTGGGGAGATGTCTTCTGACATTAACAGTTCCTTAAAAATGTAATAGTGGAGTACGTATCTGGTAAATGAGAGATTGTGGGTTCTGGCCCCAAGATTAAAAAAATAAAATAAGGTCCGGCAAGGTAGGAAGGTGGGAAGAGCTGTCAAGCCTGATGACCAGAGTTTGATCCCCAGAACCCAATCTAGAAGGCTGGAACTGACTCTGACCAATGCATGTGTGCTGTAGTGTGTTGTGGTATCCTGTTCCCCGCCTTTTAAAAAGACAACACAAGAAAACAAACAAACAAAAATCACATTTTAACAATAGCATTCATTTTAAGAATCCAAGATTTGGGTGACGACAGCAAAGAGAGTTGTTGTTTGTTATCTGCTGAAACCTTGGGTACCTCCATAGGATACTTTGGCATAAACACTTAGTCGTAGTGTTGGGGATTAGTTGTGATGGATCTGTGCCGGCAGGGCTGTGGAATTCAGTTCCAGAACATCCGCAGCTTTGCACCTGTACTGAAATGGGAACCAGGAGGTCCTAACTCATTGTTGTATGATAAACTCATAGAAGCCATAGGCTTGTCTTTGATGGTAGTAGGGAAAACTTGAGAACCAAGTGCGGTAGCTTCCGCTGCACAACAGGTCAGCAGGAATACTGAGTCTGCGTTTGCTGGTGACTCACCATTCCTGTGAAACTCACTGTGAGTCAAAATGCATTTCATGCCAGGCGGTGGTGGCACACACCTTTAATCCCAGTACTCGGGAGGTAGAGGGAGGCAGATCTCTGTAGTTCCAGGCCAGCCTGGGCTACAGAGTAAGTTCCAGGACAGCCAGGGTTACACAGTGAAACCCTGTCTCGAAAAACCGATAGATACATAGATACATAGATAAACAAATAAATAAGTATGCATTTTTTGGGGCCAGTGAGAGGGCTCAATGGGTAAGGGCATTTGCCTCCGCTCTGGAGTTCGTTCCTGAGGTCAGTCTCCAGAACCGATATGGCAGAAGGAGAGAACTGACTCTCTAAGTTGTTTTTTACCCTCCATGTGTATGCATGCTGTGGTACACTCGTGTGCCTTGCCTGTGGTGAAACAAATAAATAAACATGACATCTGTTTTAAAGCATTCCTTCAGCAGAGCTGCTTTAAAAAGAATTTCTGAGTGAGATGGTGGTGGCATAGGCTTTTAATCCCAGCACTCAGGAGGCAGAGGTAGGAGGATCGCTGTGAGTTTGAGCTAACTTAGTCTATAAAGTGAGTTTCAGGACAACCAGAACTGTTATGCAGAGAAACCTTGTCTCAAAAAACAACAACAACAACAAAAAAAAAAAAAAAAAAAAAAGAAAAGAAAAGAAAGAAAGAAAAAAAGAAAAAAAGAAATCCTGAGAACTGGGGAGCCAGCTCCATGGACAGAGAACTTGCTATCTAAGTATGAAGACTAGAGATTGGATTCCAGCTTGGCGCTGTGGCCTGTGTGTAATCCTAGTGCTCAGAGGCAGAGACAAAGGAACCCAGAGGGCAAACTAGCAATCTAGACTAGTCAAATCTGTGAATTCCAGATTCAGTGAGAGATTCCCCACCTCGGTAAATAAAGTGGAGATGATGAGGAAGACAACCAGCGTCGACTGCTGGCCTCTACATGCACATACACATACATGCACATACACATACATGCACACATATGTACCTGTATCGGGGACTATGGGGGTCCAGTCCCTCAAGAGTCCCCTCTCAGGGTCCGGGAAGAATATGCACCAGCTGATAATCAATCTTTGATGAAAAGAAATGAAAAGAAAAGAAATGAATCTGTGTACATGAAACTCCTTAGTCCATACACTTTATTATTCTGTGTCAATTCTCTCTCTACACAGCTTCTATTCTCTTTTAGCTCCTTTCTTCCTGATTTCTCTCTATATTCATCTACTGCTCCCTCTAAGTTCTATCTTAATTCTCCCTCATCTAGGTCCTTTTCATCTTGTTCTTACCCAGCTAGTACTTCCCCATCTGACTCTTCCTCATCTTCCATCTCATCCATACGTTCTCTCTGGTCAAAATCCTCCTTATCCCTCTCCTTTCTCTGTCTCTGTCCCCCCAAGTCTCTCCAGAGTCCAGTTATAAACCCAAACAATAGCAGTCCCCTGGTCAAGCAAGGTCACCAGGCTTGAATTCTTGTGTGGTCATAAAGGCAGGTAAGAGTTTCCCCAGGCAGTGATTGTCAGGCTTCCAGGGTCAAATGGAGGAGTGATAAGAATCACACAGAGGGGCAGTAATTGTTAATTACCACTTACAACCCAAAAGGGAAGTGACTAATGTATTAACTAAAGGCTAAATTTGGGTAATATCTAAGAAGAGCGATCCTATGTGCTCAACTATAGTCTTAAACGTGATTGGTCCAAAATGTTAAGAATCTGTAAGTTGCTAGGTCATTGGGAGAAAATAAAACTGTCTTCTTTTTTCCTGTGGCTCCTATCTGTCCAAGCTATCTGCCGTCTTTCTGCAGGGTGGGGGAAGGTGTGCTCAGTCGCTAGGCAACCTGTGTACAGCTAGATGCCTCTGGTGACAGTTGAAGGGAGATCTGGAACTAGAGGTAAGATTTGGGAAAGGAGGTAGTTAAGCTTAATTGGCACATCCGCCAGACCTTCTCAAATGGATAGTCTGGATGCTTAAGTCTGTTCTTAGAGAGTACAGAGGTGTCTCTGATAAGATACTTTCCTCCGTCTGGGGATGGACCTGGCCGGATGCTGCCAATGACGATAATTACAGGGAGGCTTGAACTGGGGTTCTGGCTGTGCACAGCTGTCAGTGCAGAAGGTTATCTAAATATTCCTTTAGTAGAGAGGAAATGGTGCCCAATAAATGATGGAAAAGCTACAATAGCACACAAGAAACTCATAGCAGAAAACGACTGATAATCAAAAGCCAAATATCACCAAGGCTCCTGGAGCCTCAGCTTGACCTCTGGAAGGTCCTTGGCTTCTTTCAGGTATTAGCTTTGTCATGATCAGCTGAAATCCTACTCTGTATATTTTTGCGGCTTGCAGCACACCTGAGCACACATGTGTACACATACAGCATGCACACGTATACATGCAAAAATCGTTTCTGATTGCATGTTTGTTTTCTGGCTGGCAAATAGAGATGAACAGTATGGTTATGAAAAAATCCCAAGAGGACAAGGTTCTGTGCCTTAGTCAATGGCTGGAGGTCCCCTAAATGTCCTCTACTCCATACCACGAGCTTAGAGCAGCCAGCCCTCCTCACTGGCTTTGCCATCAAGTTGTCCAGCTGAGTGAAGTGTCACTGGGTTTGGGGGTGTGTTGTACTTTCTGATGCACCTGTTGTGCTGGTAAACCTGAAATCATCTCAGCAAAAACTGTCTATTTGGTCTTCCCTGAAATAGACTGTCTCTTCTTACTTCCTGCATATAAAACCGACAGGTCCTTCCTTTTCCTGCTGGCCAAAACCCTATGATGAGAGCCAGGTGGAAGACACGGCTTTAAACATAGTTTTTATTTGCTCTGAGTCTCTCAAAGTCTGAGAGAAACTATAGGCATCCCCTGGATGACTCCGGTAAGCCCCTCTTGGAGTGATGTGGAGGTTGACAGACAGCCCTCTGGAGAGGGAGGGGCTGGAGTGCGGACCATTAACGCTCCTCTTCTTCACCGTCACAGTATCTGGGTCACAGTCATGCAGGTCCCCACTCACCAGACCCAGGTACGTCATAGATGGTGAAGATCTGCTGACATTGGAGGGGTTAAAATAAATAGAATCTACAGTGGTTCCTCAGGTTCTTAAAATGGATATTTCAGATGAAACCTTTGGGATCTCAAAAGTGATGGTTGACCTCACTGTTGTCTGCTGAGATTTGTTTTAGAACTCGCCCAGATTTCTCCTTTATTCATTTTATTGTCGCTGTAATTACAGTCAAATACGATGGTGGAGATGGGGATGGGCTTCAGAAACCACAGTGTAACTGTGGCTTTGCTGCTAACCCTGTACGGCCCCTCTCAAACCATTTAACTAGGCCTTATCATCTTCGTGTTGATCTCTCAGATAATCTTTGTGATTCTGTGGTCCAGTGTTAAGAATTCAAAGCTCTGCGCACGCGCGCGCGCACACACACACACACACACACACACACACACACACACACACACACGAGCTGCCTATCCATGAGCCAACACTTCCTCTTTTCTGCAGGGCAGAGCACTGGCTAGGCATGATTACAGTCTTCCAAATCCTTTGGGAACCCCTCCTAAGATCTGACGGCTCCCATGACTGCAGTGTAGCCAGAATGAGAACGTGGGCTGGGGCGCTGGACTCAGGGACTCACTGCCCTAACATCCTCCCTGTGCCTTTACCCTTTCATTCTGAAGTCAGGGCAGTTTCACTCTTTAGAGGGGTGTGTGTGTGTGTGTGTGTGTGTGTGTGTGTGTGTGTGTGTGTGTGTAGGGGCAGGGAGAGAGAAAGACAGAGAGACACGGAGGGAGAGAGTGGGAAGAAGGGAGAAACAGACAGACAGACGGAGGGAGGGAAGGAGGGAGGGAGGGAGAGAGAGAGTGTCACAACAGTCCAGGTTGTGAGAACTTGATGACCTCCTCTCTTGACCTCTTGAGATTACAGGTGTACATTACCCCACGCAGGATGGAGCTACTTTTATAATTTTATAGCCGTCAGAGTTAAAGGGCTGCCGTTTTCTGAGGTGTGCCTTTCCTGGAGAGTCTTCACTGACTTCAGTACCCCTCCGTTTCAGCCACACTTGATCAGCAGTTCAGAAAAGCAGTAACAGGTACAGAACGAAAGTGGTAACTTCAAAGCATTGCCTTTAATCTCCCTGTGGGTCAACGATTCTCCAAGTAAGGTCCCAGGAGCAGCATTACCAGCTCCTCTGGGAATTTGTGAGAAAGATCAACCCTTGGTCTCTTCCCTGGGCAAGAGGCCCTTGTAGAGGGACCCTAATCCGTGCTTAGGCAGCCTTCTGGGTAATTCTGCATGCTACTGTTTGAGCATTTTTCTGGAAAAAAAAATTGGGTTCTCAGACTGTTGGGTTGTTTTTTGTTTTTTGTTTTTCATTTTAAAGTGATATTATTTTTGAAATAATCATTGAGCTGATGTGGTTTACAAATAGGAGGGATGTGTTCTCTCTCTCTCTCTCTCTCTCTCTCTCTCTCTCTCTCTCTCTCTCTCTCTCTCTCTCTCGTTTCATGTAGTCCAAGCTGGTCTCAAACTCATTATGTAATCTAGGATGACTTTAGATTTATGATCTTCCTGCCTCCGCTTCCTTAGTACTTGGATTTCAGGCTTGTGCCATCAAGCCTAACTGAATGTTACATTTTTTAAATATATATATTAATTTAAATTATGTGTACATATATATCCTAGTTAGGGTTCTTATTGCTGTGATAAAAAACACCTTGACCAAGAGCAAATTGCCTTATACTTCCACAGCACTGTTCATCACTGAGGAAGTCAGGACAGGAGCTGAAACAGGGCAGGGACCTGGAGGCAGGAGCTGATGCAGAGGCCATGGAGGAGTGCTGCTTACTGGCTTCCTCTTCATGGCTTGCTCAGCCTGCTTTCTTACAGAACTCAGGACCACCGGCCCAGGGGTGTCCCCACTCACAATGGGCTGGACCCTCCCCCATCGACCACTAAGGAAATGCCTTACAGCTGGATCTTATGGAGGCATTTTCTTAGTTGAGGTTCCCTCCTCTCAGATGACTCTAGCTGTGTCCAGTTGATATAAAACCATCCAGCACAGTGTATGTGTCTGTGTTCGGGTTTATGGATATGCCCACAGTGTCTGTAGTGCCCAAAGGATGTTGGATCCTGTAGAGCTGGAATTACAGGTGATTGTGAGCTGCCCAGTGTGGGTGCAGGGAACTGAATGTGGGTCCTCTGGAAGAGCAGTACATGCTCTTAACTGCCCAGTCATCTCTCCAGCCCCGGATGTTACATTGTTTAAAGAAATATTTTCCAGCCTTCCTATCCTTTTGCTTGGAAGAAGTTTTCATATTGCCTTCTGTTTCAAAAACTTATTTATACACTGAAATTTTAGGCTCAGCTTCTGTTATGGAAACATGAGTAACTATTGATTCAGTGATCTACTCTGCTGTGATAGACATGATATAAAATGGAGAGAATGGTCACTAATAAAACCTTTATTTCTTTCATTTTCCAAGCTGGGTTATTTTCTGTTGAGCCTCCTGGATGTCATTCAGCAGGCATAGGTTTTAGGACAGCAGGTATAGGTTACCTTTTTAAAATGACTTTGAAACAAATGGAGTTTTTCCACAACAGACCTAGAAGTTATTCTTGTCAGGGGGGAATTTTCACTAAATCCAGCACTTTCTGAAAGGAGAAAGTATGAGCATATGTCAGAAATTAAGTGATGGAAAGGGGGATAATGTCACCTGGTTTGGGTGAAGAAACCGACCCAGAAGCCCCGGCCTGGAGGTAAGAGTTGACAAAGTCAGGTCTCCAAGCGTCTGATTCCATTGTTTGCAGGACCCCTCTACTGCCTCAGAGCATCCCTGATTGGCTGGACCTTTGTCAAGAGCTTGACTCAAAGTGGTTTCCTTTTTTTTTTTTTTTGGCCTGATTTAATATAAAGCGTTCACAAGTTCTTTCAAGAACAGCACACAGCTTTGTTTAACTCCCTCAAGCCCCCTCACCTCCGTCAAGTCACACCAGGAAATTTAAGGTCTAGCCAGAGGCCCCCAAAGAGTTAAAAACTCAACCATCCTGCGGAGTAGAAGAAATTGATGTCAAAACCAGATGTGCCGCTGTGGGCCTTGCTGAATTCGTAAGTCAGGATAAAGCCAGTATGTATGCACGCATCTAAAAAAAAAAAATCTTGGCCCGTGTTGTAGAGATGAAAGGTCTCATGTGCAATCCGCCTTCAGGCCTCACTGGTCAGGAGCCCTGGTGAAGGGCCCCCGAGAGACAGGTGGCCCTGACACTCCTAGCCATGAAGTCAGAACGCCCTGTAATCCCTTGTTTTCATTGTTGGTGTTCCGGCCGAGCTGCCTGCGCCGCCGAGCCTGCCCGTTTTCATTGGCTTCGGGGATTGTTATTGGAGTGGCTGACAGCTGTCTGCCAGGCTGTCTGCAACTGCCTTCCTGTGCTCACGGCCTGCGCGGGGGCTCCACTTCAGAGCGCTATTGTTCCTGTTCAGCCCTCGCTTAAAATCTTTCCCAGCTGTATCCTGATATGGTAAACTACTTAAATTAGCTCCAGATTGCTCTGTTTATTTTATGTTAGATAAGTGACAGAATACAGTCCCAGCAGCAGGCCAAATGGGGGTGGGGGTGGGGGTGGGAATGGGGAGGGGGTGGTCAGAGGACACAAGGTCTTTTACAGCACAAAGGAGAGTTCCAGACAAAACCCCCAAAAGGCGCAAGTGTGATGCATTCATAGTCCTGACATTCGGACGAACGTGACCCAGAATGGCTGGGCAAGCGTGGTCAAGTGTGGATCTGAGCAGCAGAAAAGAAAAATCGGGACCCGAGCACAAAGCCTGACTAGACAGAAGCAAAGGTAGATATTAGGGAAGAAGCCATCGGATCTGTCAGGTTGGTTTCTGTGCCAGGTACCACACTCGATGCTCATGTCAGCAGAGAGGCCACTCCCTTAGGATCACCGTGCAAGGCCACTGTGGGCTCAGACCCAGCCCGGGCCCTTTCATCTCCCCGTCTGCTCAGCATTTGGAAACACTTGCTTCCATGCCTGAATTTAAAGCTGGAGACCCTAAGCTATCGAATCAGCTGCTTACCACAGAGCTGCGAGTGAAAATTCACAGTGGGCTTGGCTGCCTCCGCCCCTGCTGGCCCCCTGCGCAAAGGCTTAGCCGTGGCCTCTCCCCTGTGGGGCCGGCTTCTAGCCGGGGCTCTCCAGGAGGACCTTCCGCGTGCCTAACAAAAAGTGGTTTTTGACATAATAGATTCTCTCCTAGGACGAAGAGACTGTGATGGGTAGGAGTAAACCCAGATATAATATGAGAAATGAACTCCCAAATGCTTGAACTCAGCTAAAGTACACCGTGGGGCCGGCGGCCTGCTGAGTGACAGTGGTCACTGAGCGCTGTCCCGGTAACCCGAGACTCCCTAGGGAAGATGCCGTGACTCACTTTCTCACAGCTGGGCCACTCTTCCCCACCCCAAGAGTCCAGGTCCCTGAAACCCTGTCTACCCTGTGCTAAGATGGGAAGGCTCTCGAGCAGGGTCAGGAGTAATAAGAAATGCCCTCAGGAACCGCCTCTCAGTTTCCTTTTAGGAAAATAATCTCACTGTATAATTTTTTAAAAATGACAAAACCATCTGGAGAAAAATAATTACCCTGTCAAGGTCTCTTGGCCCCAGTGGAATATGCCTTTGGTCTCCATGAAGGTCCAGCACGGAGCTGCCTGGCCTGCGTGTTAACCCAGCTCCCATCTCCTCCTCCTCCTCCTCTTCCTGCGTAGCCTTGTTGACTTTTGACTGTGTGCAGGCCATGCATTTCCCCTGGGCCAGGCTTCCCATAGTTGGGTTCCTGGAGAGCAGGAACCGCATTCTCAACCTGTCTCTTCGGTGGCCACCACACTAACTTCAGCCGGGTGGCCTAGCAGGCCTTTAATCGGGGCCTTTCAAGTCGCCGCGTTCTCCTTAATTCTTACCTTACACGGCGCACCTCGTTCATTCAGACACAAGCTTTAAAACACAGGCCGACATCACTAGTCCCCTCGGCCTGTCCTCACTCACACCGGGGCACGGCCTTCCCCAGCTAGCTGGGAAGGAGTAAGTCAGGCGAGCTGAAAACGGGGTGGTGTGGAAGAATAGACTAGCGGAGACTTGGGAAGGGCAAGTGGCAGGTGAGGAGCGGACTCGGGGTTTTATTAGTTCCTGTGATGGGGTGAGTTCCTTGTGTTGGTTCCGTCTCCTGTCTCTCGAGCTCTGGCCCGTGAAACCTGAAGCAGGCATTGACAGCACTCTCTTGTAGAAAACCCTACTTCTCGGGCGAGCAATGGGAGCTGCAACCAAATCAATGAGCAACTTAAGTCAACCAATGGAACTTTCCTGACAACTGAGAACTGTGCTGTTGAAACCTAGAATGTCTTTCAGTGGCTCAAATGAAGGTAACAGCAGAAAGAACCATGGGAATTATACACTGTGAAAGGCGGGGGTTAAAAAGGATCGCCATGTCGTTAGTTTTCCCGGAGTAAAGAAGTATATATTGATACAGAAAATAGAATGAAGGAGCCATGACTGGAGACATTGGGAATTTAATGAAAGGTCCTGTAGCACGAATCTTAAATGGTCTTATTAATAAAAACAAACCTGGAGCCAGTTATTGGGGTGAATGCTGGAAGATCAGAGAAGCAGAACAAGCCACAGCCAACCTCACCTTGCCAATTTCCTCAGACTGGAAGCCTCTGTGTCCTCATCTGAATGGATCTCAGCTGAACTGCCACTCAAAAGCCTAAAAGCTTAACCAGACTCTAGTTCCTGGTCCTCACTCCTTATCTACCTTTCTGCTTCCTGCCATCACTTCCTGGGATTAAAGGCTCTTGTTACCATGCCTGGCTGTTTCCAGTGTGGCTTTGAACTCACGGAGATCCAGGCAGATCTCTGCCTCTGGAATGCTAGGATTAAAGGTGTGTGTGCCACCATTTTCTGGCCTCTATATCTAGTGGCTGTTCTGTTCTCTGACCCCATATAAGTTTATTGGGATGCACAATAGATCAACCACAAGGTCCATGTACAGAAAAGGGAAACCTATACAATAAACTGCAAGAAAACAGCACCTGATTCACGAGTTGCTAAGAACCAGTGAAACAAAATGCCTTAAAGGTAGCCATCCTGTTTGTTTGCCTCTACCGAGAGAAATGAAACCATTCTGGAAAATTGAAACCCAGCAGCCGAGGATGTAGCTCCTTTCATGTACAAGCAGCGTGAAACCCTGCATGTGGTCCCCAGCCCCACACCAAACATGTGGTAGTGTCTACCTTCAATCCCAGAGCTTAAGTGGAGGCAGAGGTATCAGAAGTTCAAGGTCGTCCTTGACTGTATACTTTGAGGCCAAGCTAAGATACATAAAAATCTCGTCTCAAAAGATTTTTTTTTAAACTTAAGATTTATACTTTATGTTTGTAGCATTTTCTTTCAGTGCTTAGAGTTGAGCCCAGGGCCTCACATATACCAAGCAGGTGCTCTACCATTGAGCTACATGTCCACTCCAACTTTATTGATAACGGATAAAAATCACAGAAGTTTTCTGTGACTAACTAGTGGATGGGTTAACAAGTGTGGGGCTTCCCACTGCCCAGGAGGAATGCTTACCACCCCCATGAGCGTGGAGGGCTTGCCAACACATCATGCTGAGGAAAAGAAGCCAGGCTAAGATTGGACTATTTTTTTTATTTGTTTGTTTTTGTTTTTTTTTCTAATGAAACATCCTGATAGAAGCAAAACTTTAAAGACGGAGAGGATATCGGTGGTGCCAGGGACTGGGTTGGACATACGACGTGAGTACAGAGATGTCGCAAGGGAGTTCGTCTGGGGTGCTCTGTTTCTTGAATGTGTTTGCTGTTATGTAGCTGTCAAAATTCATAGAGGTGCATATAGAATCAGTGGATTTTTATCGCCTGTAGTTTTAAAACAGAAAAGTGCCAGCACACCATTTCATGTCTGACAGGGTTATTTTCATGGCAGTGAGAAGGAGGGGAAAGATTTGTGTAATCCCTTATCTATTTTGAAGTCCTTTTTCCACTTGATTCATATTTAAACTTTCAGGAAGCCAAAAATGGAATAAACAATGAGGCAGTCTCTCTGGCTACATCCAGAAAGCTTTCCAAAACTGAATTTTGTGTCTCAGATGCCAGATGGATGTTTTATAGGATCAGCTTGCCGCAGAAGACTCCACTGAGAAGTGAGGTTATCAAAGTCAGGGTCTGTAAAATTAAGAGAGACTCCCTGGCTCCAGAACATACCTGCTGGTGTGTGCACATGCATGTGCATGTGTGTTTTATTTGTAAGAAGCCAGGTCACTGTGATAGACCAGCGAAAGCATGAGTGAAGAACCTGCCATGTCCTGAAAGCTCCGAGTTTTGATAGTTAGGATGGCGTTTGGAATACCTGTCCAGGGGAGTCCGTCTGTTGCCCCAAGATTCAGGGTCACTCAGTTGCAATGGCACCCAGCAGCTGACCGGGGCTGCGCTCTCTCCTTCTGAAGCCACACACCACCCTGCTTCCTCTCATACCATCATGGATCTTACTGCTTTCTGTGCACAAGAGTAGTGTGACAGAGACTTGGCTTGAGGAAACCTTTGACCTATCCCAGGGCACACATTATTTTATGTTTTTCTGTAAGAGTTTCTTAGGGTTTGTTTTACTAATAAGTCTTTAATCCCTCTTTCCTTTTTATTTTATTTTCTGTGCCAGTTAATTGTGTGTCAACTTGACCCAAGCTAGGGTCATTTGGAAAGAGGAAACATCAATTGGAAAAATGCCTCCGTCGAATTGGCCTATATGAATGTCTATAGGGTATTTTCTTGATTGATTGATATGGGAGGGCCCAGCCCACTGGGAGCAGTTCCAACCCTGCACAGGGGTCCTGGGTTGTATAAGAAGCAGGCTGAGCAAGCTATTGGGGAGCAAGCCAGTAAGCAGCATTCCTTCATGGTTCTATTTCAGTTTTTAACGTCTGGTTCCTGCCTTGAATTTCTGCCCTGATTTCCCTCAGTGATGGATTATGGCATGGAAGTGTAAGCCAAATAACCTTTACCCCCAAGTTGCTTTTTGTTAGTGGTTTTTTTTTTCTTCAAAGATTTATTTGCTTTTAGTTTAATATGTGTAAGTGCTTATCTGCGTGTATGTATGTGTACCACACACATGCAGTACCTGTGGAGGCCAGAAGGGGGCAATGGATTCCCCAGGAACTGTAGTCACAGACAGTTGTGAGCCACCACATTGATGCTGAGAACCTAACCCAGGTCCTCTGGGAGAGCAGCAGCTGCTCTCCTGTCCCCTGGGCCATCTCTCCAGCTCCTCAGTTGGTGTTTTGTCACAGCAACCGGAACCCAAGTAGGACATCACACAATATTGCTTATCGAGGTATAATTCACATCCATAAAATTAAAAAGTATGCGACTTACTGGTTTCTAGTATATTCACAAAGCTGTGCATTTGCTATCATTATCCAATTCCAGGACATTTTTATCAGCTCCAACAGAAATCCTGTACCCATTATCAGTTGCTCCCGTTCCTGCCCCTCCCAGTCCTGCAATCACCATCTACTTTTTCTGTCTAGATTTTCCTGTTTTGAACATGTGGTATAAATAAAACCATACAGTATTTGGTCATTTCTGTCTCACTTTCTCTTTAAATGTTTTCGAGGTTCATCCATTTTGTAACATAAATGTGTTCTTTATTGGATTTTATGGTGCCACAAAGGTAACTAATGTATATGGGACCTCTAGGTTTAACCTCTGGAGGAGCCAGAAAGCGTTGTGTTCCCAGCAGCAGTACAATCGGTTCTAACGGCTTCACGTGGAAGCGGTCAGTTTTTAATTGTAGCTGTACTCTGAAGTATTAGGTGGTCCCCCCTATCGTCTTAGTTTGAGCCTACTTAATGAGTAATGAGGCTGAGCATCTTGTTATGTGCTCATTGGCCACTAATATACCTTCTTTGGAGAAATCTCTCTCTGTGTCCTTTGCTCCTATTTTAATTGAGTTCTTGGTCTTTGTGTTGTAGAATTGTTATATAGCTGCCTTGAGGTTTTAAGGGGTGTCATGAAGTAGGGGTTGCTCAAGGTTTGTTTTGTTATTGTCTTGGATTTTAGCTTTGTCTTGTTTTTATACACCATCGTCTAACATCATTTGTTGCAAACACTGTTTCCCTCTCCTACCCTTAGCACCTTTGCTCAAATTCACACGATCGGACACGTGCAGAGTGAGCATAGATTCCAGTGCTCAGACTTAGAAATTCAACATGTAACTGCCTTCTTCCTCATCAGTGACCCCTGGGCTGCCTAGGTTCCTGTTCCGCTGTGTGGAGGCAACCCCATGTCATGGCCTGCGTGGCCCTTCCCAAACTGAAATATAATATTTGAAAGTCAGGGACTTTAGGAAGCGATGTGGTCATGGATGGATTAAGGCAGCTACTGTGTGAGTTGCTTTGTTGTAAAATCTCTCTTTGGTCCTCCTGCTTTCTGCCATGGGAAGATGCCTCACTGAGGGAGACCCTCACTGGATCCTAGAGCCACAGGCCTGGACATCACTGCCCCCAGAACCCTAAGCTGATGCGTTTAAAAGTCACCCGGCCAGCGAAAGTCTGTGTACACAAAAAACAGCACCTGTTTCAGTCAGCACAGTTCATCTCAGTTAATTTACTGTCTCTCTTCCTGGATCCTCTCCGGGAAGCCAAAACGCTGGAGCCAGGGCGAGAGGTGGGAGTGAGTGGTCCACATCTCTCCCTCCTCCACCAGCCTCAGTGGAAGCATCCCTGTCCCGGCCACACCTCCCATTTCACCCATCAAGATCATGCCGGGTCCTCCCTGTCGCAGAGAGTCTTGGGACCACCTCCGCGTCCATGTGTGTACTTCTCAATGACAGACAGAACGTTCATGAGTGGACCTGCGCTTCCCCTGTGCTCTGGTGTGGCCTGCCTGCCTTCTCCTCGTTCAGCCATTGCTATCCGATGCTCCAACACTGCACTTGGCACTTGAAAATGCAGAGCCTTGCTGCTCCCTCCAGCACCCCCAGTCTCCTCTGGGATACGAGACGACCCTCTCCACTCTCCAGTCCCCATGACCGTCATTCTACACTGGGATAGGGTTTCCAGGGTGGGGACCAAAGCGTCTCTGTAGGGATGCAGCTGCATTCTCTTGCTTTTTCTGCTGTCCTCTTTTCTCCTCTAACTAGCTCTGAGTGGCTGCTTCAGCCAGATGTCATCTGCTCACTCTCCGTCCCCAGAGGACAAGCATTGACTGCCCTGAATGTTTCCTGGGCTGAGTTGACAAGAATTACAAGGAACGAGAGTAATGTCTGGAAGCATTGGGAGATCAGAGTCACCAAAGGCACCCTGTTTGGTTTCCGAGTGGTATTCAAGCCTCACATGACTTTATTCCAACACGGATTACATGTGCATGTGAAGATGATTCTGGAAGAAACATCTGCGAATGTATACCTTATATTGGTAGAATCGATGATGTGACTATGGAATAGAAAGATTTTTTTCCAATTCTAAACTACCCTTCACTGTGCCCCGAGCCTCTCACTATCTAAATGATGAAGGGTCATCAGTCTAACATTTTACTCTAATATGTTTCATATAGTAGTTTCCTTATACCAGGAAAGTGGATCACTTGATGTTGGAAAAGCAGGCATAGTGCACGGCTTATCTTTAATGCTCAGGATCTTCTTCTTCCATTCCTCTGAGGGGACAGCCTCCGGCTTCCTGCAGCAGATCCTAGCCTGCTCAGAGGCGGGACGCCACCCCTATCTGTAGATTTGAGTGTGAGACATTTCGGCCCTGTGCTGTGTCTGATAGCCTGGACCTCGTGAGCTTGTTGTGACTACTGAGGGACATTTGTTTTGCTTTGGCTGATTGCTTGGTCTTGGTTTCAGACTGCTTTGGGGCTGTTCGCCTGCTCTTGCTTCCTGCCTGGTTTATCCACTCTCCTCTTGCCGGGCTCGGAGAACAGCCTGTTTCCCACTTCCCTAGCCCGGCCATCCTCGCTACAATGGCTCCCGCACTTGCCTGGGACTCCTATTGTAGACAGAGCTCACGCTCACACCCACTGTGCTAGTCAGAGGGCTGCTTCTGGCCACATGAAAGTCCAGTGTTCTGGGGACTCACAGGGTTTCTCCTTTTGACCTTGGAGTTACGTGTCATCTGCAAATTTGAAGGATCTTTTTCTTGCACTCAGTATCTGAAATTTTCAATCGGATTGCTTCATATTTGGACTTATTGTTTGTGTGTTGACCATTGAGCGTTTCCTCCCTCTGTTCCTCAGAGAGAAGGGCGCCGGCCAGTTCTTACATTCGCCTGCCTCTCCTGACACTGAACTCCAGCCACCAGTAAGATCCTTTCGCACTTGGCAAAGCTTCAGAGAAGTGCTCTGGGGAAACGGAACCGCCCGGCCACTCAATGAGGTTCATTGACCTTTCTAAGTAACCCTAAGAGATTCGGCAAAATGCTGACACTGAGAGAGCCATTTTACAAGAACTCTGTAGATTTTGACGCGGTCAACTTCCATTCCTTCTTTGGAAACATCAAACAAAATAACCGATGCTTGCCTAAATGGAATATTCCAGCTTTCTCGGATTTAGCGGTCCCAGAAACTCACTGGCCTCAACTTCCGTTTTCTTCGCCATGTATGTAGGTAGTAAGTCCATTATTCCGAAACTACAGGTCTCTCTCTTTTTTCCTATCTGTTACTAGCATTTTCTGTGCTGTCCTGAGCTTGCCAAACCTTCCAATACTTCCACGGTAATCAGTCTGTTGTTTCTCGTTAGCACTACTGAAAGATAAGCAGCAGTCTAGTCGAGAATCACCTGACCATCAGGGATGGTTTTCAGAAGAAGAGTTAAGTGCTTTGTTAGTAAACTCTAATACTCCTCAGCACCCCCCCCCCAATTTTTGGGCTCAGGGAATTTGTTAATTTTTTTTTATTTAAAATTGAGTATTTAAGATCAAACTATAGGAAAGACAAAGAAGATTTTACTTTTTTTAAGAAAAGACTAGAATATTTGGTACTTTTGCTCAACATAGCAGAAGTGACTCTTCTGTACTACTTACTGGAGGATCTGGAATATGATGATTGAACCCACATTATTTACGCTTCCTAAGAGTCTTACAACTTCATTAGGGAGCTCCCCAATCTGTGGATGCCAATGCTTTAAATTCAGAAAAAGTGTAGTGAATTAGAATACTTTTCCAGTTCCCAGACCCACCATGACTTTCAGAGAACAAATGTTCTCAGTCTTTTGACACTTGTGTGTCTTTGCGCCCTTAGTACATTTCAGAGGAGAGTTAGAATCACAGTGGTCTCTCATTATTCCAAGCAATGCCATGTCTACGGCAGAATGAGAAAGTGCCTTTACTTGCAATCTTGCTTCCGAGTCCCACCAGTCTTGATGTGGGCCTTTGCTCACATCCATCTTCCCCTATCTCAGCTCTTTCGGTGGCCAGGTCAGTTACTCCCACCTTCCCAGAATCCTCCTGGAGCCGCTCAGCAGGATCCTCCCCCAGCTGCTGGCTTATCAAGATGAAAAAGCCTGAGAAGTATGCACTGGGAGCCCAGGGTCACAGCACTCAGCTTCCCCGAGTAAAGAAACCACCACACAGCCTTGCAGATATTCAGATGAACATCTGGATAAATATTCAGTTTCTGATGCTTCATTTGAATCCCAGGATGTCATTTGCTAAACCACAGCTAACTGATGAACTTCGTTTAAACCCGTGGAAACAGAAAGGAGTCATCCTGAGTTTTCTCTAAGAATAACAAAACCGGTCATAATTCATTGCAGTCTCCTGCTCACAGTGCCGCATGTAAATCCAGCAGGGCGATAGCACAGAACCCGAGAATGTAGCTCCGACACCTGAATTTAGGCTGTGTTTAATGTCCGGGTAGTCTGCTCCGCACTGTTTACCAGCTCCGGTGACGTCCGTCAACAAAACCAGCTCATGTTTACCAGGTGGTGGTGCTAAGTGCCAGGCACCGTATCAAGGCCGGCTTTGTGATCTTCCCAGACCCGGAGATGAAGTGTCCTGCCCGAGTTCACGGTCCCATCCCCTGGGTGTGTTTCGGTGAAGTTAGCCAGGTGGCAGTAGGGACAGTGGAAGAAGTGACAGCAAGTCATCGAACAGCCAGATGGATCTGTGTTCGGACCTAGCCGACCTTCGGTTCCTCCATTCCGTATGAATGTGATTCCCCGGGCTGAGGGCACAGTTCAGTGCCAGGGCATTTGCCTCACGTAGGGAACTCACTTCCACCCCCAGCACTTCAAAATAAAATCAAATATATAGCTAATTAGTTTCTAACTAAAAGAGACCTTGACCTTAATCTCAGGAACCCGTGTAATTGAATAAGGCCCTTGCACTGCCCATTCTCTGTGTCTGGCTGTCTACTTTGTGATGGTCATGTGACTGCCCTTCTGATTTCAGCTTTAAAAAAAAAAAGATTTGTTTTGGTTTGTTTGTAGCTGCATGGCTTGGTGCTCACGGGAGTCAGAGAGGGCGTCAGCTCCCTGGAGCTGGGGTTACAGGCAGTTGTGAGCGGCCTTGATGGATACAGAGAACCAAACCTGGGTCCCTGCAGAAGTAGCAAGTGCTGTTGACCACTGAGCCGGCTTTCCATCCGTCCCATTTCATCTCTTTTGACAGGCCAAGTTACTGCTTACAAAGAAAGAAGGAGCTTGTCCCTTTTTCTCACTTACACCACGAGAAGAGCTTGTATGCCATGTTAAAGAGCTAGGGTGGCCCTGGCAAACGGCAGAGCTCAGAACAGACTTGCTAAGGTGTGACCTGGAGAGTCCCTTCCAGGCCAGCGCTTTCCAAAATGCTCTTCAGCAGCCCCCTTAAACCTTAGCATGACTGACCAGGTACTAGGCGGGACCAGCAGTTCTTGTATGTAGGTTTGATGCTTACATCCTTACTGGGGTCCAGATGGCCCATTTGCTAGTCAGTCATCTGCCGATTGAAGTAGCATCCTCTTCCTAAAGGGGTCAAGGTCAGGCAACAGCCAGGCAGGGACTTAGAGAGCTGTGTGGCATCCAAAGCTAATTTTGGGGTGTCTTCACTCACTATTTGGAGTGGGCGGCCTTCTCCTCTTTTACGTGTTTCTTTTTCTCTTAGCTGGTCCTTTTCCAGGTCTTGCAAACACAAACAGCAGAGCTTCCTTCTTAGCCCCGAGGAGAAGAGTTCTAGGGAAAAAAATGTCACCAAGGGCCAATAAAGTTAAGTACGCCAGGAGTGATGGGAATAAATGTGTGGCCTAGGAGAGATAAAGGCTGTTTGGGCTACTAGGTAACAAGTTCACCAAACATCTGACACTTAACCTCAGGTCTTAAGGTTTGAGTCCAGCAGAAATGAAGGAAGATGTGTTTACGTGAGGAAACCAATTTGTACAAAGACCAAGTCAGCCTGAAAGGTGATGGTGTACTCTCACAGTGGAAGAATTTAGTTGTGTGTGATTGACGTATAAGTGACTTGGTAGGCGTGGCCCAGAACAGGTTGAGGCCTCGTGTGTAAGGAATTCTGTCAGTGGGGCTGAAGTCTGAACTTTCCTGTGATGGGAAGTAACGGGGTCTTTAAGTGTAGAGGTGGCCCTGATAGTTTGGGGGCTTTACAAAATTACCCCTGGTGGCAACTGGGTGTTGTGAAGCCTTCTTATCCCAGGAGCCCGGGTGAGGGGGTGTGCCCAAGGCAGTAGGTGATGAACTGGAGAGCCGATTTGAATTGATCCGTGGCAGAGTTGAGTGCATGTCCAGTTCTGGCAAAGAAACTTCAGTTTGGTGAGATGAAGGTCAAGCTTTTGAGTCTCTGGTTTCATGGTTACTTTCTCAGAATCGTTTAGTACGAGAGTATTGAATTTCCCTAGACCTTTAGATAATACCAAGGTATAGACTGATTTTTCCACTTTGCATCTGAGTAATATTGAAAATGAATCCAAAAGAATCAGCTATCAGCTGGGCGGTGGTGGCACATTCCTTTAATCCCAGCACCCAGGAGGCAGCCTGGTCTACAGAGTCCCAGGAAATCAGCTATTAACCAGTAGGTCCAGCTTTGGGACAAAGAGACTTCCCCCTTGTGGAATGGCATCTCTCTGCATGGACCCTTCATACCCACAAGTGTGCCCTGTGTAGAGAGAAGGCCAGACCTCCAGGAGGATGAGCAAGATTTCTTTTCTTTTTATGTCTGTGGAAAGGGGAGGCCTTGGGGAAGCCTGAGCCAGAGCATCCGTGGGACAAAATGCAGAGATTCAGGCTGACGGCTCAGGGTAATGTCAAATAGCCAAGCCACTAGATTGTCTGGGGCCGGGGGTGGGCCTAAGAATTAGTGTTGATGTCATAGTTCCATTTCAGTTTTTATCAGCTGGATACAGATGAGGTGTCCATGTCATAGACTTAAATGTTTTTGCTCAGATCTTTGGCTAACTGATGCTTTTCCATGATTTCTGACAGTTATTTTTATTTGATAATGAATAATAAAGTGAGATTTACAGTCTATATCTGACAGCATTTGTTTCATTTTGACAGTTCTTTTCTAGACAGCAAAGGTTTTATAATTAGGTTTTGTGCCTGCCAAAATGTTGCTGGAAAAAAAAAAAAAAGCTATTTCTTTGGGAAAAAAAGTTTCATAGTTTCCAGCCTGTAAAGCTGGAGTCATCTTATTTTGATTTGGAAGCTTTTGCATAAGGCAGTCAGGAAATGAAACTAAACTTTCTCTTGAAAATGAATTCTTTACAAGAGAAAGTTCACTGTTTTATCCGAGCATATGCATTCTTGCTGTGTAGAGGAGCCACCCCTAGGGGGCGCTGAACTTCCCTCTTCCCTGGCACATCTGCCCTTGGCTCTCTGGCTAAAGAGGCAGGTGGAAACCACGGGTGTGACCATTAACAATACTTTCCTGTTAGAGCAGTCTGGAGAAACCGGTAGAGGAAGCCATGTTGCTGACTGGTGCTAGGCAGGCTTATCATTGCTAATGGCAGAAACATCACGGTAAGCTAATCACAAAAACAGTCCCCATTCAATTCCCGCAGTAGCAGCAGAGGCCAGATTCGATTTACAGCCCAGAGCATTTTCCTCTCTGACTCACTCTGTCAGACTCGGATCAGATTGCAGACACAGCTGCCCTCGGCCCCGCCACCTCTGATCTCCACCACCACCACCATCCAGTATTTTCCACTGAGCACAAACAAGTATGTGGAACTACGGGACGCATCGACTAGTATTTCAGAGAACTGCGTCTGCTTAAAAAAAGAGACAGCGGGCATCGTCCGTGGTCCTGTGCCATGTCGGTGTGGACCGGAGGAAACGGGATCCGGGCCGCCCCAGCCATTCTTGGCATTCGGGTTGTGAGCATTCCCTTCTAGTGCATTTTAAAAAATTATTTCTTTCATTTTTTGAGCACGTACTATAAATGCATCATCTCCCCCTTCCCGTTCTTCCCTCCAAACCCTTCCATATATCCCTCCTTGCTCTCTTTCAAATTCACTCTTTTTTATTATGTTTTATACATATATATATATAACATAATATATATATATGTTATAGTATATGTATGTATGTACTCCTAAATATATAAATACAACCTGCACAGGCTGTATAGTGTTATTTGTGTGTGTTTTCAGGGCTGATCACTTGGTATTGGATAACCAACTGGTGTGCTCTTCCCCGAGGAAGACTGTTTCTCCCACTTAGCCTTCCTCAGCCTCCAGGGCATTTTTGAGCGCACGAAGGGTTCCTTCTTTGAAGTTGATCCATTGGCTATAGGGGTCTGATACTCTGTGAGTACTGAAGACGACATGACATGGAATGTGTATTTAATAAACTTGCGTGAGGGCTTGGACCTGGAGTCTTGGTTTAGGTGGGGAGAAAAGGCAGTATGGGGCGCAGAGAGATGGTTCCATGGTTCAGAGCCTTGGCAGATCTTTTAGAGGTCTGGGGTTTAGTTTCAGGAATCCACAGAGCAGCTCACAACTGCTCTTAACTCCAGCCCCAGGAGATCCAGTGCCGCCTTCATCTGGCACCTGCACACGGGTGCACATAAACTCACAGAAGAACACACACATGCACATATTTTTTTTTAAATCTTAGGGGGGAAAAAAGAGAGCAATGGAGTTTGAAAAAAGGGTCTCGGATGTC
Organism: Peromyscus leucopus; assembly: GCF_004664715.2. Taxonomy (NCBI): domain Eukaryota; kingdom Metazoa; phylum Chordata; class Mammalia; order Rodentia; family Cricetidae; genus Peromyscus; species Peromyscus leucopus. The sequence continues at coordinate 55,007,853 of NC_051072.1, read as the reverse complement.
TTTGGTATCAAATGATGCGATCCGTTGTCACCCAGGCACATGCTGAAGAGGTGTTTCCTTCACCCAGCCTAAGCCAGCACCCTTCTGCACTCTCCTTCGTGAAGCAGGAAAAGGACCCGAACATGTATGTGTCAGTGACTCCACAAGAAGCTGCTGTGGCAACAGAGCCTCGAACATCTGACCCCAATACCAATAAAAGGAGCCCCCCGAAAGTGACTGTGCTCCTGCTGTCCCATGGGAAGAGTGCGTTTGCTCTCTGTTGGTGCTCACTCAGGGAGCCTTTTTATAAGCCCACGCTGCACTAGGAACGAACGTCAGAGCCTGGCACTGTGGGGGCAGAGGCCTGGGGACCAGACAGACCTCACTGGAGTCCTAGCCTTTCCATTCTCAGCTGTTTTCAGTCCTCCTCCTCCTCTTCAGGTGACAAGACCATTATTATCTAGACTGTGGGAGCAATTGTGAGTTGTGGATATCGCTCTATATAAATAAAACACTGATGGCCAGTGACCAGACAGGAAGTATAGGCGGGACAAGGAGAGAGGAGAATTGGGGAAACAGGAAGAAGGAGGGAGAGACACTGCAGCCACCGCCAGGACAAGCAACATGTAAAGACGCCGGTAAGCCACAAGCGACATGGCAAAGTATAGATTTATAGAAATGGGTTAATTTAAGATATAAGAACAGTTAGCAAGAAGCCTGCCACGGCCATACAGTTTATAAGCGATATAAGCGTCTGAGTGATTATTTTATACGTGGATTGTGGGACTGCGGGGCTTGGTGGGACCTGGAGAGAAGCCCTCCAGCAACAACTGTGGACATGAGGAACCACGACAGTCACTGCTATTTATCGAACACTCAGGTGGCATTGGGAGCCCTGACAAGGTCATTTCGTTCTCACTTTTAAACAAGAAAGATGAAGAAACTGAGGTAGCATGTTGTCCCTGGTCACCCCGCGAGTGGGCAGCTGGCGTTAGCTGTCAGTTATATCTCCATCCCATCTTAGACCTTCAGATCCTGTGAAATCCAAGTGGTGCCTGAGGTGGCGTTAACGCTTACTAACACTGAGTTCTTGCTTCCTGTAGACCTGGTCTGCACTCTGTACTAGAGTCCCCTGTATTTCCTGCTTTAGTGTTCTACTGTTCAAGTCAGCTGTGGTCCACTGTGGTCTGCAAATAGTCAATGGAAGATTCCAAAATAAATAAACTCCAAGTTTTCAATGGCACCTTCTTCTGCATGTTGACGTCTAGTGCAGTGAAGGCCACGATTCTGCCGGTCTGTGACTCGTTCCTTCCTGAAACACGAGTGTGGTAACAGAGTGCGAGAGACAAACCACAGCCATATGGCTTTTTGACTCTTAGATCGGGTCTTTCTATGTTCAGGCTGGTCTCGAACTCCTGGGCTGAAAAACATCCTCCTTAGCTGGGACAAGATGCATGTGCCACTGTACCCCTGCTTACATAACTTTTGTAACACTGTGTTATAATTGTTCTGTTTCATTATTATTATTGTCGATATATTACTGTGCCTATGGAGCTGGAGAGGTGGCTCAGTAGTTAGGAGCACCGGCTGCTCTTCCAGAGGTCCTGAGTTCAATTCCCAGCACCCACACAGTGGCTCACAGTTCCACACCAGGCATGCATGTTATACAGACATATATGCAGGCAAAACACCATGCATATAAAAAATAAAAAGTATGCCGGGCGTTGGTGGTGCACGCCTTTAATCCCAGCACTCGGGAGGCAGAGGCAGGCGGATCTCTGTGAGTTCGAGGCCAGCCTGGGCTACCAAGTGAGCTCCAGGAAAGGCGCAAAGCTACACAGAGAAACCCTGTCTCGAAAAACCAAATAAATAAATAAATAAATAAATAAAAATAAAAAAAATAAAATGTACAAGAAAATAAATTGAACTTTATCATAGGTGTGTGTAGGAAAACCCAAACTGTGGTCGCCTGGGTTTCAGGTATACACTGGATGTCTGGGGCATCCCTCCAGGATAAGAGAGGACTGCAGTTCATTTGAACAATAGTGATTTTTTTTTTAAAAAAGCAATATGTAAGTATCATATGCATGCAAATAAAGGTTATTTAAATATGTACATAAAGTCACATTAGCCCCTGGGTACTCTGCAAACTAATATGATTCTACAAATTTGGTATACAAGAAATACTACGACTTTTTTCTATAGTTGAAACTCAGTGTTTAACCCTGAGCCCTCACCTGGCTCATAAGCTACCCAGTGTTTGTCATTCTTAGAATTTCTACCCAGTTTTCACCAATATCCTTCATACCTCTGTCATCTCGGAGCAAAACCTTCTCCTCCTGGTACGGCATGCGTTGAAACTTCACCTTGCCATCCTGTCACGGGGGGAAGTGTTTCACTTTCCCACCCGGCCGGCCACGCTGTTTGCAGGCTGGGAAGAAACCGTGAATTTCTCACCCATGAGGAACGGTTCCCAGGTCACCAGAGAGTGGGTTGGTCATTGAGGTGCCGGCTTCAGTGTTAGAAGTTCTCTTGCAAGATGAACCTTTGTTCTTTTTCTTTTTTTTTTTCTGTTTTTTTCTTCTTTTTTTTTCAAGACAGGTTTCTCTGTATAGCCCTGGCTGTCCTGAAACTCCCTTTGTAGACCAGGCTGGCCTAGAACTCAGAGAATTCCCCTGCCTCTGCCTCTAGAGTGCTGGGATTAAAGGCATGTGCCACCATGCCTGGTGCTCCAAGACAAATCTTAAAAAGGTTTTCTGGCCTCCTCTGAGGAAGTGTGGAGTCACCAAGTGAAACTCCCCTGAGTTTCCTTTTATGAAGCCGGTGAACGCCAGCTCTCAGGCTCCTGAACTGTCCATTGCTGTCCACTGCCTGTAAAATTCATCCATGGCTTTGCCCATGCACCTGTCCACATGGTAGAACTCAGAGGATTAAAGGGTTTTTATCAGAGAAGTGTCATGGACCCTGGCTATGTCTGGTCCTGGAGGACAGTGTCCAGTGGGAGAGGAATGGGGGGGGGGGAAGAGTTTTCACCTCTGTTCTTCAAGAACTATTTAACAAGAGTTAATGTGAACCTTGAGTTCTTGAATGTGCTTTTAAGAGCTGGAAAATAACGGATTCCCTTTTTAGTGGTCACTGGCCACTCCTGCCCATCCTTAGGCAAAGTCCTTGAAATCCTTTCTACCACGTGGGAAGGTGGGGAGGCAAGACGGGGTGAGGGTAATGAAAGAGTTAACATTGGGAGAGACAGCTCAGCCCTTAAGAATGCCTGCTGTTCTTGCAGAAGACCTAGTTAGGTTTACAGCACCCTCATAAGGTGGCTCACAATGCCTGTGATTCCAGGTCTGGGACATCCGACATCCTCTTCTGGCCTCCACGGGTACCTAAATTTGTCCGTCCCCCCCACACACACACACTGACACACACTCACACAGAATTCACTTTTTTTTTTTTTAAAGAGAGGTGGCATTGTCCTTTCCCCCCCAGCTGATAAACAAAAAGAGTCGCAAAGGTTTCTATGAGAGCAGAGAGCATTGAAATCGGGACATGTTTGCCTGCTAACTCTGGGCACTTTTAAAGAGGTTGGCACCTGGGATGTTTTTAAAGGAAAACTGAGGAAGATTGCATAAGTTATTTTGAAGCAACAGTCCTTGGCTACAGAGATGAGGAACAGGAACAAAACTAGTCCAAGGCTGACTGGGTGGATGTCCTTACAGGAGTGTTCTTGTAGGAGGTCATGGTAACCTCCCCGCATCCCCAAGATTGTGGTTCTGAGCCTGTTCTCATCATGAGGCATATGTGTATTTGACCCCCCTCCTCCATAACCTCATCTTCACCAGTTACATTTTCGTCTGTTAGGACTTGACACAAGTGACTCCATTTTGATATCTTTTGCCCACTCATGGCCAAGGCTTATCTATCTGTGTTTCAGACAATGGTGGGCAGACTCTGTCTGGGGGCAACAACTGGCCGCTTCGAGGACGGAAATGGACCCTGTGGGAAGGAGGCATCCGTGGAGTGAGCTTTGTGGCAAGCCCCTTGCTGAAACAAAAAGGCGTGAAGACCCGGGAGCTCATCCACATCTCGGACTGGCTTCCAACGCTGGTGAACCTGGCCGGGGGAAGCACCAACGGTACCAAGCCTCTGGATGGCTTCGACGTGTGGAGAACCATCAGGTACCTACATGCCTTTCCCCATTCTTTTCCAGGACAGAAACTCGAGCAACTTAACATGATTGATGGAGAATGATCACTTCCCTTTGTAAGATGAAGTCCAGATAAGACATACGAGATTTTAAAAAGAAAAAGAAAAGAAATGAAATGCCTTTCAAATATTGTCGTTAAGTATTTTTAAATCTTACATTTGGGCTTTGGGTTCTGTGTTTTATACAAAGGACGGGCTTCTCCTGTAGAAGGTCTTTAAAGCTGAGCAGTTTTTCTTGGTGGAGGATAGAGTATTGCTGGCTCCTTGCAGTATGCTAGGGCATTGGCCCTGTTGCCAGCTCAAAAATTGGAGGACTCACCAGAGAAGGCAGCCTCGGATAGGAACCTGGAGACACTGTGCAGTCTGTAGAACTTAGTCCCGTTCCTTAATGAGTATTTTATGAGTACCAACTATGTGATGCTCTGTCCCGGGTTCTAGAAAATTAAAAATAAATAACTCGGGCAGAACCCTGGCTCTCAAGAAGCCGGTATTGTGGCGGGGGTGAGGGAATAAGGGCATTAAACCAGGAAAAGAAGCAGGATGACTTGGGGTACTTTGGGTGGAGGTAAGAAGTGTGAAAGCAATAAATGGTGCGCTCTGAGAGTGGGGGACACCATGCAGGAGCAGGGCCTGTGCTCAACTGTAGAGATGGCAGCTGTCCTGCCCGGTTCACTCCCACAGTTGCGGACATGGGACCTGCAAAGAAGGGGGGGGGGGCACGTCCCTGTCCCTGGAGGCCGGAAGATGCTTTCACATACAGATCTGTGGTTTGGTACCCAGATCCAGCTTATACATATAATGACATACATTGCAAGCACTGTCTTTCCTAAAGCAACAAAATGGATAGTGCTGGGCCTCTCAACCCCTCTGGCCTGCTGAACTCTGTTTGGGGGTGGCTGTTTGACTGTCCGTCCTCTTTGTGAAACACCCCATACTTTGCTTTCTTCATCTATGGTTTTCCCAGTTCAAAATAGTGAGGTTTCAGGTTTCTCTTCAAAGGAAATGCACAGCAGAGGCCTCAGGAGTGAAGAGCCATGGTGTACGTGGTTCATTAGAAGGTTGTGTGTACGTGTGAGTATCTATCGTGGGGGCGGGAGACTCAGACTCCAATATAAACAATATGAGAAGATGGGTAGAGAGCGTAGATGTTCTTGTACTCTGATTTTTTAATAACTTTCTATAAATTTGAAATTATTTCCAAATAAAATGTGTTTGGTTTTTTTTTTTTTAAATATAAAGGTCTGGCAATATGTGGCCTACATTTCCACAGCTTTGCACCAAATGGAATCAGATAGCAGCAGTCTTCCTTAGATGAGGTGCTGACTCTCCCAAGCCATCTGTCCCCAGTGCTCCTGGCTGTCCACGGGCCCCTGAACTCACTGGCGACACCTGCCTAGTCCCTAATTGGTAATCCATGTTCATAGAGTCCAGTGCCAACACTCTGCACATACACTAATGGAATTGATCCTTCACTGCTGGGCATATAGCTTATTTCTTTTTTTGTTTGTTTTTTTGAGACAGGGTTTCTCTCTATAGCCCTGGCCATCCTGGAACTCGCTCTGTGTGTAGGCCAGACTGGCCTCGAACTCACAGAGATCCACCTGCCTCTCTGCCTTGTCCTCTCTAGGCTGTCTGGAGAGGGAGCTCCGCAGTATGATGGTCTGTAACTCCAGCCATGCACAGCCTGTGGCGCTGGTCTGTCTGGCTGCATGGTACCCTGGCTGTCAGTAATCTCCATCACTTTGGCCTGCACAGGAAGGGTGGCACATGAGGTGGTCACCGTAGGGTCTCTGTGTATAGTTAAGTGGAGACCTTCACCAGCATCGCGGGTCCTAGACTTAGAGAGTACTCTGTGAGCCCCACGCTATTCCTTTCTGTCATCTGTGCTCACTCTTGGTAATGCTACCGAGTATGAAGGACTGTAGATAAGGACATAGGAAGCAGCTGTCACCTGTTACCTTGAATTGAAGCTCTGTCTCTGCCGCTCTCGTCTGCCGCCCCTCCCCCACTTCCTCTCCCTCCGCCATTCCGCCTGCGCAGCCTGTCCATCCCAGGCACTGTGCTGTTTCCCGGGTTGTTCTTTATGTTGGGCTGGAGACTGATCCACTCCTTGGCTGCCTGTTGCTGCAAACATCGTCAGTCCTTATCCCGAATAATTGGACGGTTCCCCAGCCTTTGCGCTCAACTGTCCCACCATGAAGGATGCCCATGTGAGGCTCCTGCACCCTTGTGTGGTGCACAGCTTTGGTGACTGCAGTGCTGAGGGTGGGGGTGACAGGCAAGCCTGTCTGCTTCACTGTCCTCAGTTGTGATGAGGGGACTGTCACTCACCTCTGCTGCCCGTTACTGGGGTGGTTGTGGAGCCAGGCTGCTGGGTTCTCTGGGTTCTGCTCCCTGTGCGTAACAGTCTGCTCCTCCACAACTTTATGAACGGCTTGCTACTGACCAGAGAAGCCTTACCAGTGACTTAGAAATCAGACACCACATTTTGTGCTGTGTGTATTAAATGCCATTAGAAATATGCCAAAGACCACAGGAGAACACTATATTGACATTGCCAATTTGGGACAATTTGAAAAAACTTGCAAGTGAACTGAAGAGCCTATAGATATTGAAATTTCTTTTTTAAACCAAATATTTTTCCTTTAAAAAGATTCATTTCAGGGGTTGTGATTGTTCAGTGGTAAAGTGATTGTTTACCATGCACAGGCCCCAGATTCAACCCTCAGTAACACACATACCACATAACACGCATGCACGCACACACAAATATATATTTTTACTATTTTTCCTTATCTTTTCCCTCATTTAACAGGTTTGAAATTAATTGTGCTAAAGAAAAATAATCATTTTATAAACAGTTGCTCTCTATAACCAGTTTTTCATTATGTCATTCAGCTGTTCCTAGCAAATACTATTTTGATGAAGGCTCCTTAATATGTTAAACCATTGCCTTAGCTCTCAAAAAAGATTAGTTATTTATTTTTATTTTATGTGTATGACTGTAAATTGACCGTGTGTGTGGTTGCAGTATCCATGGAGAGCAGAAAAGGGCATCAGATCCTCTGGAATAGGAGTGAGAACTGTGAGCGGCCATGGGGGTGCTGGGAACTGAACCCAGGTCCTCTGCAAAAGCAGAAAGTGCTCTTAACCACTGGGCTCTTTCTTTAGCCCTAGCCTTCATTTTTTTTTTAATCTGATGTTTTTAATCAATAACACTGAAACGAACTATTCCCACATAGAATCTTTGCCTGCATTTAGGACTTTTTCTTTATATATATAAATGATTTTAAGTTAATTGTGCTAAAGAAAAATGACCACTTTATAGACAATGGCTATATAGAACCATATTGTTCTCCAAGAAGACTACACTCTTACTGCATGAAAAAAATCTTAAATGTTTTTTCCATTTGTATTTTCTCTTTTGAAAGTACACATTTTTACTTTTCTAAAAGTATTTTGTCTCGATGTGTGCATATGTATCATGGACGTGCTTGCTTCACATGGAGGTCAGAAGAGAGGGCATTAGATCTCCTGGAACTGGAGTTACAGATGTTTGTGAACCACTATGTGGGTGCTGAGAACTGAACTTGAGAGTCCTCTGCAAGAACTTCAAGTGCACTTAACTGCTGAGCCACTACCTCACAATTCTGAATTTGTGTGGAAGAAAATCAAACCACAGCACTCAGAAGAAAATCTAAAGGAATACCAAGCACACATCTGAGAAACAGATTCCCGAACAAAAAAGCAAGAAAATCTGATCTCACTGAGAGACATAAGCATGTCAGAATGTTCGTACACATAGGAAAATATGAAAAGGAATTCTGGACAAGTCTACGTCTCACTTCTTTGATGCAGAAAAAAAAATCAACATCATTTTATGATGAAAAGGAAATAAAATCATCCGAGCACAGCAACATTGACTTCAGTGTTTACCAGCAACTTTAAATGTGACAGTTACTGAAGGCCGATAAAGAAGGAAGAAAAGCCAGGTGCACAATACTCAGCACCCTGGAGCAGCTGGATGGCAAATTTCAGGCTAGCCTGGGCTACACAGTGAGCTCTTATCTCAAAAAATTTTAAAAAAAAACAACAAATAAAAGAGGAGCTGGAGACATGGTTCAGTGAGCAGAGTGCTTGCAGCACAAGTGTGAGGAGCCAAGTTCAGATCCTCAGCACTCATGGCACACCAGGGTGCATGGCGGTCTGCCTGTAATCCTAGCACGAGGGAGGTGTCGACACCGGGCATCTCTGGAGCAAACCAGCTAGGGAGAGCAGCTGAGACAGCGCACTAAGGCTTCGGTGAGAGACCCTGCTCCAGCGCCTAAGCTGGAGAACGACAGAGGGCCACAACCAGTGTCAGCCTCTGGCTTCCGCACACAGATGCGCACATCCACATTCACACACTCGTGCACAGCACACCCACATGCAAATTAAAGAAAATATGGACACGGCAAAGATGCTTGGTTCTATAACGTGGCCCCACTGTGGCGTGCTTGGCACCGAGTCCGTTTTTATTTTTGTTTTGTTTCATGGCAGAAATGTACACTGTGGTTCTGTGGTGCGTTTTGTTCATTCTGAGAAAATTCCTTTGTTCCTGACCCACTGGGGCTATTATTTTTGGCACAGTGCACATCGTGGATGTTCATTTGTATCGCCAGATTTTAGGTTGTAAACCCGTATTTCATTCTTAAGATTATCTCAATCAGGAGTGACCTTTAAGAGTCCGGCCTCTCTGTGCTTCTGCCTGCAGAGAAATTGGCACAATATGTGTTCACCCTTAACTCCGAGTTGCTGTCTTTCTCCAGCACTAGAATGTTCTCTCGGTGATCAGCCCTTGAGGGAGCCAGAGCTCTGGGTTCTTCAGGGCTGTTGCTAGAAGAATATGGCCTACCTATGCTGTATCACAGGAGAGTGAGCTTCCCGTTTGTGTTTGTTTCTTAAGTCAGATTTGTCCCCACAGTTGGAGCGAACAATTCCAGGCTTGCTCTGTAGAAACCCCAGCAAATTCCTATTCAGTCGGTGAAGAATGACTCTCGAGCATATCATTTCAGGACAAAAGGTCCTGAAAAAAAGAAAAAAGAAAAGAAAAGAAAACAACAACAACAAAAAAAAACAAAAAACCAAGACTGCTTCTGCCCCTGGCTCCGCTCAAGTCTTTCCACATCAGTGGCTGGGCATCTCGCACTCGGCAGCAGGTATAGAAAGTGGCCAGTCACACTGGTGTCAGAGCTGCCTTCCCAGCTCAGCAAAAGCAAGCGGCCAGCCAAGGGTCAGAGACACTCGATCTGTGCCCAGAGGACAGGCGCTTTTTTCCAGGCATGGAAAAACTGTTTTTTAAGATGATGGCAGTTTTTTTTCCATCAGAGGTGCATGAAATGGGCATGACAGTTAATGGATGGCAGTTGGCGCTGGCCAGTGCAGCAGAGGTCTACCTCAGCTCATGGACGTCAATTCTTCTTCGACTTGCTTCAGAATGTTAAGAGGGTCAACAGAGTCCTAGGGTTGTCCTGGTTTGCCTTCTGTTGCTGTGATAAAAACAGTGCCCAAAAGCAACTTGGGGAGGAAAGGGATGATCTGGCTTACACCTCCTAGTCACAATCCATCATTGAGGGAAATAAATCAGGGCAGGATTGTGAAGCTGAAACCATGCTTGTTGCTTGCCAGGTGCCCTCTGGATCATGCTTCTCAAGCTTTCTTATACAACCCAGCACCACCTTCCTAGGGATGGTGCTGCCCACAGTGGGCCTGGCCCTTCTGCATCAATTATTAATCAAGACAACACCCCAGACCCACCCAGAGGCCAATTGAAGCTATTCTGCAATGGAAACTTTCCTCAGATGGCTCTAGGCTGTGTCGGGTTGACAGTTAAAGCTTAGCAGGGCAGTGATGTTGCTTTCAATAGGACAGTTTCTCTTCCTTCCAAGAGTACACATGATTTCTAGGGGACCCAGGCTTCTCTGAGTTCTTTCCAGTGTTGTGTGTTTTCCCTGCCTTTACACCAATAAGCAGCTTACAAGCTCTTTTGAGACATTGTATAAGAATGGATGACCAAAAGGGAGACCAAAGGATTCACACTTTATATGCTTTCTTCATGCATTTGCTCTTTATTTAATCTTAAGACAGAATCAGAGCCTGGAGCTTAATGGTAGGAATGTGTTTTTCCTTTCCCATCCAAGGGGAGCGCTTCTGTGTATGGCCTGACTTCAATGACAATTGACTATTAACTGCTCATGTGCAATGTCTTAAAAACTTACTGTGCTGTTCTGAAGACGTTTTTACCTACTAGTAGAGGTTCAAGAAGAAAGCTAGAGGAAAACAATTGTTGTTTTAACTTTGGCACAGTGCCTGCACCTCAATCTACTGCTATCTCAGCCAACAATTGCAAGTCCGCAGTTAGCATCCTGCTTCTCTAGTGGCAGCCCAGCTGCTCAGGCCGTACCCTGGCAGGAATCCTGCTCCCGCAGGCACTGGCCCTGTCACTGCCACTAAAGGTAGTTTTAACTAAATCTCTATTGTTCTAGTTATGAATAAGGCTTGAGATTCAAAGGCTGGGGTGGAAACCTGCAAGCTCAGAGAGGCTGAGTAGCAAACCCTCTCTCCTTGCTGGCATCCATGGAAGACCCGTGCTTCTGCTTCTCCAAATCAGAAAAACATGTGCTACTCCAAACCCCTCCCTACTACTTCCTGTGTCTATCTCTCCTGGATGCCCTCTCCGGCTCTATGATTACTTTCTGTCAACTAGTTGCAAATGCAGCCTCCGGACCCACAGTTAATTTTAATTAACGCAAATGCAGACTTGGGGTTCATAGTTTGATGGAATATCCCCCAACAAACAATCACTTGTCTCCCCACCCCCACCAGCTTCACTGAAACCATGAAGCCCAATGTCCCCGAGTCAGAGCAAAGATCCTCTGATTCTTATTCTTCATTCTAAGTAGCATTACAGCCAGATGGAAACTGAATCGTGTTACCTAGTCATTGTAGTAGTGTTTTACGTTCTCATTGGTACTGGGATCTGTTTCACACAGTGAAGGGCTCTCTATTGTCATCTCTTCCCTCTTTGAGGATATTGAAATATGTCCTAGATTCGTCATTGGCCTCGTCACTATATTTCTTTTACAAAATTTTCTTGACAAGTCATGCCTTTTCACAAATTAGTTTACTAAGTTATCAGAAAAGCTCCTTGTGAATTGCACCGAGCAAGACTAGACTTGTAAATTGATTCAGGAAGGTTGGACATATTCATTCTCCCCCCCCCCCAAGACAGGGTTTCTCTGTGTAGCTTTGCATCTTTCCTGGAACTCACTCTGTAGCCCAGGCTGGCCTCGAACTCACAAAGATCCGCCTGCCTCTGCCTCCTGAGTACTGGGATTAAAGGCGTGCGCCACCACCGCCCAGCTGGACATATTCACTCTTAACAGTTGTCCCCTATCTTACTGGTGATATCTTCATTTAATTTCTTTTCTGTATTTTATTTTGAATAGATTCTCTTGCTTAGCCATTTGTCAGTCATCATCCATCACTACAATAAAATACACGGCACAAGCAACTTAAGTAAAGACTTCTCTTGGTTCCTGGTTTCCGAGTGCTCAGTCCATGACCTCCTGGACCTGTCATGTTAGGCTTGAGAGAAGAATGAACACTATGATGGCAGGAATATGAGAAAGAGGCAGCCATTCACTTCATAGCAGCCAGTAGCAAGAAGGGACAAGACCAAGCCACAGCTTTCAAGTGGACTTACTCAGAGACTCATGTCTTCAAATGAGGCCCCACCCTCCAGGCATCTGTCTCTCCCCGGGGTCTCATCAGATTTTGGATCTGCCAATGGATTAAACCATTTGTTTAGGTCAGAACCCTCATGATAATATTTTCTGAAAACACCTCAGAAGACACACAGAGAAGTATGTTTTCCTAATCTTCTAGACATTTTTAAATCCAATCAAGTTCACAATCAGGATTAATTATTACAATCTTCTCCAAGTCCAGTCATCAGTTAATTACATTTCTTATGTTTTCCATCTCACACTGTGGTGCTTTTGCTCCTAAAAGTTCATCGCAGGCCTTTTAACTCTGTTTAACTCCTGGAACACATACAATGTCATCATCATGATGCACCAACTGTGAATTAGCAAGGATACTAACTCCCAACATGTATGTGTAGTTCCGGGTGATTGTGACTAGTTGATCATTCTGTGGATCACTTTCCCATGCCTGTCAATCTTTGACTCACTGTCAGGCATCATCTTGGTGGCTGCCAAGCCTTTTTGTATTCTTATGGGTCTTCTTGCTTTGTTCAGAGATGCAGTTGATATTACATTGTTTGAGTAATGCTTTTCTGAAAAATACTTTTTAAATGTACTCTTTGAGAATTTCATACATGTACATAATGTATTTTGATCATGTCTACCCCTCACTGCCCCAGACTCCCAGATCCCCACTACCATATCCCATCTTTCAACACTGTATGGCCTCCATGCTTTATATAACCCATTGGGTCCAATATGTTCTGTCTATTTGCTCATGGGTGTAGGGCCATCCGTTGGAGCACAGCCAGCCTACCAGGGCCACACTGCTGAAGACAGCTGACTCTCTCTCCCCTGTCAGTCATCGGTTGCCAAAAGTTTCTCAGTTAGAGATGGAGCTTCATAAGTTCCTCCCCTACCCATGATTTTGACTGGCTTGATCTTGTGCAAGTATTAGGCAGGCAGCCACACCTGCTGTGAGTTTGTGAGAGCAACAGTAGTTATATCCAGAAAATGCTGTTTCCAGGCAGACATCCACACTCTGCTCATCTAGTCTCTGTCCTCTCTTCTGCAATGTTCCCTGAGCCTTGAGGGCAGGGGTGAGATATAGACATCACATTTGAGGTAAGCTTGTACAATAGTGGCATGAATAGTGTAGAGGTAACCAATTGCTTTCTGATTGGGCTTCCAGCCTACTCCATAAGTCAGAACTCATACCTGAAACTCATACTGTAAACATGGCCAAGAACCCATGCCTGGCAAGGTCATAAGCCCCAGAGTAGAATCTACTACTATTATTTTGCTATATGGACATAGTATCAAATTGCTGTCCAAATACTCATCTTCATACCCATAGATTACTGCAGCTCTCAGCCCTCATCAGAGAAGCTTCTTTTCCCAGTGATTGGCAGCTAATATTAAGTAAGACTTTTGTGACTTAATGACTCAGGCCTGGGATAGTATTTATTCTAGGGCCAGTTACCCCCCACTACTGAGTCAAAGCCTTCTGTGCCCATTGCTGGATGAGCTGTAAGTATTTCCAGTCGGGAACACCGTGAGTTGTTCTCACCCGGTGTGGATGCTGAACACTGTCCCTGTCAGCCTTTCAGGGGGGTCTCTTCCTGGTGGTAAGTAGTAGTTAGCGATGCTCTAAGGGATCCTCTACAAAGCTCCTGGGTTCTATTTGTGTAGCTTTCTCTTCTCTGGAACTCTCTTTCTTGAACTCGTTGGATTTTCAGCTCTGTCTCTTCGACTCGGGGAGTCTCCCAGCCCCCCTCCGTCGTCCACCAGCACGTGGAAACTTCCTCAGGCTGGGGCAGTCACGTGGCTTAGCTCTTCCCGCCTGTAAGCATCACTGCCCATTGACTGACATCTGGTGTTAGGCTTTATACATTCTAGCTGATTTTTATTTGTTTGTTTTGAGTGGTTTAGGAACCATGGTAAGCAAATCCCATTTGCACATGTCTCTGTCTTAGCTAAAAAATGGAAGTAACTGATAAGAAATTGAGCATGCCTCTGACGTCCCTGCTTCCCACCTTCTTTGCCATGTTCAGGTTTAACTCTAGTTAGTTCTGGTTTAACTCGCTCCTGGTCAAAGGAGATGCCTTTGGTATTCAGTTCTTTAAATCCAAGACTTGGCCCTCAGACCATGCCATGTGTCCTGGAGAAGATGGTGTAGCCTATCACAATTAATTATAGTTCTTGTTTTGCTTTGTGATAAATCTGAACATGGTTTCCTTTGATGGGTAAGTTTTATATATATATATATATATATATATATATGTATATATGTTACTACAATTGTCATTTTTAGTCTTAGCTTTGTCACTTTGATGTCCTATTTTTACATCTTATTTATTGAAATTTTAATATTTAGAACAATTTGTATTTTCTTCAATTGCTCACCAACATACTGATATCCTTTGGTAATTCTCTTATCCATAAGGGACCCGACTAGCTTGGTCAGCCTTACCTTTCTACTTCCTACATCTTTTAGCCTTAAGTGTGTTATTTCTACTTTGTCAGAGCATATCACGTGGAATACTGTGATCGCCTCTCCACAATTTTGTTCTACAGTTAGGTCCTCGATATTATACTTAATACTAACCATCCATCCATTCCTGGAGCATCCACAGTTGTCTCTTCCTTGGAAGAATTTTCCTTGGATAAATTTCTCAGGATTCTTTAGATTCTTACATGCCTATCAAAACATTTTTTATAACCCCGATAATTGAAAGGTATCTCAAATGATTAAAAAAAAAAAACACCTTTGTCTCATGCTGTCCTTCCTTGGATTTTTTAACTGTTATCCTGTCTTTGCTTGTTTCATGTGTTGCTGTGGATAAGTCAAATTTCAGCCCAATTTAATGTCCTTTGCGGGTGGCAGGCTTTCCTTTGGAGGCCTAGGGGATTGTGACTCACTGTTGTTGCTGTGGAGAGTTGAAAACTGTTGCTGGATGTGTCTCAGAGTTGACCATTCTGGGTCAGTGTTCTCAGATACAAAGTGGGTTCTCTCTGTTTGGACACCCAGGTCTTTTGTTCGAGATCTTACAATTAGTTTTAAATACTGTATTCCATTGTTTCATTTTCTTCTTCAGAAACTCCGACTGTAGTAGTGGAAACTTCTGGCAGTTTCTCTCTGACCCTTTATGCCTCTTTATTTTGAGTTATCTTCTCTTTATTTCTCTTCGGCCTTTCACACACTTTAGTTATAGATTATGTCCCTAGTTTCTGAGAGTTTGGGCTTTTTTTCTCCTTTAGATAGGGCATACACTGTGGTCCAGGCTGGCCTGGGACTCACTGTGTAGTTTATGCTGGGCTCACACAGGCTGTAGTCCTGCTATTTTGCCCTTACCTGCTGAGATGGCAGGAATAAGCCGCCATGCTGGGCTTGCTTATTTATTTCTTCAGTCCAGTTCTTCCCTTAGGGCAGGACCTGGGATTTTGAGTTTCCAAGTCCTGGTATGTGTGGGTTTTTTTTTTTTTTTTTTTCTTTTTTGCTTAATTCTACCCAAAAGGCTGGGAAGAGGTCTTCTTGCTTTTAAATATTGACAGTTACTGAGTTAATTATAAATTACATTTGCTTCATGCTGAAATATCATATGACATTTTTCCTCTGCTTGTGACTTTCTTTCCACAGTAGGAAAGTAGTTTTCATTAGCCAAAAGTTTTGGATTCTCATTTGCTGTATTTTTTTTTCTGTTTCCCTGGAAACTTGGTACTCATGGCAGATTCTTATCTAGTGCCTCCTCCATGTTCATATGTGTTTGCTTTTTCCTAGGCCTGCAATGGCAGGCAGTCTGCTAGGGTGGGACTTGAGCAGTTCAATTTCTCTTTCAGATCCAAAGAAACTTCAGAGCTTGGCGTGGTGGTTCCCACCTGTAACCTCAGCTTGGGGACAAGAGATCACTGTCTGTTTGAAGGCAAAGTGGGTTACATAGTTTCAGGACAGCCTCAGCTGCAATATGAGACTAATGAGAATTAGTCAGGGTTCTCTAGAGTCATAGAACGTATAGAATGAATCCCCCTCTGTCTGTCTATATATTTTATTTTTTATATATATATAACTTACCATGTACACATATATATGTGTATATATATTGGGAATTTATTGGGATAACATAGGCTGCAGCCCAACAATGGCTAGCTGGGAATGGAAAGTTCAAGAATCTAGAGTTGCTCAGTCCCATGAGGCTGGGTGTCTCAGCTACTCTTCTGTATACACTGGAATCCCAAAGAAGTAGACTCCAGTGCCAGTGAAGGAATGGATGTGCTGACAAGGAGAGGGCAGATAGGCGATGAATGAACACACCCCCTTCCTTCTTCCATTGCCCTTGTATGGGCTTCCAGGAGAAGGTGTGGCCCATTTTAAAGGCGTGCCTTCCAGCCTCAAGATCCATATCACATGCCTTCCATTTCTGGATTGTAGTGCATTCTAGATCTAGTCAAGTTGACAACCAAGAATAGATATCACAGAGCCCATTTGAAACGTCCAGGAAGAACAGGAAAAGAAAACGGCGTGACTGCGGCAGACCCTCCTGGCCGTGACCTGCTCTCCCCTGGACTGCTGATGGTCTGGTGGGTAACAGAACCTGTTCCTCAGCCACTTCCTACTTCCCCTTGGCCATACTTCCCAAGAGATGCCGTCTTCTCTCTCTCCTCTCAAGGCGGCACTGGTCCATCACTGCCACCCTTTTCTGCAAACGCCCAGCCACTTTTTTTCAACTACCCAGTATCCAGAGCGCTCTCCGATCTACAAGCTCTTGACTCTGTATTAGCATTTTGTCACGTAAAGTGTGACTTTCTTTTTCATCCGAAGTGATTTGGAGCCCCTACCTTTTCCCATGCTCTGTCACTCTGTCATCTTCCTGGCCTGACTCTACCCTGAGGGTGGTGGTCCAGGCCTGTCTGCTGGGCCTGGATGGTCTTCCTTACTTCCGCCTGGGGTCCCAGGGTACCCAGTCTCTGGCGTGCTGTAGGCTGAGCACTTGGCTACTTTTACTTGCTTTCCTTACCCATGAGGCTTGGAGGGAGTTGTGTGAAATATTTAAATTTAGTTGGTCATCACCGGTCTGTGGAAGTGTGGAAACTCCTGTGTTCTTGGGTCCTTTCAGCATTTCCACATAAAACAACCAGAAACCTCAGGTGGAACACTCCTCACAGGAGTCAGCGACTACCAAGTGCTGTAACACAAATCTTAAAGGGTCTTATTAGTAATAAACACGGGAGCCAGATATTGGGGTGAACTCTGAAAGATCAGAGAAGCAGAACAAGCCACAGCCAACCTCACCTCACCAATTCCTCAGCTGACCTTGTTTCCTCAAACTGGAAGCCTCTGTGTCCTCATCCAAATGGATCTCAGCTGAACTGCTGCTAAAAGCCTAAAAGCTTAACCAGACTCTAGTTCCTGGTCCTTCCTGCCATCACTTCCTGGGATTAAAGGCCTGTGTCACCATGCCTGGCTGTTTCCACTGTGGCTTTGAACTCACAGAGATCCACATGGATCTCTGCCTCCTGAATGCTAGGATTAAAGGTGTGTGTGCTACCACTGCCTAAACCTATGTTTAATATAGTGGCTGTTCTGTTCTCTGACCCCAGATAAGTTTATTGGGGTGCACAATATATCAACCACATTTTACAGTTCATGAAGAGAAAATGCTCAAGAAATTATTTGCTATTTTTTCCTTTTTAAAATTTTTTTGAGATTAAAATATAATTACATCATTTTCCTCTCCCCCTTCCCTCCCTCCAAACCCTCCTCTGTTCCGCCTTCCCCTGGCTCTGTTTCAAGTTCATAGCCTCTTTTTTCTTTATTGTTATATACACATGTGCATTTGTATGTTTATTCCTAAATACATAAATAAAACCTTCTCGGTCTCTTTAATGTTACTTGTATGTATGTGTTTTCAGGACTGACCAGTTGGTATTGGATAACCATTTGGTGGCTCTCCCCTGAGGAAGGCGATATCTTCTGCTCTCAACATTCCTTATTTGCCTGTAGTTTTTTGTTTTTTGTTTGTTTAATAGGGTTGAGGCCTCCTGAGATTTTTCCCTGTCCATGTTAGCATTGGTGTCGTTCTTATTCAGCGCCTGTGTAGGCGGCCATGTTGGCGAGACTTTTCGGGTGTAGTTTCTGACATCCCCAGGAGAGTCGATCTCATGGCAAACTCTGTTCTTCTGGCCCTTGCTGTCTTTGCGGCCCCTCTGCTCCTCTGACCCTCAGCCTTAGGTGCGGGAATCCTGTTGATCGGCTGGTTTTGATTCCCCTTCTTTGTTACTGTGTCTGCCAACAGTGCCTCGGCCTGGACTCGCTGTGGGCTGCACAGTACAGCTCTTTCCTGTAGTTTAATCTGCATCACGTTCTAGTAAGCTACATAGCATCCTTGTTCTTTTGCCGTTTGTTGTCTGTGTGGGTACAGGCGAGAGAGCCACTGTGGATGGACACAGAGAGCCGCCAGCTCTGAGAACAGATCACTGCCCAGTTTTGTCTTGTGTGGCCCCTCCGTGGTGAGGTTAGAGGTGGACAAAGTGAGTCTTTTTTTTTTTTTTTTTTTTTTTTTTTTTTTAACTTTCTTTGGATCAGGTTTTGCTCCTTATTGTAAAACCCAAAAGTATGCTGTTAGTCTCCTCAGCGTTGGCGTCGTTACTAAAGCCCCTCGGGACTTTGGCAGCCAGCCTCCTGGTTAGTTGCCAATGCGGCTGCCAGTTTTCGTCTTTTCAAGATCCTTCATAGGGATTAAGATGGAAATTGGAGGAAGGGCATAGCATCCCCTATGACTTGTCCTGCTACTGACCCAAGAGTCTGTGATCAATAGGAAAATACTGCAGTAAGAGTGTGATTCTTTGATAATTACTTTTTTCTTGAGTAGTCTACTTTTAAAAACTTAACAAGCTCCTTAATAAAAATAAATAGCAACGCAAAAATAGTTCCCTATCCTCCAGCAAATAAATTCAACTTACATCCTTACCAAATTTTGTCTAAATTTTATAATTCCCATGCCTAATCTCTTTTCTCGTGGTGGTGTTTGCATGTTACAGGGCTTTCAAGGAGCATGGGTTTTGCATAGAGCCAGTACCCACTCACCCCACCCACACATCTACAGTGAATAAAATAAGTCCTGCCAGTGGTTTCCACGTATAATGGTTTCAGTGTGTACTTTGTGGTCGGCTCCGGTTCAAATCCCATCTCCTGTGTTTATTATTCACGTGCTTACTGAGATCTTCAGGTATTAATCTCATCATGTGTTGGAAATGAAGCCCGGTGGTACAGTGATTGCCTAGCATGTCCGAGAAGGGCTCTGGGTTCAACCCACACCTCTGCAAAGAATAATGAGTTAAGATAATAGGTGAGCACAGTGTTTACCTGTCTTGTTAGTGGTTAAGGAGACGGTAGGAAGAATGCGTGTATTCACATCCACAGGGCCTGGATGCAGGAAGAGCCCAGCAGCTGGAAGTGGAGCTAAAAGGAAGATGTCCATGCTCACCGGTGGGTGGACACCATCCTGGCAGGTCTCTGCATGTTTTTAGCAGCCACTGGTTTGGGTTTTGTTTGTTTCCTTCCAAATTTCATCCCCGAAAGGTGCCATTACTGTTTCCTTTTCTAAAAGTGTGACAGGGTCTTCTAGGATGTGTCTTTTGTGACAGATGGTCAGCAGCTAGTGGTGAGAGGGGAGTAATGTAATCACGTCTCATCGATCAGCCGTCAACATGGAGCACAATGGCAGTCAAAACTGGGAACTGTACATGGACAGTGATGCTGCGGCCTCAACGTCTGGAACTGTAGAGTCCTAGAAAGCACTAAGACACATAGTCCCTGGCCAGTGTCTCTTCATCAATATGTCAAATAAAACTCATACAGAAAATATGAAAATTAAAGGTTCATTTAAATGAAATGTTGAAATGTCACCAGTGACAACAGCATACCATTTTGCCAGTCATGTGGGGAAAGAATGGAGAAGGTGATTGACATGTTTGTTAATAGAGGGATTTGCAGTTAGATATTGTCTCAGGGTCTCTATTGCTCTGATAAAACACCATGACCAAAAGCTACCTGGGGAGAAAAGGGTTTATTTCATCTTCTACTTCCACATCATAGTCCATTTTTGAAGGGGGTAGGGTAGGAATGCAGGGCAGGAACCTGGAGGCAGGAGCTGATGCAGAGGCCACACAGGAGTGCTGCTTACTGGCTTGCTCCCCATGGCTTGCTCAGCCTGCTTTCTTATAGAACCCAGGACCACCCGCCTATGGGTAGCACCACCCACAGTGATCTGGGCCCTCCCACATCAGTCATTCATCCAGAAAATGCCTCACAGGCTTTCCACAGACCATCTGATGTGGCCTTTTCCTAGTTGAAGTTCCCTCTTCCCAAATGACTCTAGCATGTGTGCCAAGGTGACATAAAACTAGCCTGCATAAAGGTATTTGTTTATGGAGTCATAAGAATAAGCTAAGTGTATGGTGTAACACATCCAAAGAGATGCTGAAGCCATGTGTAAACACTTCACTGAGCAGACAGTGTAGCATATTGGTTAGGAGTAGAATTTAGGGAGTCCATCAGCCTGAGTTTCAAACCCAGTTCCGTCATCTGCTCAACCAGGGGTCATGTTAGCAACCTAACCAAGTACCTTAGCCAAGGTTGTATCAACCTAATCAATCACTCTAGCCAAGGTTGGAGAACTTAATCACTTGTAGCCAAGGCTGGGGTTAACCTAACCAATCACCCTAGCTAAGGTTAGAGTTAACCTAACTAATCACCCTAGCCAAGATTGGATCAGCTTAACCAATCACCTTAGTCAAGCTTGGATCAACCTAATCAATCACCCTAGCCAAGGTTGGAACTGTGGTGTTGAGAATTAAATGAGACTAATACATGTCAAGTATTTTAAAGGTTTATTATTTTGATTATTATTATTATTGGTGTGTGTGTGTGTGTGTGTGTGTGTGTGTGTGTGTTTACATGTATGTGAAGGCCAGAAGAGGGCATTGGATACCCTGGAGCTGGAGTTACAGGTGGTTGAGAGCTACCCAATGTGGGTGCTAGAAACCAACTTGGGTCCTATGCAAGAGTACTAAGCACTCTTAACTGCTGAGCAGTCTCCCTATGGCAAGTATTTTAAGTTCTGTGTTAGTCTAGTTGCTATTATTCAATCCACCCTTGCCAAAACAATCAAAAGCCCAAACTAGTCAACTTTGGTGGTTAATGGCATGGATGAAACACACCTGTCTTTAAGTGGTTAGAGGTCAACAAAGTAATTCTGTCCTTTTTCTTTACATAGTTCTTTGTTTACTTCTTGCTGTGGCCAGTCTTACAGGCCCAGCAGGGGGTGGGCACAGACAGCTTCTCAGGCTCTGCTGTGATCAAAGCAATCATTGATTTGATTTGCCTAAGACCAGGTGTATGATTATGGAAAAAAATATTTCCCACAGACATCAGCAGTCATGATTGAGAGATGGAATTTCCCAGAGGGAATTCATGGCCTGTTGAAGACAATGTTACTTAAGCACCTAAACTTCCAGTACCTGTTCAAATGCCTCCAAATAAGGAAAATTCATAGGTAGCAGATCACATCTCATCTTTTTAAATACGTAGTTCATGAGTGGACTGTGTTAACACCGGTGGTTTTCTCTAAAATGGGAGATGCTCTCGTATGGGAGAGAGCATTATATGTCTTAGAAATTGAAGTTACAGCTGTCTGTACTTTATAAAGGGAATACAGAAGTCATGGCCCAGTTTATATTGTCTTATATATACCTCTCAGAGTATGGTCCCCGGTCATTGGTTGTTTCCTTTTACAAATATTCTCTCTCCGTTATTTCCCAGGCAAAACTATAAGGCTTGCGGAAGTTTCTGAGATTCCTCCGTTCACCACCCTCCCTTCCCAGGCCGCCACCCCCAGATCCACACGCGTGCTTATCCTCTAGTCTCTGCTGAGATTAACTGATGGATTTTGGTTTGGGTTTTAGTTTTTTAAACTGAGGTCTTGCTATGCACTTCAGGCTAGCCTTAAACTCCTGGTCTTTCAGTCTTGGCCTCTGAGTTACTGGGATTATAGGCACATTCTCCTATGCCCCGCTTGTGCGTTCCTGAACTGACGCTGTTTAAAAAGAGAGAGAATTATTAATGTATCTGTGCTGATAACTTACTTTGTAGCTATGAATGGAAACTACATGCTCCCCCTACCTTTCCACTCCCCTGGGTTTTCGTTCCTCCTCCCTTGGAATTCCCTTCTTCCCTTCTTGCTCCTCTTAATGCCCATTCCCCATCCTCACTCAGCACTGAGACCCTGAACCCTTTACTAAAGGCAAAAAGAAGTGATTTCAGCAATGGAATTGAGAATGTATCACCCTAAAGCCACTGCTGTTTCCAACTGTAGATAAAGACCGTCTTGTTCAAAGGTCTGCAAGGGAATTGCAAGACTCATGATCAGTTATTATGATAGGCTACAAATAGAGAGAATACAATTAAAATCCAAATATTTACTAACGTATTCTAGTACTACCCATACATTGTATTTGTTGAGATGGATAATTGTCCCGTCTTTAGCCTCTTAGACTATGTGAGCGTCTGAGTTTTGACCTGGTTATTGTTTGAAGTGTTGTGTTTGTGCCATCCTGGACATTTCCACAGACAATATATTTGTTGTTGTTGTTGTTTGTTTTATAGCCCAGGCTGACCTCGGACTCACGGTTCTCTTCCCCGAGTGTTCAGTATACCTGTTTTTGATTCTGCTTATATTTACTAATGGTTTAAAAGCATGTTAGAAAGTGAAAGTCCTCCAGTTTCACTGTACTTATTCCTCATCCCAGCGAACAGTTTGGTGTGTATTCTTTTCGTATTTCCACAATTACCATCATCCCTTCTAGTACATGGCAGCATTGCTTTGTGTGGTGCTGGGGACAGAACCCAGGGCCTAGTACATGCTGGGCAACTGCTCCATCACCAAGCTGCATCCCCGGCCCTGTGTGCATCTCTGAAAGCTCCACCTCTCCATGTCTTTGGACTGCTGTGGCAGTCTCATTTCCTGGCTGTGGAAGAGCATCTTCTTGTTTATTGGCAAGGCCAACACCATGTATCTGGTATCAGACTCTGACTTGCAGCATTCTTGTTAAGAAGCTAGGGTGCCAGGTCTTGGGCATACTTTTCTAGATGATTATTGTAATATTTCTAAAAACTTTTAAACAGCCATCTGTAGATTTCTAAAATCCATCTCTTTCCAAAGGGTTAGCCCATGTGAATTATTATATGAGATCGTCTTGAGATTTTACATGTTTTTAAAATGAGGCAACCCAAGATTTATAGTTTATTCAAGTCTCCTAAATGTCAATTTAGTTTTCTTAATAATCTGGAGTCCTTAAGTATGTTTGTCATTGTTTAAACCACTTGTCACGTATTGTATTTTCTCGGCATGTCTTTTAACCACATCCTCACTAAAATATCTTGATTAGCATTTTTTGGAAGTAGAATCATAATATACTATGACAGTTAAGGACTTAGAGAGCCTATTGGCATCATAAGAAGTCTGCCTGTGAAGACTTTCCCAAGGAATAGTCAACAAGGTTGTCCAGAAAGTCATATCTCTTACTAAGTTTACTTATTTTGAAATACTTGTGGCTCTTAAGAATAGTGAAATAATGAGAATTAGTAACACACATAAAATTCCAGAATCAGTAGAAAAGTATTCTTTGTTTATTGTGCCTAATTGTCAGGAGAGATTGTCACAAGCTGTTGCGGGCCAGGACCCAAATACAGCCTATAGCAATTGATAATTCAGATATCATCCCACCAGAGGAATGATTCTCAGATGGCATACCCTGTCAAGCAAGGCTTGCAGGCCACTGACTCTGAATTCTGTTGCTTTCATCTGTAATTTCACGTGTGCAATAACAGCTATGATATCTCCCTATTACCGTGCATTTTCGTGAAATGTATATATGTAATCTCATGACTGCATCTCAATTTTATGAGCACACATATATGCGTGAATGGTCAGGAAGATGACTTTTCATTAGCTGTACAATTTTGGTATATAGAAAATATATTAGGATATGCTTCATAACTAGATCTATTGTTCTGCGAGGACTGTGGACCCTTAAAAGCCTTCTTTGTTCCTTTTGCCCAGACTAACTGCACACGTTTAGTTCATTTTACCTGAGAGCAAGTTCAAACTAGACTAAAGACCTTTGTAAATAGATCGTAAGTTTAAAACTTTACAGTTATGCACAAGGCCACAGTTGCAGGTGTCCACCCATGGTTATCCACATAAAGCACTCTAAGAAAAGCCTGCTAGCTCTTTGCACCCTAAGAAAAGCATGCCAGCTCTTCACTTGCCAAGTCTGCTGATAAAGAGCTGTGTCTCGGTTTGTCACACTGGGCACCGCGCCGCCCTCTCCCTCTCTCTGGTCCTGAGACCCTGAAACCTTGTGTTGCCATGGTAAATGCCTCTGTCCTTCTTGTCTACCCTAGGGATGTACTTTTGACCAATGAGAGGTAACTCTTGTAGTTTTTATTATTGCTTCCAGCCTCCTGTAAAAGAGAACATTATTAGGCTAGATGAGGAGAAGCAGGAGGATTGGAACAGGGAGAGAGCAGAGTAGAACAATAGAAAGACCTGCAGAGAGGAACGGCCTGAGCTGATTCATTCCTTCGCCCTCAGACCCGTAGGTTTCCCTCTCTTGTTAAGTAGCATCTTTTCTGGACCCTGAGAGGAGCCTTAGGGGATGGCACCCAAAGGACCCTGTTACCCGATATTTTGGGATACTCCGGACAGCTCTGGTTTTAGAGGTGAGTGGTTACATCGAGGTGGAGAACCTGAAGTTTAGAGGGCTTCCTTCCTAACTCTTGCCTTCTTTTGAATTGAATGAACTGTTCACGCATTCTGTAGTCTAGGAAAAATGTTTATTTTTAATTTTCTCCCTAAAAATACAACACATAACTTCTACTTAGTTACATCTAAATTTAACAAATAGCTTTGTCTCTTCCCAGACTTACTGCTTTCAGTCTGACATCCCCTCCTACTTGCTTGCTAATGTTGTTCAGGAGTTTAACTCTATTTGTTTTTATGCCAAGACACCATCATCATCATCATTCTGTTCACATTTTCTTTTTTTTTAAGAGTTATTTATTTATTATGTTAATTGTATACATATGTGCACATGAGTGTAGGCACCCACAGAGGCTCTGACTTGGAGCTAGAATTACAGACACCTGACAGGATTGCTGGGAATTGAACTCAGTTCCTCTAGAGGAGCAGTACATGCACTTAACTGCTGAGCCTGCTCACATTTTCTTATAGTTACTGCTCTCTTTGCACATCTCCCCTTCCTCGCATTTAGAACCTCTGCAACCAAACCCAGTTTGGGACGAGCCGTCGGTCTCCAGAATCTGTAGGTAGGCAGTTAGTGCTTTCAGGAGCAAATGGGGAGAGCAGGGTCCTTAGAGATGTGCCTTGCAGTCAACACCAACCCATCCTGCAGTGTTGCCCCTCAGGGCTGGGGACCGTGGGACATCCTGCGTGAGCGTTGTCCTGGAGACTAGGGCCATCTCTGAGCTATTCACCTTCGGCTCTCTAGTGGGAGTATTTCATGGAAGTAAAGAAGAACAATTTGAACTATTACAAAATATTCACATTACATATATCCAGGTTGTGTTTCTCTTGCTATGTGCGTCTGTATGTGTGTTTATGTGTGTGAAATTAACTTAGTTTAGGAAACAGTGTTGATAGTAGTTGAAGTTCTTTTGATTTGGCTTTCTTTTCTTTTTCTTTCTTTCTTTCTTTTTTTTTTTTCAAAAGTAGCAAGATCACTTTATTCAAATAAAAATAAAATGGTGTATATTATTACAGAGTGTTACACTGTCAAGACGGACACTAGGCCACGTGAATATTAAAGAGCCCAGTTATTTGGGACTTCTATTTAGGAGGCTTGAGAGTAATTTGGTTCCTAAGGATTATAGTGAGGGTGTTGATAGATGGTGATATAATCAGTTTTCTACGTGTATGCCTGGTATCATAATACATCTGGTTTTAGTTGTACACATACTCAATCTTGTGTAAGCATAAATGGTAAATAGTGGATTCTTCTAGGGTCACAACATGCACCCAAAACCAGTTAAGACCAGACTGGCTCTTCAGTTATTCATACTCACATATATGAGGAGTACATTTGAATAGAAACTAAGTTCAGTTGTTACTAGGAGGGAGGAAACCTACTGTTGCTCAGAGATGGGTATGTTTAGCCTGATGCAGGGGGGTTCAGCAGTTGCTAGGTGCATTTTTAGGAGAGAAGTGTGTGCTCGAGGGATGTGCAGGTGAAGGAGCTAGGCTGCCAAGTGCATTATTACAAAAGATGTGTGTACATAACCAAAACCAAATGCAATCCTAGGCCAAATGGTCTGTTTGCCTGCACATATTTATTTGTCCCAAGAGTTTTTTTTTTTTTTTTTTTGCTCTGCCATAGTGATGATGTGAAGTCTGATTTGCTCTAAGAGTGTGTTGTTTTTTTTATCAGTAGCAGCCTTGTGTTTATAGTCCCTTCCTTCACACCCCTTCCTATCTTTTTTTTTAAATGCCAAATACCGTTTATTGAAGGAGGTAGGAGGTCTTAAATACAGGCTTACAGCACAATGGGAGAAACCCAGAGGGCAGAAGTTTGCTACTGATGTTTTACAATCTTGCATCTAAGCTGTTAACACCCATTATGCAGGATACACAGAAAAGGAACTTCCCTTAAGCATTCAGGAGGGTGAAACCCAGGAGGGAATTAGCATAGGGAGGATATCAAGGTCAAGGTCAGCAAGCAAGGCAACAGTTACCCAAAATGGGGGCCAGGGCCTTGCAGGTCCCCCTTTTACTAATAAATGAGCTTCTGATTTAGGTTGTGTGGGACATCAGCAGGTCACCTTACCCATCATGGAGACACCTGCCCAGGCCACACAGGCACTCTGTCTTAGGTTGGTGAGCGCCCCCCAGGTATTACCCATTTTTAGATACTCATTATCATACAGACTCAACCACATGAGCTGTAGAGTAACTGCTGCCAAAGATCTCAAAGTGGCACTGGGCTTGCAATCTGTGACACAGAAAAGACCAACAGAGGTCCTAACCCACCCATAGCCAGTAGGCTAAAGGCAACTGAGCCATTCCCTTCCTTAATGAGCCTTACTGCAAATTGGAGTCCTTGTAAGATAGTATCCCAAAAGCAAATGGAACTTGAGTTTATAAATTTATGATTTGGTTTTCAATGTATTAACCGTATTTTAACATTTTCTTACTTGGGAAACACCAAGTTGTAAATTGACGGATGGTACTTTTTGAAATGTTGCTGTCTTTGAAATCTCAAATCACTGTTATAAACAACTAGCTGTGAGTTTGGGTGTGGACATCAGCCTTCTGGAAATCATGTCGTCTTAGTTATGTCAAGAGCTTTCTCATTTACTCATGTGTATGAGTCCTGGGATGTTCACAGTATTTTGCCTCCAGCAATACATAGCAGGGATACTAGATTAGCAAGTGTCCTCAGCTCTCTTCCAGTAGTTTATGTTGATTCACAGTTTGCACCAGGTCAAGGTGAGCAGGGATCTAGAGGGTGTTAGCATTCTCAGTCTCTAAAGAGCCCTGCTTTCAAAGTCACACAACCCAATATTCTTGTAGTAACTCAGGACATAATTTCTCTCCTATAACAGGAACAGATTGGACTAAGTGACATCCATTTGTTCTTTGGGGCAGTATAGGTTAGGTTGTGGCTATAGTTACATGTCCTCTCCAAAAAAAAAAAAGGTTTTAAAGGCATGGATTTAACCTGTATTTCTATTAAATCTGTGACCCAGGTGTGATGGTACAAGCATACAACCCCAGAAAATCTGCAGGAAGATTAGGAGTTCAAGGCCAGCCTTTGCTATAATATAGCAAGTTCCAAGTCAGCCCGGGCCACAGGAGACCTTGACTCAATACATTAATTAAAAAATAAATCTGTGTTCTCTTTGGCTACGAGAAAGATTTGAAGATTGTATCATAGCTAATGTTGAGGAGGCTGCTGCATCTGCAGTTTTGGGGCCACTGTTTTGGAAGATGTTCTTGCTTCATTTCCTTCTACATGGTCAGTGTGATGTCCCCACAGATGGCTTGTGTTTCTTCCATAAAGAATGGTCACATTTAAATATAGCCGTGGTGTCATCATAGGCCGGACACTGACATTTTTATGTGGTGCTTACAGTAATTATTATGATATAGACAAATGACCCCATGCAGATCCACCGGCCACAGCTTTTGGATACATCTGAATTATGATAAGATTGTTCACTGGCAGATTTGTTATTTTCTGTAGGCATCAAGAAAAGAAGTCATAAAACAGTGCATGCCCACTGGAGGAGAAATTAACTTTTCCTAAAACTTCTTTTCCAGTGAAGGAAGCCCATCCCCCAGAGTGGAGCTGCTGCATAACATTGATCAGGACTTTTTCGACAGTTCACCGTGTGAGTACCCAGCCTTTGCTGCTGTGTTAAATGTTTTGTTGTGTTTTAGGAGACACCAGCACACTAGCCCACCAGAGCTGATGTTAGTGTAAACATTTCTTCCCGACACATGTTCTGGTAATCTCATAGTGGCTTCAGTACTCTGTGAAGTTAGTGAATTCTGGCTCTGCCGTTTGCTGGCCATATGCAACAGGAGCTCACAGGAGCTCACAGGAGCCCACAGGAGCCCACAGGAGCTCACAGGAGCTCACAGGAGCCCACAGGAGCTCACAGGAGCCCACAGGAGCTCACAGGAGCTCACAGGAGCCCACAGGAGCTCACAGGAGCCCACAGGAGCCCACAGGAGCTCACAGGAGCCCACAGGAGCCCACAGGAGCTCACAGGAGCCCACAGGAGCCCACAGGAGCTCACAGGAGCTCACAGGAGCCCACAGGAGCTCACAGGAGCCCACAGGAGCTCACAGGAGCTCACAGGAGCCCACAGGAGCTCACAGGAGCCCACAGGAGCCCACAGGCGCCCACAGGAGCTCACAGGAGCCCACAGGAGCTCACAGGAGCCCACAGGAGCCCACAGGCGCCCACAGGAGCTCACAGGAGCCCACAGGAGCTCACAGGAGCCCACAGGAGCCCACAGGAGCTCACAGGAGCCCACAGGCGCCCACAGGAGCTCACAGGAGCCCACAGGCCCCTTTTTACCGCCCGTATCTTGTCACTACCTGTGTTACCTAAAAGTTCCAGAACCCTTTTCCAGAAAATTCACCACCAGACAAGCCGCTGTCAGCTCTAGGCTTGTGCGAGCATCCACAGCATCTGATTGGGTTGGCCGGGTGCTGCACAGAACCTGCTGAATCTCACGGGTGCCCATTTCCTCACGGTCCTGGGAATCATTCAGCTGCATTGTGCCTGCTGCCTGCCGGAGACCTGCCTTGTCAGTTCCTCAGGGGGTGTTGTCATATTCCCTGCGCTCATGTGGGGGTCATGCCACTTCCTTTCCAGACATTGTACTGCCTCGGCTAACTCTCTTTACTTCTTTGTCCTTTCCAAGTGACCCCAAGACCCTCCTCTCGCCTGGCCTTGTCATGTTCTTGCCCAACATTCCCTGTCCTGCTTGCCATTTCAAAGCACAGAGTTGATTTTACCATCCCCAAACTCAGTACCTGTTTCCTGCCTCTCTGCAGTTTCCAGAGCATTCCAGAAGCCCCACGAAAAGCAGTTGTCCCCTCTCAGTGTCACTTCGTGCCCCTGAATAGCATCGGTCACATAGTCTAATTGGGCCTGGATGCCGAGATCTAGGATTTGTTTGTGTTCTGATCCTCATCAGTTAGCACAAGTGCCCAGGACTTGATAAGCACTCACTAATCATTACTTTATCACAGAGTGGACAATTAAGGAGAGATTAGATGCAATTAAAAATATGAAATTTCCAGGAAAATGGATGAATCCGGAAATTATTCTAGTAAGCACAGTAACCCAGAGTTATAAAGATGGCATGTTCTTTCATATGTAGATCTTAGCTTGTAATGTTTAGATATCTGAATATATGTGAGTGCAGTTATAGTCATGAAACTGGGAAAAGAGGACCATGAAAGGGGAAGGAGGGTTTCTGAGACAGGGTGATGGTGATGGGGGAATAGAAGGATGGACAGGAAAAACAAATTACGTTTGAAAATGCCATCTGAAATCTAATACTCAGGATGTTAATTTTTAAAAGCTAAACACCACTCTGCCAAACCCAAGTGGATGCATTAAACCTGGAAGGGGAAAGTGTTCTAATAACAGGCAAGCAGTGTCTCTTCTACTGGAGTAAAATTACATGGATGGTAGAGGCAGAAGTGTGGGTTAGATCCTGAGGACTGCCAAGACGGTCCGTAGATTTGTGCCATCCGCTGTGGTAGTCACCAGCTCCATGTGGCTGCTGAGCCCTGGAAAGGTAGGTAGGTAATTATGGGTTGAGACGTCAGCTCTGAGTATAAAGTACATATTGGACTTTGAAGACTGGGTACACATATGGTGCATACGTGTTGGAACGACAGGACTTGAATATGTTAAGTTGAATGTACTATTAATATGTCATCTGTTTCTTTTTCCTTTCTTAAAATGTGACTGGTAGAAACCCTAGGATTACATATGTGATTTGCATTGTATTTCTGTTGGTCTAGAAGAGCTATTCTAGAAGGTGCTAGGAAATCAGTTTATCAGGTGCACAGAGGACCGGAGACCTGTGATTAGTTACCTTGAGGCTACATGGTTCTAAACTTTCCCTGCCCTGCACACCTAAGACGCGTGGCCTATTCCAGGAATACCAAAATCTCCTGGGGAGGCCTGGAGAGCAGCAGGAATGCAGGAATAGATTTAAAAACTTCTCATATAACCCTGCTGCAGAGCGTCCAGGATATGCTTCCCACATAATGGCTGTGGACTGTCTTCATTTGCTAAATACACACACACACACACACACACACACACACACACACACACACACACAATAAATAAATAAATAAATAAATAAATAAATAAATAAATAAATAAATAAGCAAGCCCGTGGCTGCACACCCACTGGGCTATAGTTTCGTTTGGCATTAGAAGTGACAACCCGCCGGGCGTTGGTGGCGCACACCTTTAATCCCAGCACTCGGGAGGCAGAGCCAGGCGGATCTCTGTGAGTTCGAGGCCAGCCTGGTCTACCAAGTGAGTCCCAGGAAAGGCGCAAAGCTACGCAGAGAAACCCTGTCTCGAAAAACCAAAAAAAAAAAAAAAAAAGAAGTGACAACCCAGAACCAGATTCTTATGTGACCATCGCAGCCCTGATTGCAGCAGGGTTCTTATTGTGAGTTGCCGTCACTTTTGGCTGCCCTCCCTAAAATACTCCTAGCAAAATGATAACATGGACAAGAGGTTCCTGCAGCGTGCAGGTTAGAAGGGGCGCGGAGGTCTGGATGGGGGACTCCACCCCTCAGCCGCTAGGATGTGTCCAGTGTGTTATTCGGAGGCTGTGCTAAATTCTATCATCGTGGTCGTTAATTCAGAGGCACTTTTCGGCCTCAGCCATCTTCTGTGCCTCCTACAAAGAAACCCGCTTGATGCTGGCCTTCCTTACCAACTTGGTTCACATGAGTGAGGTGTCCTCCGTCGTCTGTATCTGCAGGGAGCATCGTGCCCCCCTCCTCCTCACACAGAGCCACCCTGCGGGCCTTTTCTGCGATGGCTGAGTCACTTCAATCTGCTGTGAGGCACAATCAGAAAAAAATTAAAAAAAAAGAAAGAAAGAAAAAGAAAAAGAAAAAAGCTCTCTTTGGGGCCTGCTGCTTTTTACCATGAAGACACGAACCTGCTCTCTTTCCTTTGCAGTTACTTGTAGGGAAAAATTAAATCCAGTTATAAGAAACTATTAACTTAGAGGACAACGTCTGGAAAGTCTAAGAAGATATTCTAGAAGCTTTTGTGAAACCAGAAAGCAGCTGTCTAGTGTATCCAGAAGGGCTGACATTTGAGCCCGCGTTACCCCAGAGCCACAGCTGGCTCCCAGCTCTAGAGCCTCCCAGACTGATGATCAGACTGGGGGCAGGATAATGAAGCCACACTCTGCTAGGAGCACCTGTTAACAGGCAGTAATGACTGAATAGAAAGGAAAGCCTTGGACACGATATAAACAAGAGACTAGTTTGCATGAATATGTGGTTTTGTTATGGCTACCTCCTGTTCACCTCCCTGAGCCCTGTCCTCTTTCCTTCTCCAAGGTCTCCTCACCTCATGAACTGTGTGTTTCCCAGGGGAGCCCTGCCTTCCACATATTCCCCAGGCTCCCTCAGAAGCCGGCTCTTGGGTTTAGCAGTCACTCCTTCCTACCCCCTCTTTAGAGTAGTGGGAACGTCCAGGGAAATTGGGGTTCCCTCCTTAGACTCGTCATCTCATTAATAAAAGCATTTAAAAACAGACTCAGAAGGCAGCTCGGGGACCATTTTATGAGAATTTGAAAGAAAAGCAACAGAGTGTTCCAGCTGTAAGTCTTGGCAGCTGCTGAATGGAGGTCGATGGAGGAGAGTGGAGAGAGAATGGCATGCCTTCTGAGGGCCGGGCCGTGAGAGCTGGCATGCTCGTCGGCGGAGGCTGGCAAGGAGCTGATGGCCGAAGAGCGGAGTGCGGGGCTTCAGAGGATGAGGGGGAAAGCGGGAGGCCAGGGAAAGCATGCTTAGACGGGGAGAACATGGCTGCACTTTTGAAAAACAGTGCAGAAAGAGAAGGAAAAAATTAAAACTTTTGAGTTTAGAACTCAAAAGGCAGGCAAGCTTGGCAGTGAAGACAGGCAAGCCCCTGCATCGGGGAGGGGCCATGTGGGAAGTGTGAGGACATTATCTCATTAGGGGGTGGTTATTCCTCCAGCCTCCTGAGTGTGTTAGTGGGTGAATCGGCTTTCCTGGGGAGGAGACTCTGGGCGTGTGATTGACAGGTCCAGCTCAAGGGAAGAGACAACATAGTATATATAATGTTCTAGTCTTTGGAGGAGATCAGAATGTTATGTCTCCACTCAGGGCCAGAGGGATTCCATTCTTTTGACTAGAAGGCCTAAGGAGAGGCAGTTGTAATGTTTCCTTTCTAGTGTTAGCAGGAAAAAAAGATGAGGTCCAGAGCCAACCATGAGGAAGGGGTCTATGCTCAGTGGCCTCCAAGATTACTAATTTCGGCCTGCTTAGCATTTGTACTCAATCATTATTTTGGAAGTGGGCTGAAGTTGGGAATAGATATAACCACATTTCCACCTTGAACACCTAGAGGTCCGATTCCAAAGCGGCCCACCAGAAGGGATTAGTGTCTAGTCGGAACTTCAGCCCCTCTCCCATACGGCTTCCAGACAGGGGAGGTACTCACTGAGGAGAAGAGGGAGACAAATAATTGCACTCCTGCTTTCTGGGCCTCTGCTCAGGACAGGACCAAGGACATTGCCCATGGAGGGTAGACCAATGCCAGTTTTCTGTACTGGTTATCTCCATGTCACTGTGACTGTATCATCTGATGGAAAAAACTCAAGGGAGGGAAGCTGTATTTGGGACAGGTGTCCATCAGGAAGGGGACAGGGGGACAGATTGAGGAGCAGCTGGTGGCTGGAACAAGCATCTAAATAAGAGCCTGTAGAGGACATTTCAGATTCAGAGTGTCATGCTGACGGCTCCAGACTTCAGTCCCTTTGGTTCGTGTGGGGCTTCCGAAGACCCTGTGCTTCTGTTCTCTTCAATGCATCACCTCATGCTCCTGTTTCTCCGATCATGTTCACATCATTCCTACTCATGCTCACCTGTTTCTTGCCAGAGATATGTGCTCCAAGCAGATCAGACGCCATCTGTATAGCTTGCTCAGTGCCTGCATTCTATGAAACAATGCATGCTGATCAGTGAGTCTGTTACCATCCATTCCCTTTGCTCAGAATAGTCTAGCAAGAGCGGTGATGGTCTCACCTGTTCTCAGATTAGCTTTCCTTCTATCTGCAGAACGTGGTGAGTGTGGTGGGCTGCACCAGGTCAGTACTGTGCATTACTGCAGAATGTGGTGAGTGTGGTGGGCTGCACCAGCTCACATACTGTGCATTACTGCAGAATGTGAAGAGTGTGGTGGGCTGTACCAGCTCAGTACTGTGCATTACTGCAGAATGTAGTGAGTGTGGTGGGCTGCACCAGCTCAGTACTGTGCATTACTGCAGAATGTGAAAAGTGTGGTGGGCTGCACCAGCTCACATACTGTGCATTACTGCAGAACGTGGTGAGTGTGGTGGGCTGTACCAGCTCAGTACTGTGCACTACTGCAGAATGTGGTGAGTGTGGTGGGCTGCAGCCCCTCAGTACTGTGCATTACTGCAGAATGTAGTGAGTGTGGTAGGCTGCAGCAGCTCACATACTGTGCATTACTGCAGAATGTGAAGAGTGTGGTGGGCTGCACCAGCTCAGTACTGTGCATTACTGCATAAGATAGCGAAGTTCTAGAGGTACCTGGGTAGTCAGGCTTTCCCCCCTTTTCCTAACCCAGATGGAGAAATCAAGGTTTTAGGTCCTTCATAACTGTTAAATAATGGAGCTTGAACTTAGGGCTCCTCCCTTCAGACATTTCCAACCATACTGATTCTAGGCCTCTCTCAATTCCTGTCCTTCACTGATTTGATGGGAAAAGGTTGACTGTAGTGACAATCACCTCACCACAGTGATGGCATGTGGGGGTATGCTGTGTTTAAGGGAGACCAGCCTTGCTGGCTTCGCATGTGGTCTGACTCTGGATGGTGATTGCCTCTGACTGTAGAGCTGGTCCTGGACACCCTGCTCATGCCCTGTGCTAACCACACTGAAGGCAGAAAGAGAAGAATGTGGGGCTGGGAGGTATCAGCTCGTGCAGTGTGTAGAAGTTTGGAGTGTGTCGGACTTGGGTTTGAATGGTAGTGTGACTCATTTCTTGAGAGCCTGGGATGAGTTCTTCCAGTGGTCTGTTCTGTGGCCAAGAAATTGAGGACACTCACAGCACTGTCCTGTAAATAGACCCCTCTGCCGTGAACACCAGTTATATCGTGGCTGTTGGGGTGGGGAGGATGCTGCACTTTCTGCTTTATGTATGTCTACAGTTTTAAGCTCCAGTGATGAGGACATGTCACCGTCCACAGTCAAAAATAACGTGTTGGATCGAGTTTGGAAAGTTACTCGAGGCTCTGTGGAGATCATGCTGTCTCCAAAGTTGTGACACAGTGTCGGACAGAGAAGCCAGTGTGTAACTAGACTTCTCTGCTGTCAGCCCCGGACCCACAGACCCACAGGCCCACAGACCCACAGACCCACAGACCCACAGACCCACAGACCCACAGACCCACAGACCCACAGACCCACAGACCCACAGGCCCACAGACCCACAGACCCACAGACCCACAGGCCCACAGACCCACTACAGACCCAGCCTTCTCTGCTGAGTCCTTTCTCTCAGCAAGGACCTTATCCATAGCTCATCTTCATGCTCGCAGGATGCATGCTGAGCTGCCACTATTTGTCATCTGCAGTTTGTCACACTTCTCTGGCCGCGGGTCACTCCGCGCCCTCCCTCGCGGAGCCCCGGCACATGTAATTTTTCTCTTTTTGAACTTTCAGAGGAATCTAGGCCTCCTCTCCCGTTCTGGAAGCTCTACTGCTTGTTCCCTGTATGGTTTTCTTGATGCCTTGAGCATCCAGCCCCACAGCCGTGTGCCCTGTCTCACCCACCCCACACAGCACATCTCAAGTGACAACGTCCGTCAAGCCTCTGCGGCTAACTCTCCACCTAGACCTCTGCCTTTCCTCCTGAGGAAATGCAGCAACCAAACCCAAACCACAGCACTTTAAAAATGCTAATTAATCCTCGCCATGGATGTCGGCCACACCACACTAGCAAATCCCACGGCCCCAGTTTTATGTTTGGAGGCATCAGGGTAATTGGCGTCAGAGGACAGAGGCTGACTGTAGGGTTTGGCTTGGCCCTGTCTCTGGGAGTGAGGCCATCTGATGGGGGACCCGCTGCCTCACCAAATTCCCTTCCTGCACATGCATCACTGTGGGATTACTTTTCTATAGCCCCATTGCATTCCATTGCGATAGGAAAATACCTGCAGCCAAGTAATTTGTAAGTAAAGAAGTGCGTTCAGCTTGCAGTTCTGGAGATTGCATCTGGCCCTGACATCTGTCTGGCTCTGGTGAGATCTCCACCGGCTGGGTCATGTTGTGGGGGGTGGCATCTAGAAGAAGGTGCATGTGAGAGGGGGTGACCAGGTGGTGACCCTGGGAGCCAGCGGAAGGAGGAGAGGGCCACCTCATCTTTACTGACAGTCAAGGGCATCAGTTCCTGAAGGGGGCGGCATTGCCCCTCTGTGGCCAGATGACCAGGCACTAAGCCCCGCCTCTTAATGGGTGCATGGCCTCCCAACATGGCCTCACTGAGAATGAAGCTTTCAGCATGCCAGCCCTTGGGGACACACTCAAAACACAGCACTCATTTACGTGTGTGCTGCCCCCACCCCAGCCCAGCATCACGAACGAGGCAAACTCATCTCCAACTAATTCGATTCCTCTTCTTTCATTCTGGTATAACAAGACATTTCAACTATGGCTTTAAACGTTTCTGTGACTGAGATAAAACACCCCGATGTAAAGCAAGTTGGGGAAGACAAGGTTCATGTTGGTGTGCAGTTCCAGAGGTGATACAG
Organism: Peromyscus leucopus; assembly: GCF_004664715.2. Classification (NCBI taxonomy): domain Eukaryota; kingdom Metazoa; phylum Chordata; class Mammalia; order Rodentia; family Cricetidae; genus Peromyscus; species Peromyscus leucopus. The sequence continues at coordinate 54,971,259 of NC_051072.1, read as the reverse complement.
CCCATCATGGCGGGGGAAGGCAGGGCAACCAGAGGATGAGGTTGGCCGGGCAGTCAGGAAGCAGATCGGACACATTTCATCAGAACACGTCTGATGAGACACTTACAGTGACTTCTCAACAGGAACAGTGGTTGAATAGAATTTAACCGTGCTCTGAGAGTGCTTAACCTCTGCCCCAGTGGTCCAAGGAGAGGTGTGTGAAAGGTTTCTGTACCCCGATATAAGTCTCTATGCTGATGCATCAATCCAAATCAGACCGAATTAAGAAAAAGCCCAGGTTTAATGGGTAAACTATTCCTAGATGATATTCTGCCCATCCCCACCCCCATCCCACCCCCATCCCACCCCACCCCCACGCCAAAGGAGACAGGGAAGAGAGACTAAAATACCATGTGTCTGTTGGGGGGGGCGGTTTAAATACCCTGTGGGAGTGGTCTTGAGCATCTCTGGGAGAGGAGCTGTGTTTGGTGGGCTTCCTAGGATGAAGCTGGGTTTGGGGGGAGAGAGATGGGGGGGGATTGAGGAGGACCTTCCACCAGAGCATTCCAGACTCTCTGGGTATGTGGGTGCCCGAGGCTGAGGTGGAGTTTTCCACCAGAACAGTGAGTCCTTCTGACCTGTCTCTGGGATTGAGTTCTTCCGGTGCTGCAGGCCTCCGACCCTGCTTCCCTTCTCACAGGGTCTCCTGTCCTGTCCATCATGTTAAGATTCTCAGGATGACATGAGGCCCACCTGGAGAGCCAGGCTGCCTCCCTGTTTGGTGGCTAGCTGCTCAGGAGCCTCCTCCATCTGCACTTTGAATTCCGCTTTCCCTGTAGCCCAACACCTTCACAGGTGCTGGAAAAATCAGGAGAAGGAACTCAATGGTGCCTGGGGGTGGAAGGCATTATTCTGTCTACCACAAACACTCCGTTGCCCTGGATTTTATGAAAACCATGGAGTAGCCTAGAAGATAACTGGAGGAAAGAATAACATACAAGTTTAAATAAATTCAAATAACAGATGGAGGCGACAGTGGTAGAAATAGTATGAGCGATATTTGGCTAGTTGCCAGTTGTTTCCATGGAGTCTGACAGAGTTTCTGTGAATGCAGGAGGGCCCTGCTCCCTCCCACAGGCTGCCTGCTGAGAGGACAGGCAGCCTCCTCACCACAGGAAGTGGCAGACTGTGTGTGGAGACACACTCAAGCCTGCTGGGGGTGAGAGAGAAAGCATCTGAGTAAGGGTTGGCCAGCCTCGGGACTGGAACTTGATCCCGCAGGCAGTGGGAGCTACCTAATTGTTCTTGCTCAAGTAATGCATTGAAAGTGGGAGCATTGAAACACGGGAAATTTCGAAGATAGTGGTAAAAATTGTATTACAGCACTCTCTGGCCACCCCAAAATAAGCCTTGCAGATGTTTTAGTGTGTCTTTTACAGTTCTTGCTTTCTCTTGATTTTATTCATTAATAGACACATGTAAACACATTCTTACAGGATTTGAATCATAAATTTGAAGTTAATTTAACATAAGCTTATATAGACACTGTAGATGGAAATTTCTCCAGTCATGCCTTGCCCAGAAATCCAGACAAATCTCTCCAATCCGTGGTCTGACAGCCGCTTATAAAATAATTACTCAGAGGCTTATAATAATTACCAACTGTATAGCCTATGGCTTCAACTTCTTGCTAGCTAGCTCTCTCTCTTTTTTTTTTTTTAGACAGGGTTTCTCCGTGTAGCTTTGTGCCTTTCCTGGAACTCGCTTTGTAGACCAGGCTGGCCTGGAACTCACAGAGATCCGCCTGGCTCTGCCTCCCGAGTCCTGGGATGAAAGGCGTGCGCCACCACCACCCGGTGCTCTTTCATCTTAGATTACCCCATTTCTATAAATCTGTATGTTACTACACAGCCAAGGCATTACTGGTCTGCTGACATTGCTCCTCTGGTGGTGGGCTCACATCTCTCCACCCTTCTTCACCTTGTCTTTAGTTTGAATGTACCGCCTAACCTTATCCTGCCCTGCTGTAGGCCAATGCAGCTTTATTTATTATCCAGTGGGAGCCACACATTTTCACAGCTTACGGAAAGATCCCCCAGCACTTCCTCTTTTCTGTCTAATCAAAAGGGAAGGTTTTAACTTTAACATAGTAAAATTATATGTAACAAAACAGTTATCAAGCAAGAATTGCAGTTACACTATCTAGTCTATTTGTATTTGGCAAAATTTTACAAAATACTCTATCGTCTATCCTATTTTTGTGAGTCTAAAGTTTTATAACTAATTTATCTTTTATCATGACTAAGGAAAACTATAATTATAGCTATCTAGTCTTCACCTCCATCAAAGACCCCAGAAGGTTATAATATTATCTGAGTAAACAGGAAATGCATTGCAAGCAACTTTCATAATTCTAGAAATGACAGGCATCTGGCTGCCTGGACAGTCATCTAAAGTTCCTCTGTAACATTAGGGCATCTGTCTTCAGCCAACAGGCCTAGAGTCTCTGGCATGGTTTTCAGTGAAGCAGGAAATTTTAAGGACTGTTCCGCTCATTCTGGCAAAGTTTGTCAGTCACTTCTCCCCATGTCCTGTAGAATGTCTGTCAGTTTATTTTGTGAAGCAGGAACCTGAAGGACCATCTCACCTTGCAAAGTTCAGAGGTCATCTTCCTATGGGTCATGCATGTCCAGTTTATACAGCATTCTGTCAAGCAATCAAGACGAGCATTTTTTTCTTGCCCAGTGGCTAACTTTTGCCACAAAGAAAGCAAACTCCATAATGAGTTTCTTTGATGCCCATCATCTTTTCTGAAGTAGATTGGTGCTGCCAGGAGCAGACGTGTCTCAATGTCCAGAAAGGTCTAAGTTCTTAAAACATTTTAAATGCCATATCATGTAGGTCTTTGAAGTGTTTAAAGATTACCTACCTAATTGAAATATACCTTTGTATGCCTAAAAAAAACTTAACTATAAGTTTGATTATCATAGATGACTATTAATCTGTATTTCGTATTATATTTTACAATTTTAAATGAATTGCATAAACATAATACCTTAAACAAGAGTAGAAATATACATACAGTATAACAAAATTAAATTTGTATCAATAAACTAAAATCTATAGCAATGTAAAATATTTCAAACAAGTTGTTGCTCTTTAAAAGTAGATTCAATAATCTACTCTTTCATCCTATCTCATATATATATCAGATATATATATATATATATATATATATATATATATATATATATATACCCCCTTTTCTTCTTTAGAAAGAGATTTCATTTATAATCAACCTGCTTTAAGTAAAAATAAACATACATAAACAATATTTTGGGAATTTGGGCATAGCTTCCAATTCTACTTCCTCCTGATGATTATGGGTGCTGCTAATCTTATGGGGATCCTGAGAAAATTAAGAACTATAGTTAAATCTTGACTGTAGTAGTTTGTGAGGCCAGATCATCTCAGCTAGTTGCTTTGAAGCTGTTTTGGATGTTGGATCATCTGGGCCATGGTGTCATCAGAGACCTTTCAGGGGGTCTTGGTTGATCAAACTATATTAGCCTGGAAGCAATCCACAGGTTCTCATCTTCTGTGGAAATAAAAGTAGAACCTCCTTTCCAAAGCAATCATATCCTTAGACATAAATTTTGAAGTCAAAATACCTTAAAAATATACATATTGGTTTAACTTGGTAGCTCCTACAATAGAATGTCTCTGCAGTTAAAAATTCTAAATACAATATAATAATATGCATTCTTTAGATTCTTTGTGTAATTTCCATCCTTACATGGCTTAACTTTTATGTTTCTTTTACTGTCTTTTTAAAGACTTCATTTTTTTAAACTATTTATTTCTTTATATAACTGTCTAAATTCATTTTCCTCTCTCTTCCAACCCTATGTACATTTTTACACACACTGTAAACCATTTAGAAGTTTTTTCCATCTGAATCTGTCCTATTGTGAATCTGTAATCACTTTTTGACCATTGATTTAAACTGCAATGTGGCTAGGACCAAAGCAACAGCCCTGGCTGCCGGCTCCGCCCACCTCTGCTTCCCAGCATGGTGGAAGTACGTTTACCTTACCGCCAGCTCTGGGAGCCATGCTCACCACCAACTGTGGGAAGCAGTGGGTCTATGCCTCCATCAAGCAGTGTGTAGCCCAGAAACCTCTTGTTGTTGTTGTTGTTCTGTCTGTACTAGCAAACGCTAAGTCCACCAGGCAGCACACTGCTGCCTTAGAGACACCACTGTATACTGTGGCAGGAATCTGCCATGCTGCTTAGGTCATGGCGGCTGGTGGTCAGCTTCACCTCACAGGTAGCTGTCAGGGAGAGCACTGACTCCCTCAGGGTATTGACTGCCCACTCGCCCACTCACTGTGGCACATGCCCACACCTATGCATGCACACAGAAAATAAGTAAATACAATACTTTTTAAAAGGTGCATTTTAAATGTAAAAATTTTCATTTTCCTTTTGCAGAATTCTTCACTTTACATTCAAGTATTCACCAGTATTCTAGTTTGCCAAAGTTTTAATCACCTGTACTTGGCTGTTTATAAATGTTTAATCATTTACTGCTGGCTCTTAGCTATACAGGAATGACAGCAGGTAGAAAATAGAAAATAGCCATCGTGAGCCTGGGGATTTGTAGCAGGGACAGACTGGCCTCTTCACGAACAAAGTGCTTTCCCATGGGTCCCACCTTTCGGAGGGACAGCCTGCAAGCGTGGCCATTTCACATCGTTAATCATTTTTTAGGCGCCTTGTGTTTTATTACCGATGCCAGGGGTCCTTCTATTACTGAATTCTGTCAGCCGACAGGAGGTACACGGCAGGTTTGTTTTGTTCTGTTGTTTGTAGAGGTGGGGGTTGCTAAGGATGGAATTCAGGATACTACTGACCTGTGACCCCAGCCCCGCCCTTGACGTTCAGACATTTCGCAGACACTTCCTTTTATCAGTGTTGGCGGCGGCGGCGTAGTCTTCGTCGTCAAACTCAGGTCTAACGGTCTCATCGGTTTGACCCCAGCAAGAGAACGACCTGTGGTGACAGTGCCTTGTTTCTCCCTTTTCGTCCCCTTGCCTTTCATGGCAGCGTCTGTTTCGTCTCCTTGTACAGGAAGTATGGCTAGCGGCAATGTGCGTGCGCTTGTCCCTGTCCCAGGCTCAGAGAGAAAGCTTCCCAAGTTCACACCATTAAGTGTGAAGCTTGTTGTGGCTTTTTTGTCAGTTTCCAGACAGGTTTTTCCTCTGTGAAGCCCTGGGTTCGAATCCCAGCACCATATACACCAGGGTTGATGAGACATACCTGTCATCCCAGCGTCCAGGAAGCAGAAGCGAATGGAGTGTCACAACTCTGAGACTAGCCTGGTCCACAAAGGGATTCCAGGCAATCCTGGGCTACATAGTAAAGACCCTGTCTACACACAAACAAACAAATATTTTTTAAAGCTAATTTTTTTTTTTCCAAACTGTCGGGCTGGGCATGCACTTGGTTGGTAAAGATTTGTCCAGCATGCATGAGGCTCCGGGTTGGCTCTCAGGCACTACATAAGCCTGGTGTGGAAGGCTACACCTCTCATCACAGGAGACTGAAGACAGAAGGACCAAAAGTTCAGTGTCTTTCCTCAGCTGCAGAGCGGGTTGGAGGACTGCCTGAGATACAATAAGAAATTTTCTCAAAATTAAATAAACTTAAAGTACTGGGCTGTGAGAGACTATGAGATCCTGTTCCTGCTCATCTACTTCATTTGACCTTTACTGACCTTCAGATACAGTGACTTCACACAGTTAATCCCCGCACATCCCACAGCTCATGCTGTCACCGTCGTCGCCGCCTGTTTTTGTAATATTACGTGTTTGTGCTTTTGTTTTCCATGAGTAATGCTTCAAGACTGGTCTGCTTTATTAGTTGGTTCAGAGGAAATTCTCTAAGCTCTGCTGGCCTCTGCATTGTCTGGATTTTCTATTAACTTCTGCTCTTCATTATTGACTCCCCCTGAGCGTTTTCAGTTATAGCAAGAACACTTAACTCAAAGGCTGCTCCTTGAACAAATGAGTAAGCACCCAATGCAGCTTCGTGAACCTCGGGCACGGCATGGCAAGGCACCGCGGCTCTCCAGGGCCCCTTCACCCTGTGTGACCTGCCACGCTGCGGCTGCATGCTTCCCCTCTGCTAGCCCACAGATACCGCCATTCTTTGGAGAAATCTTTTCAAGTCTTTCACCGACTTTTTAATGGAGTGAATTATGGTTTTTCTGGTGAGTTATATGGATTTTTAAATGATTTATTCCTTTTAATTTTGTGTGCATTGATGTTTTGCCTACATGTATGTCTATGTGAGAGTGTCAGGTCCCCTGGAATGGAGTTACAGATAGTTTTGAGCCGTCATGTGGGTGCTGGGAATTGAACCGGGTCCTCTAGAAGAGCCAGTCCTTTTATTTTTCCTTAGATTATTTATTTATTTATTTATTTATTTATTTATTTATTTATTTATTTATTTATTTATTTATTATGTATACAGCATGTATGACTGCAGGCCAGAAGAGGGCACCAGATCTCATTACAGATGGTTGTGAACCACCATGTGGGTGCTGGGAATTGAACTCAGGACCTCTGGAAGAGCAGTCGGTGCTCTCAACCTCTGAGCCATCTCTCCAGCCCCTTATATAGATTTCTAACTCTGTAGTTGTTGGAGTTCCTTAACTGTTAACTATTTACCACCTGTGTGATTTGCTAAGAGTTTTCCCATTCTGTAAATGGCATTCCCCCTCTTGTGTCATTTACACACACACACACACACACACACACACACACACACACACGTACACACGCACCACTTTATTCCCACAGTGACTACATTAAGGCAGGCTTCCTAGGATTGAGGTCCTTTTTTTTTTTTTTTTTTCACAATATGGCTTCCTTGTGCAGATGCGTTAGGGAAACTCAGTTGGCTGGTGGGTCACAAGAGGCTACTGTTTTCTCACCACTGTGGCACAAAGAACCTGCTCATCTGGAAGTAGGGTTGACTTGAGCATTCAGTGCCAAGCAGAGAGATACAGCATCAGACTGATCCACACTCGCGTCCCCTAGAGGCGTAAGTACAGGCGTACCCAGCTAGGACGTGAGTGCCGGAAGTACCCCACCCCACCTCAGACACACACATACACCTCACCCCAGACTCAGAGGCCCAACCTCCTGGGATGATTTCATCTGTTTAGTAGTCCTTGGAGACCAGGGACAGAAGAAGCGCGATTACCCCGAGGGTACTGTGGCTGTTGTCCATAGACAAGAGCCTTCATACCTGAATTGCTTCAGCTGCAGATTGAAATCTGCTGAGTGCCCAGTGAGTGAGGAAGCGGCTGTTTCAGCACTTCCTACTTGACTGAACACTCAGTGATGTAGAAAAGCGGAGAGATCACAGTCTACATCATTAGCGGTAGACTAACTTGTTCTGCAGCCTGTGCCCTGGGGTCCACAGTCCTTACTAGTTGGAGTCAGGCAGCCTTTTGCTATTGAACCAGTCCAGCACTAGTTTCTGAGTTTCAGAAGCACACCTAAAGTTCTTCAGTTCCTCCACAGGAAAGATGGGCCCCACTCAATCAGAAGGAGCGGAGGCATGGGGCAGAGACTCCAGGCCAGGCTAGAGCCCACAACGCCAACTGCAAGACAAACTAACAGTTCCTTTCCTTTGCAGAGGAAAGCGTCAGGACTCAGAGAAAGTCAATATGTGCCTCCAGTCACAGAGCAAGGGAGGTGTCGAGGCCATCTCATTGGACACTAGGGTCACTACTCCCAGCACATGACACTGGTCCTTGACCTGTGTCCTTGACCATCCCCTTGGCCTGCACTGTCCCATCAGGCTGGCTCCACGGCCGCCATGGGAAAGTGGCCACATCAGAAGGCCAAAGTAGACATCACGTAGGCTGAGCACGGTGTAGCTTGAGTTTTCCTGCCTTGCCCACAGTCAGGTAAAATCTTTGTCACCCGCCAGTCCCACAGCCGCTCAGACCCAACCAAGTAAACACAGAGACTTATATAGCTTACAAACTGTATGGCCGTGGCAGGCTTCTTGTTAACTATTCTTATATCTTAGAGTAACGCATTTCTACAAATCTATACCTCGCCACGTGGCTCGTGGCTTATCGGCGTCTTCACATGCTGCTGGTCATGGCGGCGGCTGCAGTGTCTCTGGTCATGGCGGCAGCTGCAGCCTCTCCTTCTGCCTTTCTGTCCTTTTATTTCTCCTCTCTGTTAGTCCTGCCTATCCTTCCTGCCTAGCCACAGCCGATCAGGTTTTATTTATTAACCAATCAGAACAACTTGACATACAGAACAACTTGACATACAGACCATCCCCAGCACAGCCAAGTGCAGACCATCTCAAACACCTGCACTCAGGCCCATGGTCCTAATCATCCTCTATACGGACCTGCTGGGTAACGCCACAAAGAACCCAAGAACGGGCTCCCACAAGACATACAGAACATCCCACAGCAGCACGGCTACTGCTAAGTACAAGAGCAGCTGTCTCATGAAGAAGCATTTCCTACTCGCCCTTTGCCCTCTCTGCTGAAGTGGTACCCATTCAAAGAGGGATGGAAGGAGGGGGGCTGCTCTCATTCTGGAAGAGGCCTGGAAACTGCTGCCTCCGCTAGGTAGGCCCAGCCCTGCCCTCCTGCCTGGGATCCCAGAGCCACAGAGGAGGGGAAGGCTCAGAGTTGCAGAGGGATGGGCGCTCCCTTGGCCGTCGGTTCTGGCTATGGAGCCTGCCCGAGTGAAGGAGAGATGTGAGGACACTGTTTAGGTGCCCTGTAGACCTGGCAGCCAGCTGACCCCCAGCACCTCCTCCCTGATTTGTATTTACACAGCTACACGTTGAATATTAAACGTTGAAAATGTTGTAAATAAATACTTGCCAATCAAGTATCTGGGGTAAAGTTACTCTCCAAAATTCACAGGAACACCTATACCTCCATAGCAAGAAATCAGCCCATGTTTTAAAAAAAAATGAGCAAAAGGCCTGAATAGAAGTTGTTCCTTGAAGATGTACAAATGACCAAAGTCTAGGAAGAACCACTTGGCATCTCTAACCCTCAGGGAAATGCAAATCAGAACCACAATAAGCTATCACTTCTCCTCTTTAGGACAGCCCCTATTGAAAGGGTATTAATGTATTTTTGTAATTTGATCATCAGCATTTTATTATCATTGTATTCATTATTTCTTGTCAGACCTGTGAGTTTTTTTCAAATGCGTTTTAAAACTTACAGATGCAGCCAGGTGTGGCAGTGCACACCTGGTATCCTAGCAACAGGCTGAGGCTGTGTGGTGGTGCACACCTGGTATCCTAGCAACAGGCTGAGGCTGTGTGGTGGTGCACACCTGGTATCCTAGCAATAGGCTGAGGCTGTGTGGTGGTGCACACCTGGTATCCTAGCAACAGGCTGAGGCTGTGTGGTGGTGCACACCTGGTATCCTAGCAATAGGCTGAGGCTGTGTGGTGGTGCACATCTGGTACCCCATCGGGAAGCTGAGGCTGTGTGCTGGTACACACCTGGTACCCCATCGGGAAGCTGAGGCTGTGTGGTGGGGTGCACACCTGGTACCCCAGCGGGAAGCTGAGGCTGGGTTGTGGAGATTTGAGGTCAGACTGCAGTACAAAGCAAGAGCCCAGCCAGCCAAGGCTGCGAAGGAAGAGGAACACAGAGTTGATGCTGGCAGGGTGTGCTCCTCTGCGGTGAACAGCTCCTGGCTGTGCCATTCCTTTACCTCTACATCACGTTCATCTTCTTCAGCTAGGAGTGTTTTCATACTTTGGCACACTTTTGTATGCTCCGTGCTGTTCTTATCTAATCAGTGAGTATAATTGAATGGTTTTTACTTAAAAATAGTATGGGTAGCTTATCTCTGCAGGCTGTTAGAAAACTCTTGAGGGCTAGTTTATCAGTCAGCTTTTTGGTCTCTGACAGAGGACTTGCCAGGAACAACTTGAAGAGAGAAATAGATGTAGCTCACAGAGGCTTCATCCCATGGTTCCCCGGGCACGTGGGCAGACCCTTATGTGGTGGAAGCGTATGGCAGAGGCGCTCACCTCCTTTTCCTCACTGCAGGGAGCAGGGTGTGTGTGTGTGTGTGTGTGCAAGGGCCCAGGGCAAGATTTTATCCCCAAGGATTCACCTAGCTGCCTCATCTTCCAACTAGGCCTCACCTCCTGCCTCTTGCCATCTGCCAATAATTCCATCACAGTATGAACCCACCAGAGGACAAGTCCACTGATCCGATAAGTACTCTCAGAATCCAGTCACCATACTGGGAGTCATACCAACTCATAACACCGCCCACTCGCCTTCAATGCATGAGACTGTGAGGGTGCACTTCATTTTGAAACTATCAGTAAAAGATACATAGAACTCATTCAGCGATTGCCACGGGTGAGAAGTGGATATGGTGGACTATCTGAGTGAGAGGTAGTCTGTGGGTTTCTGTGTTAGATGGAGCAGTTGATGGAGTCTATAGTTTTCTTGATAGTTTTTTCATCAGCCTGGACTGTGGTCCAGACATGCAGGTGACTACCCAGTCCCTTTCCTGCTGCTTCTGACCCTCTACTAGGATGAGCCTTGAGCATATACTCCCTCAGTCTGCTCTGCTGAAGATGCTCCTGGGTTCTGTGAAGTGAGTGATCCTAATACTCTTGATCCATGGTAACAAAAGAGGCTTCAGTTGGGGGTTCCTCTTCTGTCATGAAACCTGCCCTTATTTCTAAGTTAGGAATGTTATTTTAAAAAAATCATGTGTCTCACATTAACTTTTGTTTTGTTTTTTTTTTGAGACAAAAGTCTCACTATGTAACTCTGGGTAGCCTAGAACTCAGCTGGCCGTGAACTCACAGAGATCTGTCTTCCTCCTGAGTGCTGAGATTAGAGGGGTGCACATGGCTTTCACACTTCTTTCTTAAGCACGATTCTGTTTTCTCAGGAAAGAAGCATTGGGCCAATGCTGTCTTCCCCCTTTAGTATGTAGTGGCTGTTAGGTGCCCATGCTGTCTGCCCTCTCTCCTCGGTTCTCCTGTCCGAACATGGTGCATATAGGATGAACAAGGAGGGTAGAAAGAAATAATGAAGAGAAACTGCTCATTGCTGTCGATGCTGTGTGCTGTGTCCTGCCCAGCCACTCATCATAGTTTTAAAAAATTGTTCGTCATTTTCTTCTGTTTAAAGCATGTTTCCTGAGAACAGACATTTTTTTTGTTTTTTTTCTTTTATTTTACAATACTATTCAGTTCTGCATAACAGCCACAGATTCCCTTGTTCTCCCCATTCCTGCCCCCTCCCCTTTCCCCCAGCCCACCCCCCATTCCCACCACCTCCAGATCAAGGCCACCCCCGAGGACTGAGATGGACCTGATAGACTCAGTCCAGACAGGTCCAGTCCCCTCCTCCCAGATTGAGCCAAGCGTCCCTGTATAAGTCCCAGGTTTCAAACAGCTATCTCATGCAGCGAGCCCAGGATCTGGTACCACTGCCTAGATGCCTCCCAAACAGATCAAGCCAATCAACTGTCTCACCTATTCAGAGGGCCTGATCCAGTTGGGGGCCCCTCAGCCTTTGGTTCATAGTTCATGTGTTTCCATTCGTTTGGCTTTTTGTCCCTGTGCTTTATCCAACCTTGGTTTCAACAATTCTCGCTCATATAAACCCTCCTCTTTCACGCTAATTAGACTCCCAGGGCTCCACCCGGGGCCTAGCCATGGATCTCTGCATCCAGATTCCTCAGTCCTTGGATGGGGTTTCTGGCACAACTATTAGGGTGTTTGGCCATCCCATCACCAGAGTAGGTCAGTCCCGGCTGTCTCTCGACAGTCTTTTGTGGAGAACAGACATTTTTGTCTGTCACACTCACATATATACCCAAGCATCTTAAATGGCAGCCCAGCAGAAAGCATTTGTAGAATAAATATTCTGTTGTATTTAAAGTCAATTAAGAAAGATTCTAAGAGACCTTAAAATATGTTGAGAGATGATAGATAGATAGATAGATAGATAGATAGATAGATAGACAGACAGATACACACACATACACAGACAGACAGACAGATGAATTTGGACTAGAGAGATGGCTCAGTGCTTAGGAGTGCATACAGCTCCTGCAGAAGATCCAGTTATGTTCCCAGGGCCCACACAGCAGCAGCTCACAACCATCTGCACTTCCAACCCTGACACCCTGTTCTGGTCTCTTGGGGCACCTGTGTTCATATGTATATATTCCATACACAGACACAGGCATACACACAACTTAAAAATAAAAACAAAATCTTTTTAAGAAAGAGATTGGCTGCATGTCAGATACATCATTGAAAGAGCTAAGGCTTGCTGGCCGAGTGAGACATGAGAAAGCTTGGATTTGACTCTGCTGATTGTAAGTTGAAGAAACATTTATTTGAGACTAACACTTATCCAAATTCAGAGTGATTTAACCAGGCGATCAAAGCTACTTGGACTACTTAATTTCACCTCAAGCCTTTTGATCTTATATTGTTTCATAAAAACTTATGAAAATAACTTAGTACATCAAATATGACACCACATTCAAAAGAAAAATGCATAATAAGAGAGGAAAGTCAGCTGAAGTACCACCTTCCTTTATGATCTTCTGACTGAAATAAAGAATTATTTATGATATTAGTACTTCATTTTTAGAAGTTGAGGAAGACATCTGAGTTGCTTCTTGGGCAAGTTAGAATGTGGTACTGACTTCTGTGAATAACTAATGTTTTAAAATGATGGAGATTAAAAGTGAATCGAGACTCTTCTCTTTATCTGATGTCAGCCATCTTCAAATTTATGAGGTGATTTTTACCACATATCTCCACAAATAATAAAAAGCAGCATTTGTCCTGCATTTGAGCTCAAATAAACGCAAATTCTTTTAAAATGAAAATATTGACAGTGAGCACAAAATTAAAAAAGAAAGAAAAGTGATGTATTCGGTGTCTATAAATCACCAGGCTCTTGGGAGAGAATGTAAGTAAATCTAAGAACTGTACTTTTTCTTGATTGTACATTTTCCCTTGGAAACAAATCATTTCCCGCCTGTGGCTGGCTCGACAGCTCCAAGGATGACATCAGCTCTCTGACTATGCACTATCTGCTTTCCTTCAGATAACTCAGTGGCACTTCATCAAGTTTAATGATTGAGATGAATTAGAAACCAATGGGGTTGAGTTTAAATTCCCTTAACTGCTGTGAATAATGTATTCTTGACCTTAGACCTACTTTGGAATACTCCTGAGAGTTTTTAATGCCCATGGGTTTCTCTGTTTCTAGAAATTGAAGTCAGCAAGTAAAGGAACATGCACTCCTTAGAGTTCTAATAGTATCTGTCAAAATGTACTAAATTACAGTGCAGTGCATCATCAATCCACACCAACCATCCTCTTTCCTGTCTGCCTTAGCCTGACTCAAAACCAGAAGAATAACAACCTTAGCATTGTTATTCCACTTCGGGAAAATCATACGCAGTATCTTCGCTGTAGTGCCTTTCAGTGGTGGGCAACTCTGATGATCAGTGAGGTGAAGGTCCAGAAGTCATGTTAGAAATTAAGCTGTTGCTCAGAAAGAAAAGAGCAAGCTGTGAACAGAACTAACCACTCCTGTAGCTTCTAGAAACTTACCTGTGACTGTCAGGTGATAATACTTACATTCCAGACATCTGGTCTACCACTCTGCTCTTATACCAATGCTGCTCACTTTTGAACGTACATGCAAATTTCCTGCTTTGATTAACATTGGGTCAGAATTCAGCATTTCTTTTTCTTTTCTTTAAAGATTGTGTTTGTGGTGGAAGTTGGGGTGGAGTATGCATGAGGAGTCCAGAGGTGCCAAATCCCCATGAAGCTGGAGTTTACAGGTGTGTGTGAGCAACCTGATGTGGGTGCTGGGAACAGAACTTGGGCTCTCTGGAGGTATAGGTTCTCAGGACAAGTAGTGCAGGCTCTTAACCTGTGAACCATCTCTCCAGCCCAGAATTCAACATTTCTGATGAATCTCTTAAGTAGTGCCCACCTGAGTGGCTAGTTCTCTGACTGCAGTGTGAGTAGAGAGCCATAACCCAGATGATTTTCACCTAATTTGAAGCTCAAGCCTTATAATTTAATATATTTATATAAATATCTATTTAAGATGCAAGACTTTCTAAATTTCAGGGCCGGCTGAGGATCTGGCTCAGTATTAGAGCACTTGCCTAGCATGCACAAGACCCCTAAATTCAACCCTTAGCACCACACATACAAGACCATAAATCTCATAACTGGTCTTTTTTTTTTTTTTTTTTTGAGGGCTTATAAATCATCCCCCCAAGTTCTTATTTAAATTGGCTCTGTAGCAACGTACATTGTCTTTCTGATTAGCCAAATCCCAGAATGTTTTCCAATATTAGTATAATTGAGTGTGTCTGGCCAAAACACAATTCAAGTCAGCAGGCATGATAATTTTGAAGCTTGACTCACTCATGGTTCCTTGTCCTGTTTTCTTGTTATCTGTGCTGGCTAGTCTTATGTCAGCTTGACACACAAACTAGAGTTACCTGAAAGGAGGGAGCCTCAACTGAGAAGATCCCGCCACAAGATCTGGCTGTAAGGCATTTTCTTAGTGATTGATGGAGAAGGGCCTAGCCCACTGTGGGTGGTTTCACTCCTCGGCTGGTGGTCCTGGGTTCTATAAGAAAGCAAGCTGAGCAAGCCAGGGAAACAAGCCAGTAAGCAGCACCCCTCCATGGCCTCTGCATCAATTCCTGCCTCCAGGTTCCTGCCCTGTTTGAGTTCCTGTCCTGATTTCTTTCGATGATGAACAGCAATATAGAAGTGTGAGCCGAATAAACCCTTTCCTCCCCAACTTGCTTTTTGGTCACAGTGTTTCATCGCAGCAATAGAACCCCTAATGAAGACAATTTCCTATGATGCCAACACTCAGAAAGAAAACTTAGGCTCCCAGTAAAAGGCAGTGATCTGAACATGGACCTGGAAGGGGTTCCCAGATTGAGAGTGAGGTAGTCGTAGTAAGCTCCCTGAGTCCTTGTTTGGACTGTGGGTCTGATAGTCACAGAAACTGCTGTGGTCTTGTAGAAGTACTGAGGTTGGGTGCAGACAAAGTTACCATCTTGCAGAAAGATTGCATAGAAAGGGCTGGAGAGGTGGCTCAGAGGTTAAGAGCACTACTTGCTTTTCCAAAGATCCTGAGTTCAATTCCCAGCAACCACATGGTGGCTCACAAACATCTGTAACGAGATCTGGTGCCCTCTTCTGGCCTGCAGAGATACATGCAGACAGAATACTATACATAATAATAAAAAAAAAGATTGCCTAGAAAAAGCAGGTGCTACCTGTGTGCTAAGGAGGCTGTCCCCAGTCTGTAAAGCGCCGACAGGTCCCTCTGGCCCATCATTGGACACCTGTATGCCTGTTGGTCTGCCACTGTATCTCAAAAGACAGAGTGCGCTCAGCCAACACCATCATGCGAGCCCATCTTGTGCTCTAGGCCCAGGGTTTCTGTACCTCCATGTCTGGAATGTGAGAAGCAGGTCTCACAATTTAACCACATTCCGAGAGGGAAATGGGAGAATTTATTGTTCCTGTGTTTTCTTCTCAAAGTGTTTAAAGATTAGCAGCAAACACTCTGTCCAATAAAAAGAAAAAGTATTTTATATTCAGTGTCAGTTTTATACAAAATAATAGAGGCATCAAATAGGATTAGAGATAATATACAGAAGCGTTACAATAGCCCACTTGGGGAAGTGCAATTGTAGATAATTTTCATTATCCTCTTGATCTGATTCACCGTATGTATTTCTTTTACAATTGAAAGTTTTTTAATTTGTTTTTTTTTGTTTTGTTTTGTTTTGTTTTTCAATAAAAAGAACAAAGGAGAAGGGAAACAAAGCAATACTGTGTGCAAGCTGGACACCCCCTCCCAGGGCCTTGGGGCCAGAGTTAATCGTTTGATGTCTCTACATGCTATAGATCTGTATACTGCCTCCGTGACAGTAATAAATTAGAGTGTCTCGGTAAAGACCAAACTCATCAATTTTTCCAAAATCTGTATTTGATTAATTCTACAAAGGTCTGGGTCAAAGTTATTCCTCAATGCTTATTATTTTAACAAAGAAACTCAAGGTTTCTAGGTTTGTCAGAAAATTCATTATCAGCTCACAATGGCAAAAGGTCACCAAATGCCTCCTTCCACAGCAAAACGGCATGGAAGAAAAATCTCTTTTCCTCAACAACCCATTACCCTAGCGGAACCAAGAAAAACCTCTGGCATTTCAGATCCTGTTGCTTCGGGGGAAATAAATGTTCCCTAGATCACGGAGAGAGAAAAACGGCAAACAAATGAATGAAAAACAAATAGATTCCTGCAGCGTCCCAGGCTGTGCCAGACCAAACAAACTCCAAGTCAGCTTTCATTCCCAGGGTTCGCCAAATCTGCAGAGCGACACTTTCCACGACGGCATGCATCCGCGCCGTAGCTAGAGAAAGCTGTACACACACCAAAGCACTGCAAATTAAAGGAACATGCAGAGAAAAACAGAAGGAGAAGCTCCAGTGTTCTGTGAATCTTTAACTGTGGTGGGAAAGCCGTCGCTGGCAAAGCGTTGTTGAAACCTTCATCTTGTAAGTGGAAGCGTTTTAGAAGTGACTCATCCCCTTCTCGCGAGACGTAAGCGGGACTGTCACTCGACTGAATTCAGCAGTGCTAAGTTCCACCGCATCCTCAAAGTTCCTTCCATTAGTTCTGCCTCAGGCGCACCACTGAACACAAGCTTTCTCTGTATCTTCCATTTCCATTGGTTAATTTCAACCTCGAGTACATTTCCATCACTTTCTCCTTTTTTCTTTTATTGTTTTCTGTTGAAACCAGCAGTTGTGGATAAAGCCGGAGTTCACCATGACCCCAGCCCCAGCTTGGTGTCGCAGCTGACACATTTGGTTTGCCCTATCAGGGTCCCTCGATTACTCATTTAAACAACAGAGACATGTGGAATTGCATACATGTGTGTGATGCTTTTCCCCCATGTACTTGGTTTCGTATAATTTTTTTTGTCTGTTTTATTTTGTTTGCCATATGCTTTAGTCCTCATCAATGTGGAGGTTTTTTCCCACGTTAGTAAGCATAGATCAGTGGCTTTCAATGGGGGCTGTTCCGCCTCCGGGGAGATTTGGTGACTTCTAGACAGTAGTCTCACTAATGGGTAGAGACCAAGGATGCTGACAAACACGGTGTACACATCAGCACCATAACAGAGAATTATCCGCACGAGGGGTCAAGAATGTCAAGAGAGCCCCTGACAGGCTCTTCTTCTTCTGAAATGCTGCGTAGCCAATGGTTCATTCAGCCAGCCACGCCACAGTGTACATTCAGCTGAGTCTTCAAAGACGTCTTCCCATTCCATTTCACCACAGTCTGCCCTCTTCCCTGCATACCCCCGTCTTAACCCATTCCTGCTGCTATAACAAAATACCACAGGTCACACGCCTCGTAAATGTCAGAAATTCATGTTCACATAGTTCTGGAGGCCAAGGAGCCCGGGATCAAGGTGTCTACAGACGTGGTGTCTATACAGGGCTTAGTCTCCAAGTCCAAGATGGCGCCCCATTGCGTGACTGCTCAAGGCAAAGGGGCAGAAGACCAAAAGTGATAAAGGGATGCATCTCTGTCTTCCTCAAGTTCTTTTGTAAGGGCACTAACCAACCCCATCCCTCCTGTTCATGGTGGAGGAGCCACCAGGCCAAACCGCTCTGCCTTATGACCCCCACCTCTCACTACTGTGGGGTCATTTCAGGGGGCCATGCCTTCTAACCACAGCAACCCCTCCAGGCTACCAGGGGTCTCTAAATCCCCTGGCTCCTTCTCAGTTGACCTTCCTGCACATTTCCCAAAGCTCGTTTCCGGGTCTTCCTTCAACACTGGGCTGCCCCTGACTGTCCACTCGCGCCCTCCTCTGTGGTACCACGCTGGCTTCCTGGAACTCTGCTAGGCTCTGGGAATGTGGAGATGAACTTCAGGTGGGTCCTGCTTTGCAGACTCTCTGGTCCATCATCAGGGATTATGCCAAGTTTGCTGAGTGACTGACTGACTGACCGACTGACTGATTAGATCTAGTGTTACAGATCGTAAAGGCCAGTGAGACATGCTTTCTCTTCGTGGGTCAGAATTTGTCACACATTTTAATCTTTTGTGACTGTTTCTCCTTAAACATACATTTCAAGCAGTAAGTCAAGAAGAAAGCTTTCCTCGCGTTTGCCCACCGCCACCCGCTTTGGCTGTGCAGAGAGCACACTTGGCCTCTGCCAAGGCTGAGAGCTCCCCTTAAAGAAGCAGTCCTGCTTGTGGCCGGCTGAGGGGAGAGAAAGGTGGTCGCTCCACAGTCCCTTTCCCCGCCCTGCCTCTCAGCCTCTTCTGGATGATGGGGCCTCCAGCACCTGCAGCCTCTCTCTCCTTCAGGGAGACTCCAGGAGTGGACTGAGCCGAAGGTGCCTCCTGGCCCTCCTCTCCCTGGATCAAGGAACCTTAAGCACCTACCGAAACCCCGACAGCAAAGGAAACCTCAGCCGTAAATCCAATCCAGTGTTGAAACGAGACTCTTCAGTACTTAGTGTTCCCCGTGCAGGGCTGTTGGGAGATAGAGTAAATGGGATGTGACCCACACCCCCGAGAAGCCAGAGCCCGCCAGCATGGGAGCATATATAAATAGTCACGTAGAATGCAAAACAGAATGCAGTTAACACTCAAGAGAAGGTTGAACAACGTGGTTCAAGGAGGCGGCGGCTTAGTTACAAAGTGGGACCAAGCAACTCACTTGAGAATAGCATCCCACCTAAGAACAAGAGGCGCTTTAGTTGGTAGATTATCTTCAGTTCAAACACAAGGAAAGTGGGGTTTCTGAAAGGAAAAAGGAGACAGGAATTTTTAGAAGCTGCTCTACAGAGCTTCTCATGGTTGGCGAGGTCCGAATAGAAAGGGGGGCTAGCTGTCTCAGTTCTTATCTGATGGGACATTCACTTCAAATCTTAGGAAGGCCCCCAGTGTTGACCACCTCAGTCTCCACTGTGGAAGGCAAGCAGCCCTGGTTGTCTATCAAAGATTTTAAAAAACTGACTCATTTCTATTCAAGTGCATGATGGAATTCTTAAAGACACAGCCCTTGACCACTTCAGGTCTACCTGGAAAGTTCTTCAGGGTCCCCGTCTATATCTGTCCACATTTATATTTCTCATGGGGTCCTGGGATCAGGAAGGATGTAGCTCAGCACAGAGGCCTCTACTAGAAAGTACCAAACTCCCCCTCGATAAGGGAGCAGATTGGAGAGGAAGACATGGTTGTGGGCAGGAAAGAGGTGTTTGAAAAGGGTGAGTGAACAAGTACAATAGGCATCAGCTTTCTTTTCTTGTCCACTTTTGCTCTATTAGTGACCTTACCCCACCCCCACATCTCTCTCTGTCTCCCCTCCCCCCTCCCTTCTCTCTCTCAGTCTCCATCTCTCTTTCTCTGTCTCTCTACTGTGCTAGGGGCAGAACCTAGGACTCTATACATATTAGAAAAAAGGCTCTACCTCTGAATACCCACACACATACACACACACATACACACACTTACACACAAACACCACCAAATGATTGTGTTTCATCCCTCTGGGTAGAGTCCTTATTGGCTGATTGAAAGAGAGTCTGGAAGGCAAAGAGAACATGGTTCTAGAAGCTTCAAGGAGCCCCTGCACTCATGTCATACTTCTGTGTAGCAAATTTCCAGGAATTCATCTTCAAATGATGTCTGCTACCTATTTCGTGGTCTCTAGGGGAACAGGCCAGGCAAGATCAGGGTCTCCTGAGGCTATAGTCAAGTTGCTCATGGAGGCTCTGGGAAGGCCTGCTTCTGACAGGTCACTGGCAGAAGGCAGTGGCTGAGGCTGGAGGACCTGAAGCCCTGGTCTCTGCTCAGGGACAATCCTCTGCTTCTCAAGCCCTGGCTCCCTGGCCTCTTCAGCTCCACGCCTGCAGTGAGAACCTCTGCTGTGGAATCTCTCACAGATAGGTTTTCTCACCCACGTGACCGCTGCCAGCCAGAGAAAACACTGCTTTCAAAAGGCTCACGTGATTAGGCTTGGCCCTCCAGGTGACCTCCCTACTGACGTCGCAGACTAGTCACTTTATTATAGAGCTCCCTTTGCCCCTAAAGTAACACATCACCGGAGGGACACCCGGGGACAAATGCTATGTGACCCATCTTTGAATCTGGCCACCCACTGTCCAGGATGTGGCTGTGTCTGACCTTGAAATGATACCTGGAGATCGAAGGCCAGAGAGCAGAGACTGCAGATGGGATGGGAATGACTCCAGAGACGCCTCAGGGGACCAGAGCAAAGCCCTGGCTGGCAGAATCAGATTACTGAGCTGAGAATGAAAAGCCTTTCATTAGGGGAGCATTGTGGCTGAGCAGAATATGGAAGCAGTCGGGGTCCTTGCCTCTTTAGCTGTTCCTAGTAAAGATGCTGAGGCAACTGGATTGGAACTGCTATTCTGATACAGTTTTGCCCTGAGAAATGTCCATCCCTCCAGGAAATAACTTCACATGGTTTAAATCCTGGCCCGACTGCCTGAAGCAGGGACCTCAGACCCACAGTGAACCACTGTGAAGGCCTCGGTGTGGAGGCGAGGACCAGGGACTTGGTCATCAGAAGAGCCGCCTCAAGGAGAAGGGCTCAAAGGCCGTGTGGCTCAGATCTCATGCCTCATGGCGCTTCAGAAGTTCTCCAGAGATAAGAGCCCTTCTACCGCCTCCCTTCTTAGGACACAGGTCTATCTCCCTACTTCCCCAAATGTCTTTTTGCTCTTATTGACTCCTCCATGGAAATCAGAGTCACTTCTTTCACAACACAGTGTCATATGCTCACACTTCTGATATTGGGGACCTTCCTTATTCCCCAGCAGCACCTGGACCTGAGCTGGGGGTGGGGAGTGAAATCTGATGAAAACAGGTCTGGAAGAGCTGTCTCTGGGCAAGTGTGGGAAAAGGTCAGTAGACTCAGATGCCTTCCTCCCGCTTCTCCACAGGCTACCCCAGGTTGCTAATGGGGAAGAGCATTGCCTGCCCTCCATCTCGCTGGCATGGAAGGCAGTGTCTGGCTCTGTTTTAAACAAGACACTGAAAACTTGTGTATCCCTGCTTCTCCTGATCCGTTTCTTGTCTTGAACCCCAGAGTCATGGTGAGGAAAGTAAAAAAAAAAAAAAGAGTCTCCTCGATAAAAAGCAGGGCTGGAATAAAGTATGAGAAGGAGGGAATGCTGGGAAGGCAAGGGAGGCCTCAGGGAGGGCCTCAGGGCTTTGTTCAGTGGTAAGGCACTTCCTAACACCTCCAGATCCAGCACTCAGAAAGGAGTAAGGGAAAAAGATTGGGGGAGATACTTCACCTTTTCAGCAGCCATGGGACTAGGAAAAAAAGTCACTCTAACTCTTAATTTTGATTGATTTTGTTGTTATTGTTTGCTTGGGTGTGGGTTTTGTTTATTTGATTATACGCCTTTGTATATTCAGCAAATACTTCTTGCTCCTTTGTGTCTATAACACTGTGGTCCTTACATACTGCATACTGTGGTACTCAGTCTTTACCATACACAAAAATCCCCAGGGCAACACGTTTAAAATGCAGCTTCCTTAAAGCCTCCCTCCATAGCTCGAGATCTCTGACTTTGTTGATCACCCCTTACACACACACACACACACACACACACACACACACACACACACACCCTGAAGTCTAGGTGACTCGGGGTCTTTCCTTTGAGGAAGGTTGTCATAGAAAGAGTACAAGCTGTAGTTTCTTATCCAAAGGACACATCCCTGCATTAGGGGTTAGAATGTCAACATATGTCAAGATAAGTTATAAACCTCCATGGTGGATGCCGAGCAGAGAACCCAAAAGTTGGAGAGATGGTAGGTGGGAAGAGGACTGCTCCACAGTGGGGTCCTCAGAGATTAAAACAGGATGGGCTTCTAACTGGGCCTTTAAGAGTGAAGGAAAGAGTGGATGGGGAAGAGTTAGGGGGATGAGTGAAGGAGGTAAGCACGATCAAAGGGCATATATTTTAAAAGGATGCAGAGAGGGTACTGAGTGGGAATGTATGCATAGAGGCAGGTGGCCTCGTATGGTGGCCGACAGCTCAAAGCAGCTCAGACGGACTGAGTGAGATGGCTCCATCACTCTGGCGATCCCTGAAGCACGGCCTCGTTCTTCTTCCTCATTAGGTTGCTGCTTTCCAGAACATTTCATAAGGTATTACCCATGGGCATGTGAAAAAAAAGAAGTCACCTTTGAAATACATGCACCCTGTTATGTGTCGTTTCAGCCTGATTTGTTTGTCTACACTGTTGAAAAATTCTGTAGACTCCAGTGGCATCTGATTACTGAGTCCATGCCAAAGGCTTGCACTCAAAGCCTGGTCCTTGGCCCTGCATGTTCTCCTTCAGAGGTGGCAGCCGTGACTGCACTACAGGCCAGTGAGAAGAGCAAGGGAGGCGGTGTAGAATACAATGTGGGAACACTCTGTCACCCCTGGCAGTGTAGTGCCCCGTCTATTCGCACACGCCACGTCACAGCTCATTCTTCCTGTAAGTGTCTTTACTAATTACTAAATTAATAAAGGGGTGCTTCATGGATGCCGCACCTCTGTTCATAACTGCTTTTTCCTCATTCTGACAAATTTTAGAATAAGTTTTCAGAAAACGTTTTATGCCTTATTAAAATCATAAGAAGTTGAGAGACCCCTTTCTTGCTAGTACTCATCATAAAAACAGACAAGGGCAAGTTTGTAGTGCCACAGGACTCTGTTGTGTAGAGATGCATCACTGTTGTGGGTTTTTACCTGGTGACTTTTGTGTGACTTCAGGTCAAGAAAGCCCAGAGTTTAATTTGCATCACCGGGAAATTAGAAAAACCATTAGTGGAAAATACCTGTATTTATTCTGTCTATGCTTAGTCTGTATACATTTTATCACCAGTGATTATTATTTTACTCGTGTGTGCCCAGACAGTTCTAAGCACTACACTCTCCCAGCTGCATTTAATGCATCGAATACTGTGTGTTTTGAATAGAATGTTCCTGTGACTTTCTGTAATGGGGCCAGCATTTGAGGTGATTTGAATCATCTGAGCTTTTCTTTCTACCACACCCATCTGAATTGCTGTGTGGCTCTCTCTGATCCATTACATAGTCATTTCACATACTAATGGGTTTGAGATCGTTCCCAGCCTGATTTCAGATGGTCACTCACTGAGGAGCTCATCCTCTCTCCTGCCTGCCCACCTCACTATAAATGTTCTTCTGGCAGGTGGCTCGGGCCTGCCTTTCTTCCTGCTTAGTGCTGGTGGCCAGCATGCATTGTCGTCCCTCCTCAGGACCTTGCAGACCACCGAGCACCTGCCTGTTGTTGAACTCTGACCCACACCTCAAGTGAGATTGCCTGGATTCATGTTCCTGTTTCTGTATCGACTTGCCTATGGATCCCCTGTGCAGATGACCCTGGCGTAGTCTCCCCTCATAGTAAGCACATACAAGGATGTGCCACGTAATAATTGTTTAAACAGTCAAGTGGACCTGAATATACATCTTTGATGCAGCACGTAGCAAGAACTTGGAATAGGGAAAGCAATATGGGGTCAGTTCATTTGGCAGGGAGCCCTTGACACTGTGGATGGATGATGGATTTTCATCTGCACTAATAATTTGCCTTTTTCCAATATTAAGTTTCTGCTTTCAATGTTTTCAGGGATGAAATGTGGTCAGAATTCTCTGCTCATTGCCTCACAGAATATATAGTTCCTGAGGTCGCTCTGTAATTCTGATGTTGATACACCCCTTAGAGAATTGACATGTCCCACTCACACATCTGTTTTCCTTTAGGCAAGGGAACTTTCCTATGCCAGAATGGCTTTGGTGGATATAGGAAATCTGCTTTATGTTGAGCCTCTGCAACTCACAGATGCAAATGTTTAAAAAACATGGCCATTTCTTCATCTGAAATGTCCCCAGTCACTACTTTCATCCAAAAAAAAAAAAAAAAAAAAACCCTACTGTGTTATAAATCCATTGTGTGCAATCCTTACTCACCCGTCTCATGGCTCATATCAGAACTGATTTAACTGTTTGGTGACCCCCCTATGGTAACTGCCCGTGTCCTGGTCTGCTCTACTAGTTTCTATCCTCTTGATGGAATTTAGGAGAAAATGAGGAGAGCGGTTTCACTACCAAGAGCAGAAGCCCCTGTCCAGGACAGCGCCTCCCCAGGCAAGCCCCAGCCTCGGACTGCGCCTACAAGCGTGAGTGCCCATGATTCTCCTCCATGGGGCAGAGCCTCGGACACATCACCATCTGCTTGGAAAGGGACTTCAGCAACCATGAGGTGGTGATGTGTGTCACACACAGGCCTCCGTCCTGGACTCTTGCTGCCTCCCAAAGCAAGAAGAGAGAGGCTCCAGGCCGGCATGCTCACAGCTTTAGGCATTTTCTCCCTCCAAATCTGAAATTTAACCTAACACTTGAGGGCCTGTGTTTTCTATGAGAAACACAACTTTTCTTGTATTGCTAGTTGCTATAATGTTGGGTTATAAAACAAACAGTCTTTCTGTGTAGGAAAAAGTTGAAGTGTGTTAACAGCACTAGGTTCAAGATTCAAGGCCCTTGAGAGCTTAGGTGCACTCCAATCCCAGTGTGTTGTTGTACATCTGAACACAGGCCTGGAGTCCCTGAAACCCCCCAGGCACGGGAAGGCTGACTGGAGTTTCCATCAAAGATGTTTAACTCACGTGTTCCCTGCTGGCTCGGACTGTTTGCACAAGGAAGGCCTGGCATTATGATTTCCTAAAATGCACCCTAAATAAAAACTCCAAAGGCATTCAGTGAGAATGAAAGCTTCGTGGGTGGAAGGTACAGCCCCGATAGCATCTTGAACGAGAACTGGGTCCCCAGAAAATGAGCTCACATGGCAAAAACAGACAAAATCTACCCGCTGCCAAACTCCCTGTCAGCAGAAATCTGGTCTGCTTTCCCCAGTGGAATGTGGATTTCCAAACTCGAGACAATCTCTTTCCAAAGCAAATGAGAAACAAATAAGTCCCGGGCACCGACTCCAGTTTCCGTTCGGTGCACAGATTTCCCGCTGTGTTGTTCCTACCTGCCGTGTCCCAGCCTCTTCTCTCCCCTTCTCTGGGAAGCACGGGAACCAGTGAGCGGTCCAGGGATTTAACAGGGTCAGAAAGCCAGTGCCGGGTGTGGATATTATCACTCCCTCCTTAGGACTCGCTGGGTAGCAGGCTCAATGGCTGACCTCTAGAAACAAACGACCCAGGGTTTTGTGGAAAAGACTAGAGCTGCATCCTGCTTACATAGCCTCAGGCATAGACTCCGTCACTTCCTCTGCCCATACCAGCAACCGCCGATTCCTGTCAAAGGCCAGCCAAGAGGGCATGGAACTTGAGAAGTAGGACAGGCCAGGGAGCATGCCAGGCCTTGGAGAGAGCAAGGGAAAGCCCTATCTGCCCGGCTTACGTCCGGGACACTTACCACAGCAGGACCCTGGAGTGAGGTGGCAGGTCTGACCAGATGTCACACACACACACACCACACACACACACACACACACACACACACACACACACAGCTGCAGCTCCATTCCAGCGTCGGGCCAGGCCCTAGAGTCCGTCCGCCTCGGCCTAATGGGCAGT
Organism: Peromyscus leucopus; assembly: GCF_004664715.2. Lineage (NCBI taxonomy): Eukaryota > Metazoa > Chordata > Mammalia > Rodentia > Cricetidae > Peromyscus > Peromyscus leucopus. The sequence goes on along the minus strand of NC_051072.1, from coordinate 54,945,496 downwards.
TTTCCAAGCTCCTGGTGAAGGTGGGAACCTTCCTCCATGATTGCCACGTTGCCTGTGGAAACTTCTCAGTGATCCACGATGCCTGATCCAAGGCAGAGCTGCCACAGGCCCTGCCACAGAGCCTCTCTGCAGTGTGGGCTCTGCTTAGCATTGTCCCCTCGCTCCCCCGGAGCCATGTACCCCCTCTTCAGCTAGCCTTCACACTGATCGTTGCCCCCCACCCCATATTTTCCTGCATCTCTGTATAGTAGAACTGCACCCACCCTTGAGCTCCATTTCAAATGGACCCCGCGCCCCACATTGGGCCTTCCTGCCCACCTCCCCCACACTAACTCTCTTGGTAGAATTAGATACTGATTGCTTTCTCTTCGGCATTTTCTATGCTCTTAGCTCGTCACAATAGGACTCTTCGTTCCTGGAGGCCTGTTCATTCCTCGTGGTGTTTCCCACAGCCCAGTCCTGGGCTCGTAGCTTCTCTCTTGCAGGCCGTCTGTTTTGCCTGTTCATACCAACCAAGATGGAAGCCTTTAGGATTCATCAACACTTTAGCTCTGATTAATGGAGGGAATAAAAGCAGGGCCTGTGGGTCAGTGGACGTTTATTGGTGACTCCCCACCTACTACAGGTCCAGCGAACAATCATCCTGGTTGTCTTTAGCCCAAGCCAAAGAGACCCGGGAGTCACCCTGGTCTGTGCAGCCCAGCACAGAGCCCCTGCTAAGGCAGGAGAATTCATTGAACTGAGGGCAAGGACAGAAATTGGTCCCCTGAGGCCTTCAAAAGCCTTTGGCCCTGGAGAAGTGCCTTTGGCTCCGGAAGTCAGGGAAATGCCTTGATGGGAGTGCCGCTCTGCTCAAAGGTATAAATGCAGCACAAATTGAATCTCCTCCCGCCCAGGACAGGATGCCTCTGCCAGCAGGCTAAGTTCTGCCTGGTACTTGCCACTGGACAGTATCCCACCAGCCACTTATGTGGCCACAGACTTCATCAGAAAAGTGACTGGGGACCCAAGGAGGTGGCTCAGTCTGTGTTTGCCACACAGGCATGAAGGCGTGGGTTCAGGTCTCAAACACACATGTAAAAGCTGGGGATTGCAACATGTGTCTGAGGGCATGTACCGGAAAAGTAGAAGTGGGCGGATCCCTGGAGCTCCCTGGCTAGCCGGCCTAGGTGACCTACAGGTTCAGTGAGAGACAGGATTGAAACAAACTAAACCAACCACAAACAAAACTAAAGTGGAAATCCACCAAATTAAAACAAACAAACAAACACAATATTAACCTCTGCCCTCTGTGCATGGACGTACAAGCACACACCCACACAAACATGTATATCACATGCACGCACGCACGCACGCACGCATGCACACACATGCACACAGTGACTGAAAAGAGGCAGACATTCAAACACCAACTGAATATGAGAGAGACCCTAGAGATAGGTCCTTCATATTCTAGGGAGGATGTTCATCTCCCCGTATTAACTCAGTTTTAATGTCATAGTCTTACTGGGATTATAAGTGTGTCTGTTTTAAAATGCTTGTCTTAGAGACACACTGGAAGAGTTACAGATGAAACGATACTGACATGAGATGTGAAGATAGAGAAGCATGGCCGTAGGATGGTGTTTGTTGGGGCCGGGTTTGGACCGGTGGCATTGATTATGATGTTAGCACAGTTTTTCTGGCTGTCTGGTATTTTTCATAACAAGGTGACTGCTTTAGTAGGTGAAAGGTTGTTTGTTCTTGGGCCCTCCTTTGTTAGACTGCCTCTTATTGTGTCTCTTTGCCTTTCAAGGTCACTTGAGGATTCCTAGTTAGAAGAGGCAGGCACTGGCTCCCATTGAAAGCCTTGCCTTGTGTTTTTTTTTTTTTTTTTTTTTTTTTTTTTGGTTTTTCGAGACAGGGTTTCTCTGCGTAGCTTTGCGCCTTTCCTGGAGCTCACTTGGTAGCCCAGGCTGGCCTCGAACTCACAGAGATCCGCCTGGCTCTGCCTCCCGAGTGCTGGGATTAAAGGCGTGCGCCACCACCGCCCGGCAATTGCCTTGTGTTTAGTTCAATAGTTTTCAAAATCTTTGAAAACTCAGTTCCTTCCTCCCTGTGGACTGGGCTCTGGCTGTGGGCTGAGGTACCCGTGGAGGCTCATCACTTGTCCTTCTCCAGTGAGGAATCACAGCCCCCTAACTACAGATGATGGGAGAGAAAGAAGAGCGTCTTTTGCAATGTGCCCGTGTCCCAAGGGAACTGGCCAGGGAGCGTCTGAAAAGAAAGACACTTCACTAGAGCTGAAGCTATTGAGAAGCTCCCCTATGAAGACAGGCTTTCTGAGAGAGCCTGGAGACCTCTGGCCAGCCAGGAACATAAAACGAGGAAGGCAGGCTCCATGCTGAATTATTTAACCTCCCAAATGTTTCTATGGTGTCTCCCTCTAGGCCAGAGGGGCTCTGTGGTCCCTCAGCGTAGCGTTTTCCAGAGCGGGTTTTCCGCCAGCCCTCTCACTTACAAGCGGCGCCCTCTGCCAGCACACCCTGCCAGGCTACGGAATGCTCTGTGCTCGCCCGGCTGTCTTCGGCCACTCTCGCCTTCCCGGCCCGGCCTGGCACACAGTGGGTATGGTTGTGAAAGAGCCAAGAGAGACTGGGCTGGGAGGGTCAGCAGGGTGACAGTGTCCCAGCTCAGGAGGACGGTGGAGGGTAGTGTTCTCAGGGGTACCTACCTACTGCAGTCAAGCCAGCTTGGCTAACTTCCTGTAGACGCTGCTGTGGCTGCCACGTTAGACACGACACATTCCAGATGTCACCAGGGCTGCTGGCGATGATGAATACAGAGACCCGTCAGTCAGGATACCAGAGAGACAGAGAACTGAGCCTTCCCAGGCACGTCTAGCAGGCTGGGTCGGATGCACTGGGGGGCAGGTGGATGACAACGGAACAGGGTAGGGAGAGTGGCTGGCTGGGAACATGGTAGCCGGCTTTAGTGTGACTTGGCTACAGGTTTTGGAAGTCTGGTTGCATGTGTAAAAGAAGAAGAAAGTGTCACTGCTGTAACAGGTCCAGCAGGAGACCCAATCTAGACACTACGTTCTGTGCCTGGTAAGCTTTTGGAGATGCTGTGCCAGTCAGCTCTGGCTGTTGGTGTGAACATGAGGTTCAGTGTCTCAGCTCTGGCTGTTGGTGTGAACATGAGGTTCAGTGTCTCAGTGTTGGCTGTTGGTGTGAACACGAGGTTCAGTGTCTCAGTGTTGGCTGTTGGTGTGAACACAAGGTTCAGTGTCTCAGTGTTGGCTGTTGGTGTGAACACGAGGTTCAGTGTCTCAGCCCTGGCTGTTGGTGTGAACACGAGGTTCAGTGTCTCAGTGTTGGCTGTTGGTGTGAACACGAGGTTCAGTGTCTCAGTGTTGGCTGTTGTTGTGAACACGAGGTTCAGTGTCTCAGCCCTGGCTGTTGGTGTGAACACGAGGTTCAGTGTCTCAGTGTTGGCTGTTGGTGTGAACATGAGGTTCAGTACAGTGGCTTATACTGTAATCCCAGTACTTGGGAAGTCAAAGCAGAAGGGTCGCTATAAGATTGAGGCCAACCTGAGCTACCCACTGAGTCAGAGGTTAGCTCTTCTATAATAGAGAATAACACTGTTTAAAAAACACAAAACAGCTGGGGGGGGTGGCACACGCCTTTAATCCCAGCACTTGGGAGGTAGAGGCAGGCGGATCTCTGTGAGTTCAAGGCCAACCTGGTCTACAGAGTGAGTTCCAGGACAGCCACAGCCAGGGCTACATAAAGAGAATCCCTGTCTTGAACCCCCCCCCAAAAAAAACCACACCAACAAAACCCCACAAAGTCAAACCACACCAGATGTAAGATTGTTATGCCCATCAGGGGACCCTAGACACTGACTCTTTTATCCCTTATTTCCTCCAGTTTTATTTCTGTCTGTTTAATACTGCCAAACACCACCAGGTAAGAGGGCAGAGGGGAGGCGAACCCAGAGAAGATACTTTTGACAACAATGGTAAAACTTCGTCATCCTTTCTCTCTACTTTATATCAACCACGTGTTTCCTTACCCCTTGATCACCATTAGCCCACTCAGTGATCACAGCAACCGTGAAAGTAGGTGTTGGTATTCCCATTTTTCAGATGAGTTAAGTGAGTCATAGACAAGTTAAGTTGTTTATGCTCCCAGGCTACCCAGCTAGAAAGTCGCAGGGTTGGGGCTCTGTGAGTCCAGGCTCACAGGGCCCTCCACAGTGTCGCTGTCTTGCAGTATTAAAGCACTGCTGTCTTGGGGCTGGGGAGAAGGTAACTCAGTTTGTAGGATCACTTGTTGCTTTTGCAGAGGACCCAAGTTCAATTCCCGGCACCCAAATGGTGGTTCTTTCGAGGTCCTCTTCTGACCCTGGTGTGTAGCAGGCATGCACACGGTACACGTTCATACCTGCAGGCAAAACACTCATACACATGAAATTAAAAAATCTAAAACAGAAATAAACTGCTGTCTTGGGGTGTTCCATACCTGGGGTACTTCTGCATCCTCTCTCCGGGTACTGTGTGTAAGCTCAAACAAGCGCCAGGGCCTGCAGAGCCCATGGAGGTCAGTCAGTGAACCACAGAGTTCTAATCCGTGGACATTCCCGCTCAGCCAGGCAGTTCCCTCATCAAGGACAGGCTTGCTGACCATACGTGTGTCCCCACACCCTTGTCCTCTTTCCGACTTCTTTTTCTAGTCTGCCAGAGGGAACCAGAACAATCCAGCTCTGAGAAGAGTGAGCTTTGCTCTCTCAGCAGCAGCTCCCTCTGCCACGGAAGGCGGACGGGTGGTGTGCACCACACTTTTCCTCTCGAGGCCGAGGGTGGGTGGAAGGAAAGAACAGAACGAGGCTAAGAGGAGAAGTGGATGTTTGGTCCTCTGTGTGTGCTTATCCAACCTTTATCACGCGCCTGCTGTCAAATCACGGCGCGCGGCCCGAGATGTAACAGGAGCTGCCTGCGGGCCCCACTGGCATGCCGATTCTCGCCACAGATAAGGGCTCGATGGGAAAGTAAGTCGGTATCAGATAAACCTGATGTGATTATAGGATTAGGTCTGTTGCTTGTTATGCCATTCAGCAATTATTTGGAAAAGGCCCTGGTGTGTGCTTTCTGAAGTTATACCATGGCTGTGGGGCTCTGCCCAGCCGGTGTTCGACGTATCCATCCTTCCTTCCCTCCTTTCTTCCTTCCTTCCTTCCTTCCTTCCTTCCTTCCTTCCTTCCTTCCTTCCTTCCCTTTGCTTCCCTTCCCTTCCCTTCCCTTCCTTCCTTCCTTCCTTCCTTCCTTCCTTCCTTCCTTCCTTCCATCTTCCCTTCCTTCCCTCCCTTCCTTTCTCTCTCTTTCCCTCTCTCCCTCCCTCTTCATTTCTGCATATAAAATATGTTTTACTATTCTTTAAAAGGGTTCAGGGTTCGGTTGTAAATCATGCTGCCCACCTTCCATCAGCCCGACATCTCTCACCATGCCAACTAGCTTCATCTAGCAAAACTTCATTAAATCCAAAAGAAAAAAAATAGTTTTAATTTTTTTTGGGGGGGGAGTCCAGTTCTGAGGACAGTTAACATCAGTCTTATCTAAAATAAAATTCGGGCTGTTCCATATTGCGTTATGCACCCCTCTCCTCACACAGAACCCGTCTGTGAGAATTCTGCCTCGGGCAGGCACCGGTATTGATGGACACCAGCATGCACATACCCTCACGGGAGCAGGCAACACATACTCTTTTGAGGAAAGCTGTGAGGATCTTCCTGCTTCTAGGAAGCCCTGGATGAGTTCGCACAGAACCCTCCAAGCCAGTGCTAAGCGCCGCTGGTTGGCAGGTGTTTACAAAGCTCAGCAAGGAGCCCGAGACAGCTGCTGTCCCCAGCTGGCCCTGACCGTAGACTCACTCATCAGCGGACCCCAGAAGACAGACATGGGACCCCAGCAACATGCCCTCCTTCCCTAGGAGGGTGCCGCTAAGAGGGCTGCTGCTCTTAGAGACAGTTGTGGGTGAGCTGGGAGGACAGAAGAGCAGAAGGGCCACCTTAGCCGCCATCAGCCACCAAAGTGAGAGCCGCCCATTTCTGTCTCCTCTCCAGGATCCACTCTTGGAAAGCATTTGGGTAATTACAGCTTCCATTGCTGCCTTTGGCTGTTAGTTTTAGTGGATTAATTATCTGCCATGTCGAGAGATTTTTTCCCCTGATCCCTTCTAAGGTGCTAAGGCTGTTTTCGAGTGTGTCAGGAGGTTGGACTAGCTCCCTGGTTTCCACTTCTTTCTGTGTCGCATGAAAGTGAGCCATTCCCGGCCTCCCTTGCTGCTCTAGCTTACCAGTCATTTTCTCAAAAGAAGCTCGTGTGTTCGCCCTGACAAACCTCAACGGCAGGGTGGGCAGAGAGGAGAGGAGGGGGGGGGCGATCAGCATGGGTGCTCTGTTTTGGCTCCATCTGCAGTGAGCAATGCTGATCCTCAGAGCCTCTCTTGCCCTGGCATTCCTGGTTTACTTTGCATGAGCTTTGACTGAGCTCTGTGAAGAAATAACTTGCGTGAGACCCAGTTTCTCACCCAGCACCAGGCACAGGGCAGGGTGTTTGGAATAACAAACAAAGCCCTGTGTTCCGTGGGAGAAAGAGTTCCGGTCTATATAGTGCTCAAATCGTCTGAACCTCTGGATAAACTCTGAAAGCAGTCACAGGCTGACAACCACGCCTTAGTGATCTTCCAGTTTCCACCTCCTGCAGGGCTTGGTTTACAGGTGCTCCGGTGCCTTAGAGCTGGACATTCACACTCGGGTCCCCATGACTGCGTGGAGATTCGATCCCCATGACTGCATGGAGAGTTGATCCCCATGATTGCATGGAGATTCGATCCCCATGATTGATTGCATGGAGATTCGAGCCCCATGATTGCATGGAGAGTTGATCCCCATGATTGCATGGAGATTCGATCCCCATGATGGCACGGGATCACTCAGCCCTTGGGCTATCTCCACTGCCTGAGTTTGTTTTCTTTAAACCTTACTGACTCCGGATGCAATGGCCTACTTCCCTGCCGTCTCCACTCAACATCAGGCTCTGTTCACATCACGTCAAACCCAGATTTCCCAGGCACTCTTTTATCTAGTGGTAGTTATCAAACTGATAATGACTGATGAAGGGACTTGGTGGGCACCTCTAGAGGCGTTTTATATTCTTGTGTCCTGGAGCGAAGAACTAGATGCGTGGGTAGCAGTAAACATGGTGAGAGAGTGTATTAATAAAGACACTTAAGGGAAAAGGGAGGCCATGGAAGTTCAGCCACTCAAAGAACCTTGCCCTACAAAGACACAGAAGAGCATCTGGCATTTCCTTACCTTAGCGTGGGCTTTGGGAACTCGTTTACATATCGCAGACTTTTCTTCACATGCTTTGTTACACGTAGTTCTTCATACAACTTCAATACAACTTCATGCGTTGTGTGTCTCCATTTAAATCTCCACCCTCAGGTGTGTGTTTTAGTATCACAAAGATTCACAGTCACACTTGGACGCTGGAGTTATCTCTGGGCCTGGCTGGCCTCAGTGGGTGGGGAGGGAATATCTTCCAGCCTTCCTCTTTGCCAACTTGTTTTTTTTTTTTTTTTCCTGTGTGGATATTCTAATGCTTTGTGTGAGGCCTTCTAGAACTCTCTCTCTCCCCTTCCTCAGTGCTAGATGCGGAATGTATAGTACATGACTGAGCAAAAAAGTCATGAACTCAGCTGTGCTCGGATCTTCCAGGGAAAGACACATACACGGAGTTAAAATATAATGTTTGTCGTAAAAGATTAACAGGGCTAGGTTAACTTGGGAGGCCCAAACTGCCCCTGTGCCAGTGTGATCTGATCAGAGGCCTGGAGAGGGAGTTATCCAGGCAAAGAAAGCATCATGTAGTAAGTTGCCCAGGTGGAGAGAAGGACAGACGCAAAGACACCAGCGGTGGAGAAAGCCCGGGCTGGGCCAGCAGCGCTCAGAACATCTGGAGTATCTCAAGCACTAAGAGAAACCTGTGCAGTGTGTCAGAACACACTCCAGGAATGAAGTCGTGAGAGAATTCTGAGTGCTCCTGAGAAAGCCCCAAGAAAACAATACGAGAGTCATGTGACCTCGGTTTCTTCAAAACAGAGAATTGTTCTCAGAGTGTGTTTTTGTGCGCCTTCCTGCTGTAGTGGATAGGAGCGAGTTTACTTCAGCTGTTATTTTTTCTAATAATTTATTTAACTTTATTTTTCTGTGCATTGGTGTGAAGGTGTCAGATCCCCCGGAACTAGAGGTATAGACAGTTATGAGCTGCCATGGGGGGGGGGGGCTGGGAATTGAACCTGGGTCCTCTGGAAGAACAGCCAGTACTCTTAACTGCTGAGCCATCTCTCCAGCCCCTCAGCTGTTATTATTCACAGGCCTCTGTGGAAAAACATGTTTGTTTTTGCCACATTTGGCTCATCCTTGTAATTGTACACCTTACTCACGTGACTCTTCTTAACCCTCGGAGTATAAATTGTCCGGTGCTCTGAATAAAGTTGACTCTTGCAGGAGACTTTAGTCCGGCCTCATTTTCAGGCCCCACTCTCCCAGATTCACACCAACTAGAGTGGTGGATACAACTGGAACATTCCAAGCAAAGGCAGTCGTATGAGATGAGACCCTGGACAAGTGGACTGGTTAAGGTGCTGCTGCTGACTGAACAGACCCAGTGTGTGTGAGCTAAGAGAGGATAGACGCTTGTTTCTTATTTCTAGGCAGTGTGAAATGGAGCCTTTTCCAAGCAGTGTTTTGGAGACCACAGCTCCTCCTTTCTTGCATCTCTGCCAGTTCAGTGAGCTGCCAAGGCCACATGTTTGTCTGTAAGGAGGGTACAGGAGCGTATTCCCACCCAGGCCTGGACAGGGTGCTCGTATACTCCATCAGCATTGGAAGGAAAAGGGAAGTGACATCAGCGTGATCCTTTGGAGGGAATGGAGCAGGCGACACAGGTCCTGTGGGCTGTGTTGCGGTTCCGGCTTCATTTATAGTGCACCAAGGGAAGCTGCATCTGTGGTAACCCCGATGTTGGTGAGCCCACCTGGAAACATTGCATCCCTCACAAGGTTCCTAAATCAAGACCATCATCCCTTGGAAACAGCACCTCTGAATGCTTGTTCTTGTTCCCACACCACCTCATCATGCCTCAAAGTTCCAGCTCTGGCTCTGCTGGCCATCCAGACTGTCCTCCTGTTAGAACAGAAAAGGCTCCGGTCACCTGCATAGAATCTCTGGCCTGGGCGGAGACCCAGCACTTCAGCTGGGCTGTGCGGTGGGCATGAGAATGCCCCCCATAGCCTTGTGTTTCTGCATGCTTGGTCCCCAGCTGATGGACTCTTTGAAAGGATTAGGAGGCATCTGTGGCTTCATTGGGGGTGCTGGACTCTGAGGTTTCGAAATCCCACACCAGCCCTGCTCTCTGCAGATCAGGATGTAAAGCTCTCGCTCTGCTTCAGCACCATGCCTGCCTGCATGCCGCCGTACTTCCCCGCCAGGATGGTCATGGACTCACCATCTGAAGCTGTAGGCGAGCTCCCAATCTAATGCTCTCTTTTGTAAGAGTTGCCTCGGTCATGATGTTTCCTCACGGTAATAGGACAGTAACCATGACAGCCTGGTTCAGTCAGTTTGGCTAAGGACCACCTCCTGGGAGGGGGGGGAGCCTTGCTAAAGAGACTGGCAGGGTAGTCTTTTCTTTAGTGGGGAGGTGCAGCTTTACCCTTCTTCTTCTGTCTCTTTCCTAGGCATCCGCTCCTGACCCTTGGCACTCCTGTCCTCCCAGTATTTAGGGCGGCTTGCTCTTCCTCTAAAACCTCTCTTCCCACTATGTGTCTACCTTCTCCTTCTCCCCTTCATTTGCCTCCTCCAGGCAGCTCCAGAGGTTCGCAGCTTGCCTGCTCTGGGATCTGTCTTTCTTCTTCTTCTTCTTCTTCTTCTTCTTCTTCTTCTTCTTCTTCTTCTTCTTCTTCTTCTTCTTCTTCTTCTTCTTCTTCTTCTTCTTCTTCTTCTTCTTCTTCTTCTTTTCTTCTTCGTTGGTGGTGGTGGTGTTTTCTGAAACAGCATTTCTCTGTGTTGCTTTGGAGCCTGTCCTAGAACTCACTTTGTAGACCAGGCTGACCTCAAACTCACAGAGATTGACCTGCCTCCCAAGTGCACCAGAAAGGCATGTACCACCACGGTCCGGCTGTGTTGGTTTTTTGTTTTGTTTTGTTTTGTTTTGTTTTGTTTTGTTTTGTTTTGTTTTGTTTTGTTTTGTTTTGTTTTGAGACAGGGTTTCCCTGTGTAGTTTGGTGCTTATCCTGGATCTCGCTCTGTAGATCTCACAGAGATCTACCTGCCTCTGCCTCCTGAGTGCTGGAATTAAAGGCGTGCACCACCACCCAGCCTTTATTTTTATTTATTTTTTTTTGCGGGGGGGGGGGGGGTGTCTTTTAATCTCTAATAGCATTGTCCTTATGCCTCCATTTGAGTCCGTTTATTTGTGAGGCTAAGAACCCCATAGGGGGACCTGGATTTCCCCAGAATCACGCCTACACCCAGGCCGGAGACATCAGAACACTTGTCTAACAAGGCTCTGCGCTGATAGAGAATGGCCGTTTACACAGCTGTGATATAGACCATCTCTTCTGGGGCACTTAATCCTGGCTGCCATCTGTGGCCACATTTTCACAGCATTAAGTCAACTCTGCAGCTTAGTCAACAAATGGGACATGGAGATGAATCTTTGAATGTGCCTTTTATCCCTGCTCAAAAAAAAGTTACAGGCTTCCAGTTACTGCAGAAATTCCTCTTTCTCTAATTAGGGAAATTGTCACTGACTCAACCCATCTGTTTCCTTTTTCTTTTCTTCTGAAACACCCAGGTTAGCCTCCTGCCTCATCCTCCTGAATACTGAGGTTAGTCATGCATCACCATGCCTAGCAACCTGTTCTTCCCGGGCTGTTCTTATTCTGTCCCCCTCCAGGCAGCCAGGGTGCCCAACCATCTTCCCATCCAGACTTACTTCCTGCCACACACAATCGCCCCTGTCCAGGATCACCTGTGTCTATCCACTGTTCAGATCTTCCTGGCCCCCCAGTGGGAGCCCTCACCCGAGTCTCACCTTCTCTGGGAATCCTTGCCTTCCCCACCAGCTAGAAATAAGCCTTCTGTCTCAGGGGTTCAGGGACGCTCATTATCCAAAGGCTCAGTTAATGCGAACATCGCGAACATCGTAAATTATGCCAATCTGAAAAACCCCTTTCTCTAATTAAGAAATAAACAATAACAGTTGCACCTCACCACTCCTTTGACATCTGTTCTTCATTTCACTCTGAGCTTCTTGAATAGCTATGGCCTTCTAGTACCTAAAAATCATACCTAGCACACCGTCAGACCAAGAAAAAGGAGGAATGGTCCTCTGTCGTTCCCAGAACACTGTATACTGCCCTTAAACAATTAGAGAGGCTCAACATTTTTTTTATATTTAACATACAATCCCTTCTAAAATGCACAGCCTTAGATAGACAGTTCAGGAAGGCGCGCCTTTCAACCCCAAAGGGAGGCTCTGAGCATGTTGGGAGGGAAGCAGAGATCTCTACACACTTCCTGCCTGCTTGTGCGCTTTCGCCAATTCAGGAAGTGGCTCTGGGGGTTTCATGGAATGTTCAGTGATAAATATTCTGATCTTCCTATTCACAACCCTTTTCTGTCCCAAGAAAGAAGTTGCAAGATCTCAGTGCCTCCCACACGATCTAGCTTTTGGATTTTCCATCTTATCAAGATTGATTTTGCTTTGTTTGGGGTTTTGTTATTGTTATTGTTGTTGTTTTGAGATAAGGTCTTTCATGGATGTTCAGACCAACCTGGGACCCACAGCAGTTGTTCTGTCTCCGTCTCCAAACATTGAGATTACAGGCACGAGCCACAATGCCCAGTTTAAAATTTATTAGTTAGTTAGTTAGTTGGTTGGTTGCTTGGTTGCTTGGCTGGTTTGGAGACAGAGTCTCAATATGTACCTCTGGCTGTCTTGAACTCACTATGTAGACCAAGCAGGCCTCCAACTCACAGAGAGATCCACTTGCCTCTGTCTCCTGAGTACTGAGATTAAAGATGTGTACCACCATGCCTGGTTCAAGATTTCTTTAATTGACATAATTAGGCTATTATAATTTGATACATGTATATACTACATCATGGTAAAATCAGGGCAATTAGCATTTCTATATCCTTGAACATTATCATTTCTCTGGGTTGGGACCCTCAGGCTTGTCTCTGGCTATTAGAATTGTAGAGTGAATTGCTAAAGACCATAGTTGATCTCCATGGCATCTTCCTTCATATCACTGTGTTTTGGTACCCAATAGCCACCAGCCCATGGTTTGTCATGTGGCACACTGCACCAAAGCCAAGAGAGGGCATCAGACCAACAGCCTTTATTTCAGAGTCAGCAGAGCACCATCCTCTGGCAAAAAGGAGCCTCCCGTGTGACATCCCACCACCACCACCACCACCACCACCACCACCACCACCACCACCACCAATGCTTTTCATAAATCTGCCTTACTCTGTCAGATGGAAAGTTCAGTTCCATTTAGTTTTTCTCCTTCTCTTGCTTGCTTTTCCAGCTGCAGGTTCACAAGTGGGAGATTTGCTGAGCAGATTCTCCCTGAATGCACGTAATTCCCCGCTGGTAAAGGGGGAAAGGAAAAGTGGTAGGGATAGGTAGTCCCTCCTGCCTGCTTTGATAAAGTGATTATTCCAGAGAGGGAGGGGGAAAAACAGGACACACACACACACACACACACACACACACCATCTCTGCAGAGTAGCCGTCCAGCACAGACTCAGTCTTCCCTCTGGTGAGTATTGTCACAGTATGTGTGTGTGAGGTGTCTCAAGACAGGCCTAGTTTAGGGCACTGAGTATTGGGAATGTAGAAAAAAAATCCGCTCAGGCTGTTGGGGAAGGACCAAGTCTTTGGAAACCTTGGGAGAACTATCGGTTGACCTTCATAGTCAAGCTTCGTAATGCCAAGCAGATCTCCACTTCAGGGACCTTCCCGGCAGGGGTTCCCTGAGACCGAAGCTTTCCAAAGCAGATCCGGAGAGCTGGTGGCAATTCTTTAATATTCCGTTCTAAATCAGCTGTAGAGCAGTGTAGCCATCTTTGCCTACTCTCTCCAACAGGCTTCCAGTTTTCCTTGGAAAGAGATTATGTCCTGGATCTCCGTTCACGTGAGACCCTGATAGCTTCTCAGAATATAAAACTTCCTCCATTTCCACTGCCAGGAATGGGGGGCGGCGAGGAAGAACTGCCTCGCTGTGGCTTTTTTACCTTCGGCAACAGCAGCACCTCAAGGCCCTCACTGCAGTGATTATAGGGCTTGGGTTACACTGGATTTGGACTGTGGTGGACAGCAGTACTGTGGGCACTGTGCCGGGGAGAGTGCCATCCGGCTTCCGTTCTCTGCACTGCGGTTGCCACTGCCGCAGCTGGAGTGTGGGCTCCTGGGATCGAGGCGGATGCCATCCCCAGGCAGCACAGAGAGGCCAGGCCCGCCTGACAGCCATCATGGCTGAACCACAGGCAAGCTCCCCCCTTTCCAAATGAACTATTAACATCATTTCATCCTTGTCCAAAAATGTGCTCAGAGCCTAGACACGTCTTTCCTGCGTGCTGGAATATGAACCGTGCCACGCAGGAAGAGCTCGGTCTTCAGTGAGGCGTTTGGATCCTCTGTGAAGATTTGTGGTTGGGATTTCACTAAATGCCGTGCTGGGGGTGGGGAAGTCTTTTCTTCTTTCATCCCAAGCCAGAAAACAGACGACCCAGCCTGCTCCGTGCTCGTCATCTTAATCATAGGCTGAGGATGAATATTTTTGGTTAGTTTCCCTCTTTTTATACACACAATGCCTATTTATAGCCGTTTGTTGTTGGACTCTACCAATTACTTGAAAAACGTGTATTTAGAGAGAGACAGGCTGAGAATGTGAATTGGATGAGTGGCCATCGCCCTGTGTTAGATTGGCCCGTTTGCGGCAGGATCAGAGTAGAGGGTGTGGTTGGCACGCGGATGCTGGGCCGGGACAGTCCATCTGTTAGCACTTTAACTAGACGGTGACAAGAGAAAATACATGCTCTCTTTTCTGTCTGCCTTATCTTTGTCTCTAAGCTCATTGCCCGAGCCTCAACCCCCCACCCCAAGTTCATGTTTCTAGGGCATTCTGTGCAAGATCCTGTGCAGACTCAGACTAGGGAAGCCGATCAGTTCCTTGTTCAGTCATCCTCAGAGAACCTTCCTCTGCAGCAGATGGAAACACATGCAGAGACCCACAGCCAGACAATGTGCAAAGCGTGAGAGACCTTGGAACACTCAGCCTTGAGTAGGATATCTCCACCAAATCCCTCCCCTCTGGGCTCAGGGAACCCTGTGGGAGAAGATGCAGAAGGAACAGAAGAACCAGAGGGGATGGAGGGCACCAAGAAAAGAAGGCCCTCTGAATCAGCAGAATCAATGCACATATGAACTCACAGAGAAGACGTATGCACACAGCCTACATGGGTCTGTACCAGTTTGGGTCCTAGAGCTGAAAGAAGTAGACTCCCTCCCATCCCTAACCCGGAATCAAGCTCCAGTTGGTAATAACTTGCAAATGAACACTTCATTCTCTCCATGGGAGTCTCACTGGGCAAACAAACTCCTCTTTAAGATAGGCTGCATGCCCAGCAGTAGACAGCCAACAGAACACAAATTCAGTGGTGTCTTTGGAGGCTCCTTGTCTCATAGTGTCAGGGATTTCCCCCTTTTTTTTTTAAATCCCCTTTTATTTTATTTTATCTATATATTTTTAATTTTTTCTTCTCTCTTTTTACTCTTTGCATATATATTATGGTTTCCAGTGTAGTGTTTTTATGGGGTTCCTGGGTGTGTGAACAAGTGGATCTCTGCATCTCTGTCTGTTTCTTGTTCCTTCTCTCGGGCTCTTTTCTGTTTGTTTCGTGCTATTCCAAGGTGCTAGTTTTTGCTTTATCTAACTATATTATGGTTTATTATTACTTCTCAGAAAGCTGCTTGTTTTCTAATGAGAAACAAAAAGGGGATGGATCTAGATGGAAGGGGGGTGGGGAGAAACTGGGAGGAGTAGAGGGAAGGGAAGATGTAAATGGGGTATACTATGTGAGTAAAAATCTATCTTCAATTATAGGGAGAAAAAAAAGAAGCAGCTGCCCAGTGCGGCTGCTGCCTCCATGCGGTCCTGCTAGCCAAGCCCAGAGTCTCCTTTTCTGCCTCCTCACGGCAATCCTCTTTCTCGTGACCACTTTGCCGTGCACTAGGCTGGTTTCATGGTTCTCTTTTCTTTGTCCCTCAGCACTGGTTCTCTGCAGCATCCCATCCTGTGACCCCTTCCTTGCCCAAGTCTGTCTGTTTCTTCCACTTTCATTACAGCAGGTAGAAGTTGGGGTAAGGCACCTGGATGAGGGGTCCGGGACATCAGAGAAGAGTTGCTCATGGAAGCATCCTGATGCACTGCCCAATACAAAAGGTTCTTCTGACTTTTCTATTTCACTTGGGCCTCAAGGCTAACAATAGGCCTGTGGCATATGGGCACAAAATACAGGCTAGGCAGAGAGCAGAGCAGAGGGACAGGCTGAGGAGGTTGGGCCTGTTTTCATGGCCAAGGCCAAAAATAAGAGATGAATGGTGAATTTCTCTTCTGAAAATACAAGGTTGGGCTGAAGGGGCAGTGTGTGAGTGAGGCAAGAGGCTGGATGCTGGCCACTCGGTACCTGGGTTGGCCTTGGGGTGAGAGGCACTAAGGATTCCACAGACAGAGAAATGTGGGTAGGTAGGTGGTGAGACCACCGCGAAGTCTAAAATACCCAGTGGAATGTTGAGTTCTGATCTGGAGGAATGAAAACATTTAGAAGATGAGGAGAGAAGGCTGAAGAGGGCTCTGGGAGATAGCCCTTGCTGCATGTAGTGAGGAGAGTCGAGATCTTCAGCACCCAGGTTAAAACTGGGCAGACATGCCGACCGCCCTCAATAGTAGGGACACACGGAGGGGGGGGGACAGGGGAATCTGTGGTTGGTATGTAAAATGAATAGAAAGTCTCTTAATTTAAAGGGGGGGAGGGAATAGTAGGGACACAGGACTCCTAGGACAGTCTGGCTGGTTACCACTGACTGAGCAGAAGGGTGTGCTCCAGGTTCAGAGAGAGACCCTGCCTCAGTAAATAAAGAGCAATGGAAGAAGATACTTGATATCAACTTCAGGCTTCCATATGCACGTGTGCACCCCCGCATACAAACACACATGCCTACATACACATATACAGAACAAAGAAAAAGGTACAGGAGCTCTGCAGAGGAACGTCAGAATGAGCGCAGTTTGATGGAACCTTTTTCCCCTCGAGCCGGGCACTGCCCTGCTGGCTTTGTGTGCATTGGCCTCATTTAGAGATGGAAGAGGAGACTCCAGAGGGAGAAGACTTTTGAAAAAAGAGAGGCATTCTAATTTATTTATTTATTTGTTGGGTCACCCCACCCCACCCCCAAGACAGGGTTTCTCTGTGTAACAGCACTGGCTGTCCTACAGAGCACTCGAGTGCTGGGATTAAACGTGTGTGCTGCCACCTGTAGCTAGAGCTTTCCTGCCTTGCCCACAGTCAGGACAAATCTTTGTCACCTGCCATTCCCACAGCTGCTCAGACCCAACCAAGTAAACACAGAGACTTATATTGCTTACAAACTGTATGGCCATGGCAGGCTTCTTGCTAACTGTTCTTACAGCTTAAATTAATCCATTTCCACAAATCTATACCTTGCCACATGGCACACGGCTTACCGGCATCTTCACATGCTGCTTGTCATGGCAGTGGCTGGCAGTGACTCCTTCCGCCTTCCTGTTCTTTCTTTTCTCCTCTCTGTTAGTCCCGCCTATACTTCCTGCCTGGCCACTGGCCAATCAGTGTTTTATTTATTGACCAATCAGAGCAATTTGTCATGCAGACCATCATCCCACAGCAACCACCACCCAGCCAAGTGAGACATTCTTCTGGGATCCCAGCCTGCCTTTTCCCCATCCACAGGGTAACCCATGGTAGCTTTAAACTCTGACCTCCTGCCTCAGCATCCCAGGCACTGAGATTATAGGTGTGTGCCATCTATCATTCCTGAGCTCCTCAAGCCTTCATTATTGTCATATCCATCTTATCCAGAGCCCCTCCCAGGGAGGTGACATCTCCTTTAGACTCTCCCAACACCCCGTGTGTTTATTTATCCTGGCGGCAAATGTGTATTGCATATTTTACAGTGTGGGGAGTTAAATGAAATCATCTCTTCATTACTAATTAGACTTTGGCATTTTTTTTTTATTCTGAGGATTTGATATCTAGCATATACAGTGATCAAGGTGGGTGTTTGTTTTATAGATAAATAAATGTTCTCAAGTAAATTATTCAAGATTTCGTATGAACTCAACATGAGAAGGTCTCTACCAATCTACTTCATACAGCAAGGGAGATGGTTTCATTTATCAGAACAGTCCCGGGCTGACAGGCCCTCCAGGAGTGGTTGCTTTCTGTGTCTTGGCTGACATGGCTCAGTTCACACTCCTGGCTAGTGTCAGACATGAACCAACTGTTGAAGTTCCCCATAAACCGGCTCCTCTCTGAGTACTCACTATGCGCAACTCAGCAGTGATTAACGCCGGACTCGGTCTAAGCCGAGCAAGCCACATCAAAGCTGTTTTTTCACGAGGACGTTTAACATATCAAATATGGACTGAGTGAGTAGGTGTCAGAGAAATTGACTTTGTAAACTGAAAATCATGGACTTAGATTCATTTGAAACCCATCACGTGGAGTGCATATATAAAAATAATGGGCATTTTGATTTTCCCCCATAGGTAATAAATAACATCTGTAATAGTCTTCCTCACCTTTTTCTGATTAGCTTCATGTCTGGCGTATTTTTCCCAACACTCCTGTTTCAAGTTGTAAGAATTTTGCCAAGGACAGACAGAATTCTCAGTAAGTAGTGTGGGTGTTAGAGAAAACTCACACTAGCCGGGTGAACGTCCGGGACGGAACAGACTGTTTCATGGCAGGCAGGCGGGCAGGCCGCCCTGCTAAGTCTTTTTACAGTTGAGCACTAAGTGATGCTTGAGTCCCCGGCTCTGAGTGTCCCTCTGTCCTGTGTCCTCACCTGTGGGGCATAGAACAAGGGAAGACAGGGGAAGTGAAAGGCAAAGCTGCTTGCTACCCCACCTCCCCCTGAGTGCACTGGGACCCAGGCTTCTTCCCCCACCTCCTCCTCCTCCCTCCCAGCACCCTCCTCTGTCTCCCAGCCCTGCCACCTCTCCCTTTCTGTTTTCTCCAAGCCTCCCTCCTGGTCTCTCTCCTGTTCCACTCTTCTGGTTTCCAGCATAACCCTGGACAGGCCGTCTCCACCCGTGTCCTCTGCCTGCCGGGCTCTCATTGTTAGGCGTTGGCTGTGTTGTAACTGTTACAGCAGAAGTAAGATTCTAAAGACTATCCAAAGAATGGACCCCCAGGAAATGGCAGTTTTCCTAGGAATGCTGGGAGAAGGAAAGGGTGCCCACAAAAGAGGAGCTTGTCTCTCTGAAAGAAATTTCACACAGTTCAGAATGCATCAGACCACCTTCTAGGAGGAGATTAAAACCCAGATAATGATGGGCCGTGGCAGGTGGGACCACACCTTGGTCGGGACCGCTTAGATGTGTATAGCCGAGGCCCTGTAGTTGAACTCCGATCTCCTTCAGAGCCCCGAAGAAGAACTTGAGGACTTGCTTCATCTCTTGTCCCTCTTCCTAATGTGGCCACCTTGAATGATTCTCCTTTCTCTAATTCCTGCTGTTGATCGGGTTCTTTTAATTGACTTTTTGAGGACGAGTGCCTAGGTCTGGCTTGGTTCACAGGTTGTGACTCCCAAGTTCCAAAACAATGTGGCTTCACTGAGCATTTGGCCTTTTCACTTGACTTCAGGCAAGTGCAGATGAAGACTCTTGAATCCACTCTACTTCTCCCCCTCCCCCAAGTTTATATGTGGATTAGAATGGCCCTTCTGAGGCGGTCCCTGGGGGTGTAACAGGCTGTGAGACTAAGCTTGAGAAACTAGTACTCGAGACAACTGGAAGAGCAAGTAGAGAATGCACAGCTCCCACAGTGAGGCTGTGACCAAGGCTCCTGGGGGGGGGCCTGGGCAGTGAGCTCCCACAGCGAGGCAGATTCCAGTCTTTGTGTTAGGAATTTCAAACAACCTCAAGAACATTTCGATGAAGACATTGAAATTTCAGCAGAAACCGTAACATGACAGCCTGCGTGTACAGATATGACAGGGTCTGCCACAGCTCAGTGCACATATCACATTCCTACCTCACACCTCAGCCCACAAAAGAAGTAATAAAATGAAAACCTTTGCTTCGCCTGCCAGCCTCTCAGCTTCGTGCTAACCATCCTTTCTCTGGAAAGACCTTCTCTCCCCACATACACTAGTCAAGATTCCCCACTTGGGGTTCCTAGAGTCCCTGCCCCCCCACCAACACACACACACACACAAACACACACTCCTGGCATCGCTCTCCATTGTTGCTTACCTGTTTACCTGTCTTTCTGTACCTGGCTGAGCCCAGCTGCCAGCACTAGCCCAAGATGTTATGTGTTAGGGCTGCAGGTACAGTTCTGCGGTAGAGCGCCTAGCATGTGTGAGGCCCTGGGCACCATCCCTAGTCTCTCTCTCTCTCTCTCTCTCTCTCTCTCTCTCTCTCTCTCTCTCTCTCTCTCTCTCTCTGTCTCACACACACACACACACACACACACACACACACACACACACACATACGTCAAGTTAGTAAGTAAGCCTCTGTTTCTGAGCGGATGATGGCATTGTCTAGTTCTGTGCTCCCTCCTTTCTGTTCCCTTCCTTTCGGGCTGACTCCTAAGCAATCCAGAAGACGTTTCTCCAGGAGGGTGTGTGACTAGTTAACAAGCCCAGCTGGGACGATGCTTTTGTAAGAGGGTACCGATGGACTCCCCAAGATGGTGACTGCTTGGCTCAGAGGACAGTCACCCACAGCAGTGATAAGCGCAGATACAGTGAAACGAGCTATGTATTTGAGGGATGAAGGGTAAGTGTCCCCTGGGTGCACACAAAAGGCACAATGGAAGCAGTGAGTTGGGTAAGTAGAGGAGGCATGTGTTGGAGCTTTGCAGTTACTGCACCTGGACACCCAAGGCATGGGCTGGTTAAACACAAAGTCCTCCGTGGGACTGTCCCAGGGCAGTCACTGTGCCAACACCAACATAAGTACAACTAATGCTGACAGAAATGGTACCACCAGATCTCTGAAGGTGACAGAGGGCCAGGGTGACAGGCCACGGCCACGTGACGGGCCACGGCTGAACTAGCGGGACTCAGAGAACCAGAGCTGGGTGTTAGGGTAACTAAAGGCCCCAGCTGGTCCCCCAGTCTAGATGAGAAATGAATGATTCTGTTTCACTCTATTTTCATGTGGGGCTTGACCTGTGATATAGCATATGCAATGTTGGTCAGGTGCCTATAACTCTAATAATTTCCTAACCATACCCAGTTCCCATGGTAGCCACTTCAGTACATGGCAGCACACAGTCGGTATAGTCTCGGCAGCTCGGAACACCTTGACTTTAAAGGTCATAGGTTCAATGGGACGAAGAGGATGTTATTTAGTGTATTGGTTCTGTCTGTGCACTTAGTCCAATGGCAGGTCCAGTGAGGATTCAGGAGCCCTGCAGCCTGGGTCTTGACACTCACGATGCCCAAGGCCCACCACCCATAAGCTTTATGTCCGACTCACATTCACCCTGTTGGCTAGGCTGTCTTTTTATACTTGTTTTACATAGAATGAAACAGAGACAGAGCCGTTCAGTGCCTTACTAAGGTGGCAAAAGCAATTGTTCTAGAGGCCTCTGAAACCCACCTCGGGGTCTGGGCTCTCTTTTAGAACTACAGGGTGGTGGTGTGGGGTCTGCTTCCACTAAAGTCTTCACAGCTCTCCATATCCTTGGAGCTAGTGAAGAGGCCACTGTGGCTTTTTCCAGCCTTGAAAGTTAACCGGGGCATGCCAGCAAAGCATCAGAATGGGCCAGCAAAGTATCAGCTGGGGCCGGGGGGAGGGTGTTCTAGCCCGTGTAATATTTAGGAAACTATTTTTAGGGGGAAAACTTCTATGTTTAGATCTGTAATGATTTTAAAAATAAGAAACAAGACAACAGTGTACGCACTCACATCTGGATATGTAAAGCTTTGCCACACAGCAAGATGAGAGAGAGAGTACAGCCTTGGCCCGAGCCCACGGTGACTGGGACACGAAACCCTGAGCGCCCTGAAGATTTGATCCACATGTGCAGCGCGGTCTCCATCCAGCTGCAGCCTGCATGGGTTTAAGTCTGGTGGAAGAGGATGTGGACGCCCAGCAGGAGGCCTTTCTCCGGTGGGCACAAGAAGTACCTGTGTCTTGGACTTCAGCTAGAGTTTGGGTCTTTTAAACTATTTCCATTTGTTTGACTAGGAAGATATGATCAGCCAATTTAATGTTTATGTTAAACTTCAGTGTAGACTTTAAGAGATATTTGAAGGGCTGGAGAGGTGGCTCAGAGGTTAAGAACACTGGCTGCTCTTCCAGAGGTCCTGGATTTAATTCCCGGCACCCACATAACCCACGTGACACCCACATACATGCAGGCAAAACACTCACATGCATAAAATAAAATAAAAAATAATTTGTAAAAAGAGATGTTTGATCTCCATCGTAAGTAAACAGCCCATTCCTAAAAGCAAACAGACAGTTTTTTTTTTCAACTTGAGTGTATAATAATTGAGAGTATTTGCAGCTAACTAAGCCGAAATCTTTCCTGTTTGTGAAAAATATACCTGACAGAATTCTGAATTAGAAAACACTTGGACAACCAAATGTCTGGAAGGGCTAAAGTTTGCTAAACATAGCCCAGGAACAAATTACACTGTTAGTAAATAAGCGTAGGTCGTTTGGATGGAGAATGGTGCCCAGGGCTTGGGAGGCAAAGGCAAATGATCTCTGTTTGAGGATTGGTCTACAAAGCAAGTTCCAGGACAGCCAGGACTGCACAGTAGTGAGACTCCATCTCGAGAGGAGTGTGGAGGGGAGGGGAGGGGAAGGGAGGGAAGGGGAGGGGAGGGGTAGAGGAGAGGAGAGACTTAAAAATGGTGTATTGTGTTCCCCAATACATAGTGAGTACATGTATCAGCTGTTTTTAGTGTCTTTAGTGTTGATAATGGTCTGGGAATATACAAGTGTGCTAAGCACAGTTTATGTCTTAGCTCACTTGTAGTTAAATGAATTTTACCGATAGCAAACCAAAGTGTAGGGAGTTCAGAAAGTTGCCCAAGATTGGACAACTGGTAATAATAGCGTTTATTATATACCTCCTACAGAATGGACTTCCTGTCCTGATACATGTGAATGTATCGTCACATACTTAGGCCACACAATCAGTTGCAAAGTAGATACTGGCACCTTGCGTTTTACAAATGAGGAAACTGAGGCCAGGAAGGTCAGTCAAGGCCAAGATCACACACAGTAAGCAGAGGAGTTGGTACTTGAACCCAGCAGTCAGGCTCCGAATGTGCCTATGTGGGGGACCCACCCCCACCTTTTTTCCCAGGGTACTCTTGAGGAGAGAGCAATAAGAGATTTAGATAGAAATATAGAGGAGAGAGAGACAGAAACACAGGATAGCCTCGGGAGGGCCTGGATCCTAATCCACCGGCCCCTTCTGTCTCTTCTAAAGGTCTATTTAAAGATGCCAAGGGGTGGAGCAAAAGACCTCCCCCTAGCTCAACCAAGTGCAGACCGTTCCAATCACCTGGTAACCATGCACATGCTCAGTCCATCCCCTTATGCAGCCCTGCTGGGTAAAGCAAGCTCGGATCTCACTAGGAAACCTCTGTGGGCTCCCACATGCCTACTGTGTGCCGTGGGGGTGAGAGACTCCGCAGCAATGACTCTTTCCTGAATCTTCATTAGCATCAACCCTGACAGATTACCCTGATGTTTGCTTGTCTATGAAATCTGTCCTCCTGTCTTTCCGCCCAACACTCTGTCCCATCTACATCAGCTTATCAAAACACCAATTTAATAGTTCATTATTTCCTGTGTATCTGAACACAAAAATCCTCAGTAAAATACTAACAGAATCTAGAAATGTATAAAGTAGATTATATGCTGTGACCATGTAGGGTGAAGATCAGCCTAACATCTGAAAATAAATTAGTGAAAAATAAAGATTTTTCAATGAAAAAAGATCACTTCATTATGAATGATCTTTCCTTCATTGAAAAATCAATTAATGAGAGTCAAGAGATCAAAAGACAAAAGATGATAATCAAATGGATCCAGAAAAGCTTTTAGACAAAATGTAATACTCCTTCACTGATAGAATCACTCAAACTTGCTTAGAGGTCTCAAAGTCCTCCAGGGGTCGTCATAGGTCAGGAACGGTAAGGACTGTGTTCTTCTGCTCTCGCTGTGTGTGTCAGAATTAAATGGAGAATTAGGCAAAGCAATGACAAACGAAAGAAAGAGAAAAGAATAGACAGCCAGCTGGTCACGGAAGTAAGCCGGCATGTTCTTACTAGAACGCTGAGCCTCTTGTCCCGGTCCTGATGGCCTGAATTCATCCCCAGGACCTACATGATGGCAGTCTCCAGAGAACCAACTCCCCCAAAATTGCCCTGCTATTTACTTACATGTCCTGGCATGCACACACACACACAACACACAAAATAAATTATTAAATAAATAAATAGAGGTGATTTTAAAAATCATGCGTCAAAATTTAAAAGCTGTGAGAACTAATTAAAAACAACTTCAACAAAGTTTTGCAATGTGAGAGGGACATAGAGTCATCATTTGTACCTCAGACAGTAGACACGAACCAAACAAATGTGAAACTTCAGAAAGACATTTTAATAGCATCCAAAAAGAGTAAAATACTTAAATTTATATGGCTGAGGGTAGAGCTCTATGGTAGAACATGTATCAGGTTAATAGCTGGGTGAGGTGACGCACGCCTTTAATCCCAGCACTCAAGGAGGTAGAGGCAGGCGGATCTCTGTGAGTTCAAGACTAGCCTGGCCAACATAGCAAGTTTCAGAACAGCCAAGGCTACAAAATGAGACCCTGTCTCAAAAATAAAAAGTTGGTTCGTTAGTTGTATCAGCCACATTTCATATGCTCCACAGCCATATGTGGTGAGTGCCCAAAGCATGGCCTGGCACAGACACTGACCATTCCACAGCCACATATGGCTAGTGCCCAAAGCACAGCCTGGCACAGGTACCATTCCACAACCACATATGGCTAGTGCCCAAAGCACAGCTTGGCACAGACACCATTCCACAGACACATGTGGTGAGTGCCCAAAGCACAGCCTGGCACAGACATCATTCCCAGCATCATGGAGAGTCCCACTAGATTCTGACTTTAGGGACAGACTCACCCCATGTTGGCAAGGGTGTCGCTGTGGGTAAATGGGAGAGGACAGTCTTTGCACTGAATATGTTTTTGATTTCTACCTCTCTTCATAGACAAAAATCAGTGCCACCTGGGCTTCAAAATCAAATATAAGAGAAGGGTGTTGGATTTTCACCCAAGGAGGACTTTCCAGTGACTGAAGTGGAGGAGGTACCGGAAACAGGCTGATTCCCACAGCTACGTAGAACCTCAGGGTCACTTTTTGTGGACTTATTTTATCAGACTAGACATTTTCGAATTAAAAGGAGCCAGAAGTGAGAGTAACATGCCGTATATATACTCTTTGTTCACATTGCTTTTAAAAGCAGACAGAAGCGCCATCGCGGTGCAGAGTTAAGTCAGCGGGTACCTTGGAGCAAGGAGGGAGCATTTGGAGGCCCTGCCATGGGCCCTGAAGCCCTGGTCACGTTCAGCTTCTTGGGCATCAAGCTATGCACCTGTGAGCTGTGTGGTTTTCTCTAGAGGGATGTAAAAAGGTGTCTGTAAGAACCCCTTTCTTTGACACAGAAAATAATGGTTCTTGCTGTTTACATCCTTCATGAAGATAAAAGTTTGTTGTTGGGTTTTTTTTTTTTTTTCAATTTTTAGGATACAGGAATGGGAATATTACAGACAGGAGGGCCAATTGGCATGATGGAAAAGCATGGACCTTTCAAGTGGTCCGTTCTAGACACAGACCCCAAAGCAACTTCATCCCTTGTGCGTAAGAAATAGACATCGGTACTCACTGTGGCATAACCAGTAACAGACACTAATCCAACAGCTTGGGACTGGGGCCGGAGAAATCGATGGACAAGACGCAGTATCTTGTATGGTGAAGCTAAACATTGAAGGGGAATATATGCAGATATATAATTATAAAACTCTAAAGAGGGAATGATAGTTACAGAATATGTATAACACACGTGTACAGTGTGAATATGTATAATAACACACGTGTAGGATGTGAAACAATGCTGTGTATACTCTTTAGTACACCCACATGGCCCTACGCTCTGAAATGGATGAGGATGCCTGGAAACCCTAGCAGCAGCAGCAACACATGAACAGTGGATGAGAGAGCTGAATAAGGGGGACAGAGGAACTTCAACTTGTTCTTGTCCAGTTGCTTTCATCAGAAAAGCAGATGTGAGGCTGGTGATGACTCAGTGAGTAAAGGCACCTGCCACCAAGACTGCCGGCCAGGTTCAATCTCCTGGATCCATCCACATGATGGAAGGAGAGAAATGACTTTCAAGTTGTTCTCTGACTTTCACATAGCACAGTGACACATTCATGCACGTGCATGCACACACTTACACCCACACCCACACATACACAAATGTGTACAAAATAAATAAAATGTAATAAGTTTTTTAAGCAAATGTGACAAAATGTTAACATCTGTTCGCTGGCTCTCTGACCTCTTTGTTCGGTCACTCAAAATGAGAAAAATAAAGTTGAGATAATAGTATCCTTCATCACTGAGCCTTAGACCTGTTGTTTGGGTATTTTCTGTTCCTGTTTGTTTTAAGGAAACAATGTATATAAATATAAGTAGGGCTGAGGTAGCTGTTTCCTTTCTTTTGTTTATGTTCACCAAAACATGCTTGTTTTATTTAACATCTGAAATGTTTGATATTGCAATGTGGCCTTTAGACAAACTCGTGAGGGGTGAGATGAGAGGAACACAGTTGTAGCACAGCCTGTGTGTCGGGGACCCGCTTCCTGTGATCCACATCCCCACCCACCTCCATCACTAGAAGCATCCGTTTGTGTTACAGCCAAAATATTTGCAAGCAAAGAAGCAAGAAATCAGAAAGGTTTTCCTCGTGGGTGCTTAGGACTGAAACCACTGATGTGTACTGGATCAGTGCCCAGACTCTGAGTGTCTCACAAGGGTTAGGACTCACTTTTTCCATGGCCGGTGGAACCTGTGCCAACCCCTGCATTGAATCCAGGGAGCCCTGAAGCTCTGCAGGGATGGAGGGGACGGCACAGCCCACAAAGTCTGCTTTTACTCTTTTGATTGATTGATTGATTGATTGTCATTTGCCCAGCCTGGTCTTGAACTTCCACCTCCCTCTCATCACCTCGGTGGAGTGTACACTTGGTTGTTTTGGTTTGGGTCGGCAATGCTAGAGCCTTGAACATGCTAGGCAGGCGCTCTGCAGCTGAGCTACAGCCCCAGCCCCGTTCAGTTTTAGTTGTTCTGAGTGTGCACGTTCACAGACATGACCACACACTGTGACGATTACTCACGGGGCTGGCCACCTGTTCCGTGGCCCTCTGCAGCGTCCCCCAGACAATTGCCTTGACCATATTTGAAAAGTTAACAAAGAAATGTAAACCTAAAACAGACTAAATATTGTACAGTGAGGTCCAACGTGGAAGCTTATAAATGTGTAAATATGAACTCCCAGGCATGAGTACACCCATCCCTTGCCCTCATGGGTCAACCAATGTCCTCAGCTAAAGTTGAACTTGACTTTACGTAGTGCGTTTCTCTCTGCTGAAGATGAGAGAAGTTGGCCAAGAAGAAGAGACTAGGTGTGCTCAGCTTGAGACTCTTTCCGGGTCTAAGTTCAGAGCCAGCTCGTGCCCTGGGTGTATGTAAGCAATCTGTCATCACTGTGTGCTCTAAAAGAACCCTGGGACTGTCCAGTGAGCTCAGTGGCGGTGGCTGAGTAAATCCAGGGTCAATTATTAGTAATTCTTTCCACTGTGACCTGAAGCCATGTCCTCTGTAGGTGATTTATCAGTTTGAAAGGTGATAGTTTAGGTCAGTCTGCCTAGCCTGTCTCATAACTGGTTCTAAACTTGAGGTGGAGTGAGTATTAATGACTGTTCCCTCAGAAACTTGATCAATTGCTAAAAGACCTTAAAATGATAAATTAAAATAACCCATGCTATCTCCTAAGAGTTTATATATCCATAGTTATTCTGTTGAATAGTTAAAAGCGTTGCTCACTAACTTTTAAATTTCACGACTGGTTTGAAAATAAATGTATCCTCAGTTTTTTATGGTATGCTGAACCTCTGCTAGCTTGAGACAGACCTCAATAAAATGTTCATTTATAATTTAATATGCTATCTGCAAAGGTACAAGCATTCACAGAAAATGTATTTCACTTAAACATTTAAGTATAAAAGCACACACACACACACACACACACACACACACACACACACACACACACACACACGCATACACAATGCCCAGCTCAGTTGCTGTAACAGACACTGTTCTGCACATGGCCTCTGTGTCTTGGCGGGAGGCAGTGATTTTAAGGATGGATTAGTCTTCTAATCTCTTTGGGGTTTCCTTTATATTTGTGGTGGTTTATGACTGACATCTAATGTAACTATACTTTCTGCTTACATTTAATAAAAGATTCGTTTCTGTGGCAGGACAGACATTTGCACTCTGGTGTGGAACAAAAGCTACTGCTCTGCAAGAAGGGTATACAATGTTGATTTATAACGACACAGGCCAATAACAGCAATCTAATTCCTTCAAACTATTTCTTCCCAGGTCCTGGCAGGAGCATGGCTGCCACAAAGAATGACTCTTTGCCTTTAGAATATTCTGCCTTTAACACATCTATCCACGCCGGGATCAGATACAAGAACTGGAAACTCCTCACGGGCCACCCAGGTAGACTGCTCAGCTCTCTCCCAGGAACTGCCAGAGCAGGGGCTGTGTCCCCAACCTTCCTTTCCTCTCGGGACTTCATTCCCTGGGCCATTCCCATAGAAAGGGAGGTCGGAGGTTACCACTGTGTCTAAGCCCTTCCTCTCCTCTCCTAGCTCCTCGAGGCTCTTTGCCAAACCTCCTCAGTTTGCTCAGACATCTGAGAGGCCAGCTAGTCCTTCAGATCTTTTATGGTCCCTGCAGATCTTAAGAAAACAGCTCTCTATACTGGAGGTTTCGTGGCCTCTGTCTGGTCCTTATCACCCAACCTTCTGCTGTTGTGGTGGCCTAAGTAGACTCCCCACCAAAAAGAACAGCCAAAGCTCACCAAAATGATGGCTGCCTTTAAAAAAAATGAAGAAATAAAACATTCTCTCTGAGGCTGCAGAGTGGAGGAAAAGGCTTCCGCTGCTCAACCTGAACCTCCTCTGAGTTTTGGGGTTTGGTTTTGTTTTTAATTATCTGTAGTGCGGGTAAAAGGAGAAAATCCCACTGAGTAGTACTTCATAGACGTATATGGATTTCAGACACGTGTGCCTGTCAAACACAGCACACCTAGCTAGCCGAGAAGCTCCACCCACGCTGTGGCCGGGGCGAGAGTCTGCTTCCCTGACCCCGTTCTCAGAAAGGGACATCTTGGCATGCTTACACGGACTCTGATGCAATGTAGGCATGCTCAGCTTTGTGAGTCTTCTTGGTGTTTACAATGACAGTTCATTGTTGGGGATTGTCCCATGCATTGCACTGTGCTGTGCTTGCTAAATCCTGGGAGTGTATTCATACCGTCCCCACCCCGCCCCCACCACCCGCTGCCACGGTGACAACTAAAATCCCCCTCCTGCCGCCACCCCACACGTATTTTTAATGTCCCTCGTTGTAAAGCAATAGCATCTGTCCCATTAAAGCATGGGAACCATATTCTGAGACAAATGAATGAATACCAAGAGACACATGGTTGGGGTGTGTGTGTGTGTGTGTGTGTGTGTGTGTGTGTGTGTGTGTGTGTGTGTGTGTGTG
The DNA here is from genome assembly GCF_004664715.2 of Peromyscus leucopus. Lineage (NCBI taxonomy): Eukaryota > Metazoa > Chordata > Mammalia > Rodentia > Cricetidae > Peromyscus > Peromyscus leucopus. The sequence continues at coordinate 54,916,210 of NC_051072.1, read as the reverse complement.
TTTGTGTGTGTGTGTGTGTGTGACCATACCCACAAGCCAGGGTAGCCTTGTCCCCCAGATGCCCTGGGATGAGAACCCACCAACAGTGCTTCTCCCCCACTGAAGTGTGGTGTCTTTTTCCAGGCTGTGGTTACTGGTTCCCGCCTCCATCTCAATCCAACGTCTCTGAGATACCTTTGCTGGACTCGCCGACCAAGACGCTCTGGCTGTTTGACATCAATCAGGACCCTGAAGAAAAACATGACCTGTCCCTGGAGCACCCCCACATCGTCCTGAAGCTCCTTTCCCGCCTGCATTACTACCACAAGCACTCTGTGCCTTCCTTCTTCCCACCCTTGGACCCCCGCTGCGATCCCAAGGATACCGGTGTGTGGAGCCCCTGGATGTAGGGTCCCAGGGGAGGCTGGAGCACATGTGTGCACGCTAGACCTTGGGCCCTACTCTGCTGGCTTCTTCCTTTTTTTAAAAAAAAGCCCCAGCCCCTTCACCTGGCCCCCAGGCTATATAACCCACCAAAAGAGCCCAGTTTCAACCCACAGTACATGTCAAAAGCCAGTGAAATCCAGACGGACAGATCCTGATGTTGGCTGGCGTTCATGTCTGGAGGCCAGGGTGACTGGTTCCTAAACTGCCGACGCTGGGAACTGGACAGAGGAAGCTGTCCCTGAGTCCTGGAGGCCAGAGCAGCTGGCTCTTTTTGCCTCACAAGTCAGTCATTAGAACGCCCTCTGCTAATAACCAGTTTTATTGGCAAAACACACGTAACAAAGGCAGGGAACAGATGATTTCTAGTGGTTCTGCTGGCTGTGAGGACTCCCTGTCTGTGAGATCTTGTTCAAGCTTTCCACATCCATGACATGCCGGCTCACCCCTCACTCACTCACCTCACTGTGGAGAATAAAGCCCATGGCAGTAAACCAGCCTGGAGGAATGTCTGTGCCTTGGTTTTGGTTTGCACAACAACTAAACGTGCTTTTATTCTATCACCCTTACCTACTGTTGCTCATTCTGTCTAGATTCCTGCCACCCAGCTTGTATGGCCCTACCCCTGTCATGCCTTTAGATGTCACTGTCCTGTCCCTGAGGTCACTTTCCCCTCTACTCCAAGTATTCTGAGCTCTGGGATAGTCCCGAGCCCTTCCCAGAAACGGTGGACTGGTCATTCTGTGGCCGTGCTCAGGGGAGTTGGGGGTCTGTAGCGTCTGCTAAGGAGGTTTATTCTAGTTGCATGGAATCCAGCCAGATTGTGGCTGGGTCTCCCAATACGCCATGATCAAGCAGTGGGAAGAAAGGCCAGGAAAGCACCTTTGTCCCGAGGTGATGGGTGGGGCAGTTTGAGAAAGGGAGTGGCCAATGTCAAGTGGGTAGACCTTAGTAAAGCAGAGGGGGCAGCATCCTTATTCCTCTCATTCCGTGTTCCACGCCTCGTACTGGGGTTCCGGGTGGAAGAATGAGGATACAATAGTTGATCTTCAACCCTTTCTCAGGCTCTTTTATCCTCCCAATGTGACTCCATCCAGATTAGCCTCAGAGAGTGTCAAGCCCAGATAGATGCCAAAACGGTGCTCCTCATCAGCACCGCTGCCTTGTTCTCGGCTTACACCAATGCCTGCTACAGGGTCTGGGACATAATAGGCACCCAGTAGATTTTTGAAATGAATGAATTAACTGAATAAACAGCAAATACTCACAGTGAGCTGACTATAAGGGCACTATAACTGTCCTCCAGCCCTTGCTCATCTGTCCTTCAGCTGTCCCTCCTCTGCCCTGGCTGGAGCACGATCCACATATCAGGACAGTCACTGGCCCTGCATGGCAGGGCTGTTATGTCCTCTCCAGGGGGACAAAAGAGAATTCTTTTTCCTAGGAATTCTCCTTTGCCAGCAATCTCATTCCTATTCTTCATTGACCACTAGAAATTAAAACCACCAAATAGGATACAGGTCCTTGTGTACAGCCATCTTCCGTTCAGTAGCAGTATTTCCTGGTCATTGATATTCAGTATTTTGTTATGATAAGACTATTATGAGAAAATGGTGCTCAAGCTAATGACATTTTTTTACCAACCTTTACTCGACGCACATGCTGGCCATGGGTCTCCCTCTTACTCCACAGCCCATGGCAGAGTCTGAGTGACGGGAGTCTGGATGTCCCTCCCGTCCAACAGCTGTAGGTGGCCGTTAGGATTCTGAGACCGAAGGTTACTACGACATAACACCTATTTGAATTTTCCTGATTATTCTCTGAGCAGCTGCCGTCAATCCTTTGACTGTGGGCTATCCTTGGAATGTTAACGTACGACTGGATTCAAGGAGACTTTCAGAAAGTAATGTTTAAGAAAATGACTGGAGAGTCCGTTTAATAAAACAAGTAGAATGGCATAGGTCTCAGGATCAACCTCCTTGGGTTTCATGTATTATACAAAAAGGAAAGATGAATAACGTAGCTTTAGAAATATTAATGTAAGTTCTTCGCAAATGTGTTTACCTCTAAAGAAGGATTTGTTTATTAACTTGTGAACTCATCTCTCTTTGTTACCACATGGACTGTTCCGGATTTGAGGGACAAAATAAAACTAATCTTTCTAAAACTCTGTCAGCCCTGGGGCCTCTGCTTGTGATGGTTAAAAGTTCAGGAGCTTGCAGTGTGCTGGGCTTTGCTGACTCCCCATGGGAGACCTCGATTTGGGGGATGTGGGGTGGCTTGGGAAAGAGGGCTGGGGGGTAGGAGGAGGGAAGAGGGGGGTCTGTGGATAGCATGTGGGGTGAGTAGAAAAATTCTTTATAAAGAAAAAAAACCGTTCAGGAGCTTGGCAGGAATGGTAGTTGAATGTCATGGTGGACCTAGTGTGCTGGTACACTGTAGGTGGTGGGAAAAGGGAGGTTTTGTGTAAGAGACGCATTGCCACATTTTCCTGATTTGCTAGTTTTTTTTTGTTGTTGTTGTTTGTTTGTTTGTTTGTTTGGGGTTTTTCGAGACAGGGTTTCTCTGTGTAGCTTTGCGCCTTTCCTGGAACTCACCTGGTAGCCCAGGCTGGCCTCGAACTCACAGAGATCCACCTGGCTCTGCCTCCCGAGTGCTGGGATCAAAGGTGTGCGCCACCACCGCCCAGCTGCTAGTTTTATATTATGTGAATTATATCTCACCACATCTGTTACACAAATAAGAGCAACTATATTAGAGGGGTTTATTTTATTTTATTTTTTGGGTTTTTTGTTTGCTTGTTTGTTTTTTTTGAGACAGGGTTTCTCTGTGTAGTTTTGGTGCCTGTCCTGGATCTCGCTCTGTAGACCAGGCTGGCCTCGAACTCACAGAGATCCACCTGGCTCTGCCTCCCGAGTGCTGGGATTAAAGGCGTGTGCCACCACTGCCTGGCTGAGGTGGGTTTTTTTTGTTTTTTGTTTGTTTGTTTGTTTGTTTTGTGTGTGTGTGTGTGTGTGTTTAATATGTTAGTCCAGTGAGATTGCTCAGAGGGTATATCACTTACCACACAAGCCGGACAACCTGAGTTTGGCTACAGGACCCACCTGAGGGTGGGAAGAAAGAACTGATTCCATAGACTTGTCCTCTGACATATGTGCCCTGTCATAAACACCCCCCACCATACACACATACACAGTAATAATAAACAAACACTTAACAAACAAGTGAGACATTGCCCTAAGAACATACGTCATGGGCCTAGGGGTAAGAGTGCTTGACTCACAAGGCGCTGGTTCAGTCCTTAGCACCACAGAAAAGGAATGTTCCCTACCAAGTAAGAGGGGCGTCAGTGAAGGGTAGGCATAAAAATGGCGATGACGGGGCATGGTAGTTTTTTATTGCTGGCCAAGAAAGGACCCCCAAATGCAGCCACTCAAAACAACAAATGTTGATTCTCGCACACATTGTGTAAGGGCGAGGACTCAGAATGGTTTAGCGGAGTTCCGCTCCGGGGTCATTCATTGAGTCTGTGGGTCATTCATTGAGTCTGTGGGTCATTCATTGAGTCTGTGGGTCATTCATTGAGTCTGTGGGTCATTCACTGAGTCTGTGGGTCATTCATTGAGTCTGTGGGTCATTCATTGAGTCTGTGGGTCATTCATTGAGTCTGTGGTCCAGCAGTTGAGCAGGGAGATCTGGAGGCTTGGATGGGATTGGAGGATTCGTTCTGAGATGCCTTGTGGACTGGCTGTGGCCAGATGCTTGAGTTCCTTGCCACGTGGGCACCAGCAGTGACCATGAGAATGTCCTCACAGGGCAGGGAATCCAGAGAGGGCGCAGCAGGCAGGGAGCCTTGGCGCCTTTTATGACCTAGTCTACAAAATTGTGTGTGCTCACTCTGCCTCTTTTATATTCATTATAAATGTCACTAAATTAAGCCCATACTCATAAGGAGCCCACTTTTGAAGAGACTGTTTGATCGATACTTACATTTTCCTACAGAGGACACAGTTCACCTCTTGGGGAAAAGGTTGTCCAGTCAAATTGTCATGCGTTTATCACATGCTACCATTTGAAAAGAGATGACAGGAAATAATTCCAGTTTTATTTTAGTGGTAGAACGGCCGCTAAAGCAAATCATTTAACCATCTCAGTGCCTCAGTTTCCCCCTCTGGTAAGGAGATGGTTGAATTAGGCCATCTTGACATTGCCATCTTTGTCCAAACATAAAATTATTTAAAACAAGAAAATAATTGTTCTATGTCTTTAAAAAAAATAGTGTGTGTGTGTGTGTGTGTGTGTGTGTGTGTGTGTGCGCGCACATACATGAATATACACATGAGTGCCGGAGAAGCCAGAAGAGGATGTGAGATCCCCTGAAGTCACTGCTGTAGGTGCTAGGAACTGAACCTGGGTCCTCTGGAAATAAGTGCTCTCAACAGCTGCGGTCTCTAGACCCAGCTCATGTCTTTTTTTCTTTTTTTTACAAGATTCATTAGAGGAATAGCTCAAGTATCCATAAGTGGGTAATAAAACATGGTGTATATATAATAGACCGTTTCCCAGTCACAAAAAGAAGTGGAGTTTTCATACATTCTGTAATTTGGATTAACGTTGAAAACACCAGGATCGGTGAAAGACATTGGACATGCAGGCCAACGCTGTATAATCCCACTGCAGGGATTAAGAACAGGAGACCTCGGGGCCAGTGAGATGGCTGGGCAGGTAAAGGTGCTGCTGCTGCTGCTGCTGCTGCTGTTGTTGCTGCTGCTGCTGAGGCTGAGGCTGATGACGGAAGTTCCGCACAGGAAAGGAGGAAGCTTCATCCTCTCTGTACCACTGCACTCCTGTGGCATCACCCCACCCCAACACACGCTAAATAAATAAATAAGTGTAAAAAAAAAGTTTTTAAAGAATAGGCCAATTCAAAGAGAAAAGGGTGTAACAGATATAACATTGGTTCTTGGGGAAGTGGAGGTAGTGACTTCAGTTACCTAACACCGTGAATATAACCAGCACCACTGAACCGGTTACTGTGGTGGCTGATCTTGTCGACTCCATTAGATCGAGAGATTCATAAAGCGGTGGATCTGAAGGCATTCCCAGGAAGTCTCTACTAAAGGGGAAAGGCCTGCCTTGTGTGCGTGGCTCCGTCCCAGAAGCTGCAGATCTCGATGGAGTAAATGGCGGGGAGAATGCATCCTGCTAGGACGTCCATTCCCATTCTCTGTGTCCTGTGGCCGTGACATGAGCCGAATCCTCCCACTACCAGGGCTCTCTGCCTCACCACAGACCCAGGATCGACGGAGCCCAGAGCTATAGATTGAAACCTTAAAAACCGTTAAGTCAGAATAAGTAACTGGCCCTTCAAGTGTGTCCTCGAGTGTTTGTCAAAGTGGCAAGAGAAGTGACCAACAGGAAAGCTTCATGTTGTGTGTGTATGTATTATCACAATGTAAATAAAGGGAGGAGGAGAGTACACCTGAGTTCAGAGGTGGGTCAAGGAGAGACAGGCAGAGATCAGTAGGAGATACGGCTCCGTGGTCCTGGGGCTCCGTGGACCTGGGGCTCCGTGGGCCTGGGGCTCCGTGGGCCTGGGGCTCCGTGGACCTGGGGCTCCGTGGGCCTGGGGCTCCGTGGGCCTGGAACTCCATGGACCTGGGGCTCCGTGGGCCTGGGGCTCCTAGGATCTGGGGCTCCGTGGGCCTGGGGCTCCATGGACCTGGGGCTCCGTGGGCCTGGGACTCCGTGGACCTGGGACTCCGTGGGCCTGGGGCTCCATGGACCTGGGGCTCCGTGGGCCTGGGGCTCCGTGGGCCTGGGGCTCCGTTGACCTGGGGCTCCGTGGACCTGGGACTCTGTGGACCTGGGACTCTGTGGGCCTGGGGCTCCTTGGACCTGGGGCTCCGTGGGCCTGGGGCTCCGTGGACCTGGGACTCTGTGGACCTGGGACTCTGTGGGCCTGGGGCTCCTTGGACCTGGGGCTCCGTGGGCCTGAGGCTTTGTGGGCCTGGAGTCTGAAGCCTCCTCTGTGAGAGCAGCTGACCCCTATCTCACGTGCAGGTGGGATTTCTAAGTGTCAAACTGACTGGTGGTGCTGGAAGTCAACACAGTGGTTCTTTGGTGGGGTGGGAACCCTTTGGGGTTCAAATGCTAGCCTTAGTCTCTTCTCAGTATATGCAGATGTAAACACTCACCAAGATATACGGATATTATACACTTACAGAGTACATCTTATACCCACTTACAAAGTTCTTTTAAACAGAAACAAGATACCTACCCTTCGAACAGAACAAGGACCACATATTTTTCTTTTTAATAAACAAAGTGGTATGTAAATGCAGACACATAAATACAACATTTTCAGTGTTGTGGGGAAACACTTTTTCTTAATTTTTAAATTATTTTTAATCATGTCTTTGGTGTGTGTAGGGGGTGGTAGTGGTAATGTGAACGTGAGTACAAGTGTGCCTGCAGGGGCAAAAAAGGGGTGCCAGGTCCCCTGGAACTACAATTACAGGCAGATGTGAGCTGCCCCAGCTGGGTGCTGGGAACCAAGCCAAGCCCCGCTGCAAGGGCACCAAGCACTGTTAACCACTGAGCCGTCTTTCCAGCCTAGAAACCCACTTCCATTTTGTGTTGTGTTAGGGGTCGTGGGGTACATGGCTGTCCATGCCATGATGTGAGTGTGAAAGTCAGGGGACAACTGTCAGGAGTTAGTTCTCACCTTCTATCATGTGGGACTTCAGGGACTGAACTCAGACCCCTAGAGTTGGCCGCAAGCACCTTTATGCACTGCGCCAGCTTGTTGGCCTTCTTGAAATTCACTTTTTGAAGAAACCTTTTTTCTTTTCTTTCTTTCTTTTCTTTTTTTCCTTTTTCTTTTCTTCTTTTTTTTTTTTTTTTTGAGAATCTGTTGGCAAACACAGATAAAAGCATCAATTTATATTTTCCAACTTGAGACGCTGCTCCCTAGGTTATCCTGAAGAGTTTACCCCCTGTGTGAGGGGCTTGACATGTGCCAGTAGTCCAGAGACCAAGGTGTGATAGACAATTCCTACAGCAAGCCTGGCCCCAGAGGCTGGCACTCTACCTTCGCCACAGTGCTTTTTCTAGTTGGACTGTTTTTAACAATGTCCCAGCCAATATGTTGGCTAAATATGGTGACTTGTTGCTACTGCCCTTTATAGTAACTAAATGAGCTTTATAATCTGTTTATACAAATAACGGTATAAATTTTATGCAGATAATGTTATCCATAATTTGCGCACATGGGGTCATTTGAAAGACCCAGACTGCGCACCCCAGCCTTATGATTCCTAAGGGTGGGTGGAATTAAGCCTGATGGCAGCGGACACATTGCTTTCACCGTTGTCCTGTTGCCGTGAGAGCCACCCAGGAAGGCACAGGAGGAAAGAACACACACACACACACACACACACTACACTTCCTTGGCTTCAGGATGAATGACCATCAGGACATCAGAGCGGTATTTCAGTTTCAAAGTCATTTGCCAAAGAAACTATGCCAACCAGTTTTTATGTCAGCGTGCTACAAACTGGGGTCATCTGAGAGGAGGGAGCCTCAGCTGAGCAAATGTCTCCTCAGGATCAGCATGTAGGCAAGCCTGTAGTCCAGTGGTTCTCAACCTTCCTAAGGCTGTGGCCCTTTAATACAGTTCCTCACATGGTGACCCTAACCATAAAATAATTTCCATTGCTACTTCATAACTGTAGTTTTGCTACTGTTAGGAATCGAAATGTAAATGCCTGATATGTGACCCCTGTGAAAGGGTCATTAGAACCCCAAAAGGGTTGCGACCCACAGGTTGAGAACCACTGCTTAATTAGTGATTGATGGGGGAGGGCCCAGCCCACTGTGGGTGGGGCCATCCCTGAGCTGTTGGTCCTGGGTTCTATAAGAAAGCAGGCTGGGCAAGCCATGAGGAGCAAGCCAGTAAGCAGCACCCCTCCATGGCCTCTGCATGAGCTCCTGCCTCCAGGTTCCTGCCCTGTGTGAGTTCCTGCCCTGACTTCCTTCATTGATGAACAGTGATGTGGAAGTGTGAGCCAAACAAACCCTTTCCTCCACCAGTTGCTTTTGATCATGGTGTTCCATCACTGCAATAGTAACCCCAACTCAGACAGAAATCAATCACTGACCTCCAGAGGCTTCAGTTAATAACTTACATCTCTATTGGTGGAGTTCATACAGTACTGCCATTTGAATTTCCAACATCTAAAACAGAACCTCAAGCAAGCCATACCCCTGTGTAACACGAATTGCTAAACAGTCTTATTAATAAATAAATAAATAAAACCCTGGAGCCAGATATTGGGGTGAAAGCTGAGAGATCAGAGGAATAGGACAAGCCAGCCATAAATTCTTACTGCTGGGAAATCCTCAGCCCAAGAGAGAGCTACTTCCTGTATACTCACGCCTTATATACCTTTCTGTGCCCTGCCATCTTACTTCCTCTCTCCACCCAGCTAGTCACTTCCTCTTTCCGCCCAGCTCTATCACTTCCTGTCTGTCTGTATTGACCTCCAGACCTCTATGGTTAACTAGCACTGGGATTAAAGACGTGTGCCACCATGCCTGGCTCTGTTCCCAGTGTGGCGTTGAACTCACAGAGATCCAGATGGATCTCTGCCTCCTGAATGCTAGGATTAAAGGCATGTGCTACCACTGCCTGACCTCTATGTTTAATATAGTGGCTAGCTTTTTCCTCTGATCCTCAGATAAGCTTTATTTGTTAGAGCACAAATAAAGTATCACCACACTCTTCACTTAAAGATAGCCCCATGAAGCTTCTTGACGTCTTGATAAAAGAATAATCAAGTGGCCACTTTCCGGGTTGGTATACAGAGCCCACTGTGGCCAGCTGAGCATCATTAGAGTCTAAAATGGTTGGTTAGCGAAATGCTGCCACTTCAGGTAATCTTCATTTTAATTTCCTTAAAGAAGCACAAACGTTCTGAGACTATTTACTCCAACGGGGTATGAATTAGCAGCTGTGTGCCTACTCTGCCGTTCCCCATGGGTTTCAAGAGGGGTTTGGTTAACAAGGGGCTGCTGTGCCATCCGTGAAGCCTGTAAACCTGGGGTATGGCTGCTCGACCAGACAGAGTCCTGAAAAGCCAGGCAGAGGAGGCCAGCACATGTCACTCACATCAACAGGACTAACCTGGCTTGTATTTACACCCAATGAATTGAATCTTAGATCCCTAGAGGTGGAATCACGCAAGTCTATGCTGTGACGTGCTTTGGGAAGGAAAATGGGTAGAGTCACCAAGGCTGGTGCCTGTCCCCAGCAGGGTAAGAGAAGGCACAGCCAGACATCCCAGCTCCCAAGGGTGAGGCAGCAGATGAGAGAAGGTTCCAGAATGGGGCCTGAGAGCAGAAGGGGTGTGCGGGTCTCACTAATCCAGTGAATGTAGCTTGCAGGCCCACAAGGGAGTTGGGTTTATCTTAACATTTTCTGATTTGTTTTCCACCTCCCTGAGACGACAGCTAACACAAAGTCCTTTGACTCAGTGTCAGAAATGGCTGCTTTGATTTGGAAAGGTTACAGGGGTTGAAAGGGTGCCTCTGGATTTATGACTCACAGCCCCAGCCAGGACTGCAGGGTAAGAAGGATGGTCCTCCCCTATGGATCCTGTACTGCCCTATCACCAAGGCCCACAGCTCCAGCTGCCCTGTACCTGAGGACAGCCAGCAACCCTGAAGTCCCCCAGAGTGCCCGGCCCACGGCTGCCACTCCTACAAACAATAGGGAACTTTTCCCTAAATTCACATTCTCACTCTGTAAATACTTTCAAATAATGCTTTTTTAAAAATCACCGTGAGAAAGGGAAAGTAATCAGAAATACAATGAGTGCAAATTGCTCTTGAATGTTAGCTCAGAATTATTCCCAGCCTGGAAGAAAGACCTGAAGTGTGAAGAACCTTTCACCCAGTAACGCCAAGACTGTGACTTGGCTACACTGCCTGAAGGCTGAGAGACAATGGCCAGGGTGCAGAGGCAGCCTAGAGCAGGGAGAGGGGACTTAGGCCAGCTATGGAATATGGGGATGACATCTAGACTATGAAAAGAACTGCAAAGCAAAAGAACATTACAGATAAGCCATGCAATCAATAAATGGCTAACAAACTGAATGGCGTGTTCTCAGCAGAAGCAATACCAGGCTAGGGAGGTGGCGCGGTGGCCAAGAGCACTTGCTGGGCAAGGGTCTGGCTGCAAGTCTCTGGTACCCACATAGAAAGCCAGGTGAGGCTGCACCTTCCTGCAGCCTCGGTTCTGTGGGCAGTGGAGACCAGGATTGCAGCCTCATGCCAGGTTCAGGGAGAGGTCCTGTCTCAAGGGAACAAGGCCGAGAGTGAGTGATAGGACACCCAAAGTCCTCTTCTGGATTCTGCACACATACACACAGACATGGGCATACACCATACACACACACACACACACACACACACACACACACACACACTCACACGCACTCACACAGAGCATACAAACTAAGCAATGGATATTCTAAAAAGTGTTCAGCGTCCTCAGCCATCAGAGAAAACACATCTGTCTGGCATGGTAGTGCATGCCTTTAACCCTAACGCTCAGGAGGCCAGGCCTGGCAAATCCCTGCGAGTTCTAGGTTAGGCTAGCCAAGGCTACGTGGTGAGACTCCATCTCGAAAACATCAGTCAAAACTGAGATTCTGCCTCACCCCAGTCAGAACGGCTGTCATCAAGTTAACTAATGACAAAGTACTGGCAGGCACATGAGGAAAAGGAGCCTCGTACACTGCTCCCGGGAGCGTAGACTGGTGTGGTCACTGTGGGAGTCACGACCAGGTTTCCCTAATTCTACAAAGAGAACTGCCATATGCTCCTGCCCTGCCACTCCGGGTGTGAGTCTGCAGTCACAGCAACAAACCACGCAGGTACTTGCACAGCTGTGCTGGCGGCTGCGTTCTTCACAATATCTAAGAACAGGAGCCCGCCTCCGGAGAGGAAGGCATTGCTCACTCACATTCCTGCATTTAGCCTTCCCTTCCCAACATGAAGCTCCACTCTTGCCACCTGGACCTTGACACCTCTCAGCGCCTCTGACCTGCCAGTGACTTTGAACTTCAGGACACTTACTGGTCCTGTCTGCAATTTGTCTCATTTCTCTTTGCTTAAATGGTTCAAGTCTAACTCTGAAGTTCCCCTACCCTAACCCCAGCAGCTTTCCCTAGCCCTGCTGGACTAGAACCCACGTGCCTGACCTGTCCACCTCTGAAATGGGCATCGGCATGTTCTGTTTTTCATGCCTAAATGTCTCGTGTCTGGATTGTTTGGTGGACTATGTGTCTTAGCCCAGAGTTGGCCTTAAACAACACTAGTGAAAGTGTTCTGTTTGTTGACTGGTAATGACCTAGCGACTTTTTAATTCAAGGAGGCATTTGGTCCTAGATCTGGTGTGGCCCTTTCCCATACCCTTGTTACCTGCAGACCATGTTTACTCAGCCCCTGTGGTAACTCAATACTGATCCCCGCCTGCTCCAGGGACTTAGGCATCTGGAGCCAGGGTTATCCCAGCTGAAAGGACTTCATAGCCTTCTTCAGAGCAGGGCAAACCTTTACACTCTCCAGGCCTCTCCGACCAGAGACTTTACCCTGGGATCTCCTCCAACAGGTCAGCTCATGACTTCAAACCCTTTTATAGTCTCCAGACTGGATGCGTCCAGATTTTCCCCCTTCGTCTTCCAGGCTTCTCCTCAGGGTTTCCCCTTTCACTCGCTCCTGATGCATTTTAGAAGCTGTTCCGTGTGTGTCCCTCCATGCAGAGCACTGGCTTCAGAATTTATGCCCAGTGCTGAGGCGATTCTTGGGAAGTCAAGGGCAAGCTGGAAAGGGCAGGCAGTATGTTTCCTGACATCTTTTAGTTATCAACCCTATCCGCAGAGACTTTTCTCCTGCCGCAGGGTAGAGGGTGGTTTGGGAGACTGTCAATGACAGAGACAAGTTACTGGTGTCCTTACGGAAAGTGAACCTTGGAGGGAAATTAAAGGCAGGCATCTTGGTGAAAAGTGTAAGATGCTAATATGCTCATCAAGATCATTTAATGGTTCTGCTATTTTCCTCTCAACTCTCCTCAGAAATCAGGAAAATGGCCCCATATCAATACTTTGCCACATAAATTATCTATTGATGTATAATGATTTACCACAATATTACATTTAGAAACAAACAGAAAAACACATATTGTCCCCCCAGTGTCTGTGGGCCAAGAACTGAGGTATGGTTCGTCTCAGGGATTCTCATGAGACAGGCATTTGGACTGGAGGTGTGGCTTGAGTTAATAGAGTCAGTGAGAGTTCCCATGATGGAAGCTGCAAGCACTCATGTCTCAATATCTTAGAAATGGTGTCTTACAGTTGGGTGGTAGTGGTGCACACCTTTAAATCCAGCACTCAGGAGGCAGAGGCAGGCAGATCTCTGAATTTGAGACCAGCCTGGTCTACAGAGCAAGTTCCAGGGTGTCCAGGGCTACACAGAGAAACACTGTCTTGAAAAAAAAAAGACATAAAAAACAAAGAAATGACATCCTGTTATGGTCTGAATATGAAATCTACCCCAAAAGGCTCAGGTTTTGAAGGCTTGGTTCCTAGCTGGTAGATTAACCTGTTGATAGAGTCATAATTTGTTGGCATTTGGGGAGGCAGTAGACACTTTCTTAAGTAGGGCCTGTGTTTAGGAAGTAAGTTACTGGGGACATAACTATGTGGGGGACATCTTGACCCCCACACCACCAAGTTCAGGATACACTTAGGAGAAGGACACATCACTGCTTCCATCATTCCATTATGTCACAGGCAAAATGGTCTTCAATCATTACAGTCCGTGAAGCTGGGTGTGTTGCTTACAGGAGAACCACTGAGACTCAGCAGTATGGGCAAAGATGTCTTCTAAAGGAGCCGAGCCAATGCTAAAGTGCTGGATGGGCAACACTGAAGGTCAGAAAGAGGTCACATCCAGAAGTCTGGGCTGGAGAGGACCACTTCTGCAAAACAGGACTTGAAGCTGGGAGCTACACCCTGATGCTCTTTAGCCTACACTGGAGCTCAAAAAATGGTCCCCTGAATGGCTCAGTTGCCTTTAGCCTACTGGGTATGGGTGAGATAGGACCTCTGTTGGTCTTTTCTGTATCAAACACACAGATTGCAAGCCCAGTGCCACTTTGAGATCTTTGGCAGCAATTAACCATGCAGCTCACACACAATTGAGCCGGTATGATAATGAGTATTCAGAGACGGGTAATGCCTGGGGGGCACTCACCAACCTAAGACAGAGCACCTGTGTGGCCTGGGCAGGCATCTCCATGACGGGTAAGGTGACCTGCTGACATCCCACACAACCCAAGTCAGAAGCTCATTTTTTAATAAAAGGGGGACCTGCAGGGCCCTGGCCCCCATTTTGGGTAACTGTTGCCTTGCTTGCAGACCTTGACCTTGATATCCTCCCAATGCTAATTCCCTGCCAGGTTCCACCCTCCTGAATGCTTAAGGGAAGTTCCTTGTCTGTGTATCCTGAATAATGGGCATTAACAGCTTAGATGCAAGATTGTAAAACATCTGTAGCGAACTTCTGCCCTCTGGGGTCCTCCCATTGTGCTGTAAGCCTGTAATTAAGACCTCCTACCCCCTTCAAGAGATGACATTCGACATTTAAAATTAAATCTATGTACAAAGAAATCAATAAACCTAAAATCCCCATTGGGCAAAAATAAAATAATAAAATAAAAATAAAATGATTTCCTTTATCAAAAAAAAAAATATGGTCCCCCGAAGTATCTTGCCTTGGCATGCTGACTACTTTGAGCTGAAGTGAAGGGGCTCCAAAGCAAGATCTCTCTCTTTCTCTGCTGGGTTTCTGCCTTCCATCTCTCCACATGTCCACTTGAACATCTATGCAGCTGTCCGGTCTTCATCTAGCTTAACCATAAAAATGAGCGGCTTTCTGTGAGCCATGGGGTCTTGTTTCTGAAGACTCCACTGTCCCATAAAACTACATTTAATCAATTTGTTGTGCATTTCTCTTGCTCATTTGCCTTTTGCTATGTACTTGTTGCTTGAAGACTCAGACCTGAATAGCTGTCTTATCTCAGGATTGAACCTGGCCAGATGGTCACAGAGGTCAAATTAGTCTTGATAAGTTCCCCCTCAGGCTGTTCTTTATAACCTTCCAAAGGTTTTCTGGCTCTGTGATTCAACATACTCCCCTCTCTGAGCTCCTGGGAACACCTGCTGGCTCAGGTCAGTCCTTATCTCCATCTTGGGCTCATGGAAGGTGTAACTCCTCTCTCTGGGATGGCAGAGGCACTTATTCATTCCATTGTCTGGTTTCTAATCTCCAAAGTTAGTGCTTGGGAAAGTAAAAGTTGTCATAACGTAAGGTTGAAGGTGAAGCCCCGCCCCCTTTTTATACAAGGAGTCTCTGTACAAATACTCATTATTAGACCAGTCCTTTCCTAGGACAACCTCAACTTCTTTCTGGTCCGGCTGATTGTCCAATGCTGTAAATATACAGAAAGATAAAGCAAAACACAGGTATGTAGGTGAGGCAGGCAGTGAAGTTGGAGAGCTTTCTCTCTCTCTCTCTCTCTCTCTCTCTCTCTCTCTCTCTCTCTCTCTCTCCCCCCCCATTCACTAAGAAGAATCTGGCAGAAACTGGAGCAGTCACCAGCAAAGGAGAGAAAATTGACAGGACACAAAGGGTTCTTTAAAGGAAGTGATTTGTATATCAAAGGTAGAAGAAAGGCCCTCAGGAAACTGATGAAACTCTTGGATATTTTTTGCAAAAATATTTCTCTTTATCTTCCTGTCTTTGAATGCAAAATGAAGGAAGCCGTACTGTGTATCACCTAATACCATCAAACAGCTAATGCCTCCAAAAAAAATGGACTCATTTTTTTAGGCTAAGAATGAATACACCATTATGCCTCCCACATCCTCTTTATAAAGTACATAGAAATTATGTTTGTGATTTGTTTGAAGCTTCTTTGAAGATGAAGCTGCCCTGCGATTCACTGACACTTTAGATGGGCATGGATGGCAGGGCGAGGAGGTGCCCGGACTGAAGGCAGATCCAAGGAAGGAAAAGGAAAATGTTAGGTGGGTAGCAACAGCCAACAGGATGTGGACTGGAACTGGTCCTGTTGTCTCAGGTGTCCGCCGCCGCTTCAAAGTGAATCCATGAGGAGCATTCTGAGAGGTGCCAAAGGAAGCCCTTCGGCGGGCGAAGGAGGGGGGCAGGAAGCAGAGGGCTACAGGATAGTGAGCTCTGTGGTGCAAACTTATAAGGGGAAAAAGCTCAGGCCATCACCTCTTTATTAAAAGGGGGGAATCTCTTCACACAAAGCAAGCAAGGGGGCCCCTGAGAGCCCCACACCCGGAGATTCTTACGAGAAGGCGTGACTAGGTGGCATCACACTTTGGAAGCAGAAGACTATAAGAATAAATGCCATGGCTTGGGGAAGTGGGCTTGGGAGAGAGTCTGGCACTTGGATCTCAGGGGTTTCTGTAAGTGAGAGGCTAGATGGAGCCTGATGACAGGATGGGAGGTGGGTGGGGAAAGTGGGGTGGCAGATCGTTTCCCAACTGTTAGCCCAAGTCAACCCATAAGTCTTTCATATACTTTACATGGGCAGAATGCTCATGTCCCCCCAACATGTGCAGTGTATGAAGAGCCAAGACTTGAGGGAAGGCTACATGCTTCCAGAGCTGGCCTCGTGTGTTGGGTTAGTGCCTTGTCAAAGCGATGAGGGAAACAGCTAGGATTTTCACCTTCTGTACCTCTGCCATGTGAAGACATTTGTCCCTTCCCAACATTTCCTTAGACACAGGACTCAGCCTTCGCCAGACACTGACCTGCCTGCCTGAATCTTGGACTTCCACCCTCCAAAAACATAAACATCTGGTTTTTATAATTTCTTCAAGATCTAATATTTTGTTATAGCAAGAAGAGTCAAAGACATAGTTGCTGCCTTGTGGGAATTCGAACATCAATTAGTTCTTTTCTGTCTTGGGGATTCAAATTCCCTGCCCATTAGCAATAGCCAGCTCCAATTTGGCAGGCCAATGTTCAGCTATCAATCATTCACAAACCTGTTGCCAGAAAACAATGTTGACCAAACCCAGGTCTATATTATAGGTACATGGTGCCAGCTCTCAATCAGATCCAAGAACAATCCCCTAACGTAATCAGACCAACATGTCATGACTTATGTTGAAGACTCTTGGCTGGATATCTACTTGCACTTCTGATATTCTGATATTTACTTGTCTCCCAAAGGAATTGGGATGGGAGCCAAGTGCCATTGTTCTGTCTGGGTCCTGGCTGCAAGTGATCCCATGGTTGTTTGGTGGTGGTGGTGGTGGTGGTGGTGGTGGTGGTGGTGGTGGTGGTGGTGGTGGTTTTCTGGACCTTCCAGGAAAAAAAAGCACATACCAAGGGGTCTCTTGGTTGTCTGTTCATGAGCCCTGAAGTTGGCCAAGGCAGAAGGAGCAGCTGTGTTTCTGGATGCTGTGTATTAAATTAAATCAGAGTCATCATGTATCAAGCAATCCATAAACTGCAAGCCTGGATACTGCTCATGCTCAGAGAAACTATCCTGATTGCACAGGACATTCAACCCAGGAAACTGTCCTGAACTCTCTCCGATCCTGTCTTTCACTTTCCACTCATTTTAGGGTTCAACCCAGCAGATTCGTTGTGTTTGCCATAGACTACGTGATGTGAGGACTGGACACAGAGCTGGGCTTCCCCAGGCCATGCCGCCTCCTGCCTTCTTGCTGTTGACTGCTTCCAGAACCACTTCTCAGCACTTACACCAGACTAGGTCGGCTTCTCCCAGAGTACAAGCAGGAAGTGTAGCAATCTGGACTGGACTCCTGTGTTGACCTCAGAGTCAAGTACAGTAGATCGGCCGTGGCAGGAAGTAAACAAAACATGTCTACACTAAGTTGAGATTCTGATTTGTTCTTTTCTTTCCAGAAGACACCTTCCCACAGAAGCCTGGCTTAGCACGTTTTCTGTTGCTATAACAAAACACACGAGACCAGCACTTTGTAAAGAAAAATGATTGCTTAGCTCACAATTTAGGAGGCTGACAGTCTGACATTAGGGACAGGAAGATGTGGGTAAAAGTATTTGCTGCCAAGCCTGACTTGAATTCAGTGCCTGAAACCCACATGGTAGTAGGAGAGAATGGACTCTGGAGATGGTCCATTTTCCTCTGGCACACTCCCCCTCTCCCCCACACACACATACTATTTTTTTTTTTAAACAGAAAAGTCCAACATTAGGCATCCTCATCTGGCCTCAGGGGAGAGCTACATGGCTGCATCACAATATCGCAGAAGGTCTCATGGTGACTCTACTTGCCAGAGGGAGAGATTACAGATAAACTAGAAAGCCAGATGTATCAGGAGCCACACTTGTCTTTTACATCAGCTTGTTCCTGGAGGTAACCAGCACCTTGCCAGAACCAGTCCTTTCCAAGGGTTACTGTTCCCGGTGACCCAACCTTCCACCAGGCTCCAGCTTTTAAAAAAAAACGCTATCACTTCAACACTGCTATTCTTGTGTCTAAGCTTCCAGCCCATAAACCTTTGGGCTGCATACTCGAACAATAGCAGAGTCCCTCCCAATGCCACAGGGTACCGGAGACAGGCCTTTGCCTCCTGACTTCAGCGATGAAAACTAACACAGGTATGTTTTGTATTTCCTAAGCTCCCAGTGAGCCAGAGTTACTGTGACTTGACACAGTCCGAGGCCCCTGGTCCTGCTGCCTGAGAACACTCCCCTGCTCCCGGGGTGGAGCCAGTGCCTCCCAGTCCCCATCTGGTTGGTGTCAGCAGCTCTTTCCTCTCATGAAAACCGCAGATGAACATACATTTGGGGTTTTCCACCTCTAAAATTTGGAAGCAAAGTGAAGCACGCAGGGCGAGGGCCCCGTGAGCTTCCCTGGCTGATTATTTGGCTTCGTCTAACTCTTGGTCTCCAGGGAAGCAGAGAAAAGCAGCCTTGGTGAAAATGAGATCAGATATTTTCCTTTCTATAAACACAACCTGAAAAAAATGTAAACCAGCTGAGCTGGCAGGGTCTTTGCCCGCCCCAAATGCAGGCACTTATGGTATCAACATTTATTTAGAGACGTTTCAGCTTGGGTTTCCTTTGGATCAATGGGGAATAGAGACAGGATAGGATCTGAATAGAACTGGGCTACCATACAGTCCAGGGGTCTCTGCAGGACACATCATGCCACAGAGCTGTGGTTGTGTCCCAGATTGAAATATGGCTTCCCTGGCCCTGGACTCCTGGACAGAGCTGCATCTGGCTTGATATTTCGGAGAAGTTCTTGGACAGCAAGGTATTCTTCTCGAAACTCCCCATGCTAATAGTCTGAAGTATGCAGTTAGGATCATGCAGGCGGCATCCCTCCACACCAAGAATTAGCTACAGTTAGTTAGCAGAACACTGCATTATTTATAACCATATGCGGTCGACGCTTCGGTCAGATGCTGTGTTCTGTAACTGTGCCCAGCACAGAATCCTCACTGAGTAGAGCATTCGCTTTCTTGTGATAGACAGTTCAGGCTGTGTTTGGAAGATGGAGCTGAGGAGGCTTCTTGGACTCTGAGATCTATCACTTCTCTATCTGACTCGCCCCTCGAATGTTGCTTTTCTTCACATAAGACACTTGGCACACCTTCAGAAAAGTGGTACCTTTCAGGCTGGCCTATGGTGCCTTCTCTGGTCCTTGCCACAGGAGTCACCGAAGGGTGTGGCCTGTCAGTGAACAACTGGAGGCAGGAAATGAGGAAGGAGGCAGCAATCTAGAGCAAGGCAGTGGCAATTAGGAGCTCGGGAGAAGCAAGGCTTCTCTATGGAGACCTGAGAGCCGTCTCCGGTGGGAAGAGCTTAGGAAGGAGGCTTTGGCCTCCTCATCAGAATGGCCTTGGAAGTGGGGAATGCAGCATATTGAGGTCACCTGAAGCCGTGTGTTGGGGACACTGGAAAAGACCCCACTTTCAGAAAGCTAAGTCGCGTCCGAGAGTGGCTTGGACCTTGGCATAGGGCTGCTTCTGTGACCCAACTGGGCCTCTCAGAGACGCTGTCCTGGGCCACCAAGGATGACCAGCCTCGGGGTGTGGAGGCCTTAAGGCCTCCCCTGTGCTCCCAGGCCACTGCCATCCAGTCCCTGTTCCCTGGGATAGTCCAGCCAATAGCAAAGCTCCAAGATAGATATGGTTATGGGATGATTGAGGTTGGCTACCCCCCCTCACCTCCCGCTAGATGTAAGTTTTACCTTGAAAAGAATCCAGATAATATCACTTCGTTTTTGGAAAAAAAAAAAATAGTGGGGAAAAGATCTAGATAAGGATCTAAATAAGGCAAAAACATATATCTGCAATTTTCTTTAAAACATATTAAAAACAAGCCGGGCAGTGGCGGCGGTGGCACACACCTTTAATCCCAGCACTTGGGAGGCAGAGCCAGGCGGATCTCTGTGAGTTCGAGGCCAGCCTGGTCTACAGAGTGAGATCCAGGATAGGCACCAAAAAAACTACACAAAGAAACCCTGCCTCGAAAAACATATATATAAATATATAAACAAAGGATGAGGTTCACTTCAGCAGCACAGGTGTGAACACAGGATGGCCTGCCAATTTGCAAATCACTCCCTATTTTAAACAAAGGCAAAAATGCAATAGGTTGGTAGTGGCTAAAACAGAAGTATACAATAAACCATGCCTAGCAAAATGCACAGTTTTCAGCTTTTTTTGTATGTTGGAAATTCTTGTGATAAAATATCTGGGAGGAAATCCACGTCCTTGACTGTCAAGTAGGGTAAATGGTTCCGTTTGCTCAGACCTGGAGCATGCAGAGTGTAAGAATGCAGGTCTACTGGCTGCTAAGTGTCTGCCGGGGACTCTGTTATCTCCTTTGTTCTCACACTTCCTAGGAAGCAAGTTCCAGCACCTTCACATTGTGGAGGGTAAACTCCGAGGCGCAGAGTGCATGAGCCATTTCTCGGGGTCAGGTGCCTTACAAATGAAAGAATCAGGATTGGAACCACATTGACCAACTCTCGGACCCAAGGCATGGCCGTGGCTCTTGCAGGTTGCGGGGGGAGTAGAGAGGCTGCAAAGTGGGGTTGCATGTGGGCCCTTAGGATTGGCGCTTTAATGGCTCTTAACTTTTAACGGCTATCCAGACTACCGCCTGAGAATTTTATTCTGTTTTCACCTCACTTTTCTTTCTTGTTTCAAACAAATTTATGTATGTAACATTTTGACGCGAAGGAAAAGGTAGGTAGTATTTCTTAAAGAGTGATTTTTCCCCACTCAAAGACAAATTGCTCCTCATGTAACACACACATAAAAGCTATAAAATTGTCCTTGCTTTTACAATGATAAATGTAAAATATTAAAATTCTTCAGTGAAACAAGGTCTGCAAGGACTTTTTAATGGTTTGGTTTTTTTTTTTTTTTTAAAACAGTAAGAAAGATATAATTTATACAAAGCACCAAGTGAGCATGCCCCGTGTAGAAAGGGAGTATTTTTACAAACCCAGCAATTTTCTTCATCTGCTCTCCTGATATTGATCAAAACACCCCATGGGCCATTAAATGTGATACACTTGTGCAATGCACCCATGAGCCTATGAACCATGAGGGCGTGGGGGAGGGGCGAAAGAAAGAATGGTAGAATTATTCCATAGTAGGATGTAGTGATCCGAATGAGGGCAGCTGGATTAGGGCTGTATTCTTACTGGACAGTGATGGCGCACGCCATTATCCCAGCACTCAGGAGGCAGAGGTAGGTGGAGCGCTGAGTTCAAAGCCAGCCTGGTCTATCAAGCGAGTTCCAAGGCATCCAGGGCTACACAGAGAAACCCTGTCTCAAAACAACACAACAACAGAAGACCACATTCTCAGTGGTAGGAGCAGCATCCGGAATGGTGGAGGAGGCTCATGATTTCGCGGACCGCTCTCTTCTGAGGCTGGAACTCATCCTCTGTTGGCTGTCAGCCCATCACACTGGAGTCTCACCTGCATCGTTGAGAAGCCCTGTTCACAGAGGACTTCGTGGCTCGTTTACTAAGTGGTTCACAGCTGTTCACTTGCACCACAGACCCACTCTTCCCAGTCACCTTCAAACCAAAGAGGTCCTTGTCTACAGACTCCATTTGTAGGCTATGGAGGATGTTCTCCGGAACCTCCTCAGTTGCTCCTGCCTTACAAAAGAAGTGCAAGACATCCTCCAATGGATCTTGTTTCTTCTTGTCCCCTTAGGGGTCATTTCCAGTGATAGGGTGAACTTGGAAATATGAGCAGCCAGCTCCAGTCAGTTCCTTGGCATGGTTTCTAGCTCCCCCATAGTTTCTGAAAAGGAAAAAAAAAATTATAAGTAAAATACCTCTATTATTTCACTTCCAAATACCTCTTGCCTAAAGTTTGCAGCCTTTTGCCAAACCCCTGGAGAGCCAATGGTCAATATCGATATCATACTTCAAAAAGGACAGGGAACCTGAGTCAGGCTTGGACCCCACAGCCACCTGGTTATACAGCATGCCTTTGTAGCAACAGAAAACTACCTGCCCCCAAATTCAGTTTGTTGAGGGGTTTCTATTACTTATTTCCCTCATTCTACCTTTCAAAAGGAAAGGAGGAGACTGCTCTCAAATTTAGAAAACAAGAATTAAATCCAATTCCACCTCAATATCTATCTGCCCTGTAATAAAGGGCAGGAAGAATTTAAAAGGAATTCCAAGTTCCCAGAACAAAGAAATGATAAATGTTTAAGGAGATGAAAGTCATAATTACCCTGATTTGATTGCTATTTGTTATATATGTTTTGGTTTACATATGACTTGTACCCCCATAAAAGGCTCCTGTGTTGACGGTTTGGTCCCCAGCTGATGATGCCATTGAGTGCAAACTGGACCACGAGGGACATAGAAACACAGACTTGGGAACATCTGATCTAACCCCCTTCTCTTTAGAAAAATATAGGTGACCACTTTAAACATTTTTAAATACACCATTAAGTTCGCCAGATTTAAGTGTATTTGTAGTATTGAGCTATGAAGAGCTTATTCGGCATCTCAGACTGACTCCATGCCTGTGCTGGCTGGCTTTTTTTCAACTTGACACAAGCTGAAGTCATCTCAGAAGAGGGAATCTCAATTGAGAATATGCCTCCATAAGACCCAGCTGTATGCAGGCCTGTAGGACATTTTCTTAATTAGTGATCGATGGGGGAGGCGCCACTGTGGGTGGCGCCATCCCAGTCATATAAGAAAGCAGGCTGAAGTTGGGCAGTGGTGATGCGCGCCTTTAATCCCAGCACTCAGGAGGCTGAGGTGGGTGAATCTCTGTGAGTTCAAGGCCAGCCTGGTCTACAGAGAGATTTCCAGGACAAGCTACACAGCAAAACCCTGTCTCTAAAAAACCAAAAAAAAAAAAAAAAAAAAATAGAAAGAAAGAAAGAAAGAAAGAAAGAAAGAAAGAAAGAAAGAAAGAAAGAAAGAAAAGAAAGGAAGGAGGGAGGGAGGGAGGGAGGGAGGGAGGAAGGAAGGAAAGAAAGAAAGAAAGAAAGAGAGAGAGAGAGAGAGAGAGAGAGAGAGAGAGAGAGAGAGAGAGAAAGAAAGAAAGAAAGAAAGAAAGAAAGCAGGCTGAGCAAGCCACAAGGATCAAGCTAGTAAGCAACACCCCTCCATGGTCTCTGCATCAGCTCCTGCCCCCAGGTTCCTGCTCTGTTTGAGTTCCTGTTCTGACTTCCTTCAATGATGAACTACAATGTGGAAGTGTAAGCCAACTTACTTTCTTCCCCAACTTACTTTTTGGTCAGGGTGTTCAATGCTTCAATAGAAACCCTGATTCAGACAATTCCCATTAAATAATATAACCTCCTTTTATAACAATGATGAAATGTAAACAGACTCAATGTCATAACTAGGACAAGGTCTTACAGTCTTGGAATGAAGGGTTCTATCCCTTACAAAGTCTGGTTCCTTAAAATGAGAGTTTAGAGAAATCATAAAACGTTTGTCTTGCTGGGTCACCTCATTCAAAATGACTGTCTACAGTGTCATCCATTTATCTGTGAATATAATAGTCTCATTTTTCTTAACAGCTGAGTAACATTCCATTATGTAAATGTGCCATATTCTCATTATCCATTCATCAGTTGATGGACATCTAGGCTGTTTCCAACTTTTGGCTGTTGTGAATAGAGCAGCCACAGACACAGATGAACAAGGATCTCTGTAGTAAGCTGTCGAGTCCTTTGGTGTATATCTAGTGTCAGTATAGCTGGATCTTGGTGGATCTTGGGGTAGATCAATTTTCAGTTTTTGGAGGAAATGTCACACCAGTTTCTGTAGTGGCGACATCAGATTTCACTCACAGAAACAGTCAATGAGTGTTCCGCTCTCCCACATCCATGCCAGCGTATGTTACCAAATGGTGTTAGATCCCAATCATATTGACTGTGGTACGATGAAAGCTCAAAGTGGTTTGAATTTACATTTCTGTGGTGGCTAAGAATGTTGAACATTTAAAAAAGTGTGTCTTGCCCATTTTTATTTCATCTCTTGAGAATTCTCTGTTTAGTTCTATGCCCCATTTTAAAAAGGGTTATTTATTTTCTAAATATGACTATGAATTTTTGAGTTCTTTGTATAGCCTACATACTAGCTCTCCGACATATGTATATCTGGGAAATATTTGTGTCCCCCCCCCCCAGGATGTTCTTCACTTGAGTGATGGTGTCCTTAGACAAGGGGTTTTCAGGTGTTTGGTGGCAAGGTGCTCACGCTTGAAGCTAAGGCTACTCTGGGGAAAATGTATAGAATGCTTAGATGTAGCACTCTCCAAACTATTGACTGCATCCCGCTGTGAGATATTTAGTGTGTGTGTCCAGCAATCTTTTAAAATGAAATAAAATTGAACAGAACATCTCAGAGTACAGTACACAGGATAGGAGTTAACAGGTGTTTTTCAAGACACACTTTCAGCTCTAGAGTATGCCACATCAGTGAAAAATATGTGTTTTACTGTGGGTTTGATTTTTCAAATTAAAAATGGTAACAGCTGCTATTATTAATGCAGAGCAGGGAACAAAATGCCTCAGCAATGGGTCATGAGTTGCTAGAGAAGTCACAAGTGGAGCTGGTGGTAGACACTTCCAAGCTGGACAGTTCTGGCCATCTTCCTTCTTGGCCTCCATAGACTGAATCTAGGTCTATGGCACAGCAGACTGGCTCATGTGGTCACCAAATTCATTGACTAGGCTGAAAGTACAGCCAACACCTCTGCACCTCTGGGGGGCCGAGAGAACAGAGCATCTGGGTTTTATTTTTAGTCTTCCCATCTTGTCAAGGGACTGTCATGAAAATGAATGGTAGTCTCCAGAGAGAAAACTTGGAGACAGAAAATTAATGATGTGTGTGACTCCTATACACAGAAAGCACCCAGATACTCATATCTGTGTGCAAGTATTTCATTCCATCATTCCTTAAATCAGGGGCTTAGGTGTCCCTAGGACAAGGCTACACACCTAACACTGATCAGATTCCCATAGAGAGTGTAATTACTAGGGTGCTGCCAATACATTCTGCTGTAGATGGAAGTTTTCTTGTGTCCCGCCCAGTCCCATGGCCCCACAGCTGCTTATAAAATAAAAACTCAGAGACTTATATTAATTACAAACTGTATGGCCTATGGCTTCAGCTTCTGGCTATCTAACTCTTTCGTTTTAAATTAACTCATTTCTACTAATCTATATGTTGCCAGATGGCCGTGGTGTTACCAGTCTACTGACATCTTGTTGGTCTTTGGGCAGTGAGCTTGTGTCCCCTGACTCCACCCTTCTTCTCTCTGTATCTCTTCTTGGATTTCCCACCTGGATGTAAGCTTTCTTGCCACAGGCCAAAACAGCTTTATATCCAATGGGAGCCACACATATTCACGACATACAGAAAGACATCCCACTGTGAATATATATTACTCTCACTGGTTAATAAAGAACTGAATGGCCAGCCACCAGGCAGGAAGTATAGGTGGAACAGCTAAACTGAGAATTCTGGGAGGAGGAAGGGCTGAGTCAGTGGAGTCACCAGCAGTTGCAGGGAGAAGCAAGATGGGCATGCTGAACTGAGAAGAGTCACGTGGCAAAGCATAGATAAGAAATATGAGTTAATTTAAATTGGCTAGTAACAAGCCTGAGCTATTGGCCGAGCATTTGTAATTGATATAAGCCTCTGTGTGGTTACTTGGGACTGGTGTCCAGGAAAGAAACGTTCACCTACAGCATTCTAGAGTTTTGAATAAAGAAGTAGACTGAGGATTACAGTTCTTCAGGCAGTACTGCACAGAGGATCCAAGGCTGTAATAATGATATAGGTGGTGTATTCAAAACTAAGGCCTATGTGCTGTGCTGGATCCTTCCCATAATGTAGCATGTGCATGATGGATCTCCTTTTGTACATCCAACACTCCTTCCTGATTCTGACATTAGCATCCTCCATCTGCCGCTTCCTATGGACAATCCTTCCGGCCTCACTATCCATTCTATGTGGTTCTCTTGGGACCACCAGTTTATACCATCTTGCCCTGTTCCCTAGGCTTCAACAGTGGTTTGTGGAGAAGGCAAGAGACCCAAGGTCTTCCCAGTGTCTGATAACTCATCAAGCTGCAGGCAAGGGCTCATTCTTTTCTACGGGAAACGAAACTTCGATGCTCTGAGTAGGAGCTGACTTTGGCTCTATTTTCTCCCAGCCACCCAGAGAAGGCCCACTGGTCAAGTGAGAGAGAAGTCTGGACAGGAGAGATGGCGTGTGAGGTAGAAGGGCTGGCTGTGCATCTTGATGACCTGAGTTCAAGCTCCAGGACCCACATAAAGGTGGAGGGGAGGACCAACTCCACAAAGTCCTGTGACCTCCACATGGGACCCATGGAGCGCCCATGTGAGTGCGCGCGCACACACTCACTCACTCACTCACACACAAATACATCAGAAAGAAATCCGATGTCCAGCACGCTATGCAGCAATTCTGCTATATGATCACACAAGGTCTCACTTTGTAGTCCTGGCTGACTTGAAATCTGCTTTGTAAACCAGGCTGGCCTTGAACTCCAGAGATCCACCTGCTTCTGCCTCTCAAGTGCTGGGATTAAGGTCATGCAGCACAACACCCAGTTTAGACATTTTATTGTTATATAAAATACCTTTATCCAGTGAACTTCTCTAAACCTCACAAATGCTCTGGGTTATATTATTGCTGCTGCTACTGCTGTTGTTATAACACAGATATGAGTCAAATGTTAAAGATAATTTCTAATCCAAGCATCTTTTTTTCTTTTTTTAAGCATAGTTGACATATGTTTTTGTATTTTTGTTATTGTGTGCATAAATGTATTTGTACATACATACATTTTTTTCTTCTTTTTTAATTAAGGAATTTTTTATTCATTTTACATACTGATCACAGATCCCCCCTCTCCTCCCGCCTCTCACCCCTCCTGCCTTCCCCCTCCCAGCCCACCCCCTATTCCCTCCTCCAACAAGGCAAGGTCTCCCATGGGGAGTCCACAGAGCCTGGTACATTCAGTAGATGTGTTCTGTATCAAGGTGTCCCACCATAGGTAGTGGGCTCCAAAAAGCCAGCTCATGCACCAGGGATGGATCCTGATCCTTCTGTCAGGGGACCCCTTAAGCAGATCAAGCTACACAACTGTCTCACTTATGCAGAAGGCCTAGTCCAGTCCCATGGAGGCTCCACAGCTGTTGGTCTAAAGTTCATGAGTTCCCACTAGCTTGGTTTGGTTGTCTCTGTAGGTTGCCCCCATCATGATCTTGATGCCTCTTGCTCATAGAATTCCTCTTCTCTCTCTTTGACTGGACACCTGGGGCTCAGCCTGGTGCTTGGCTGTGGATCTCTGCATCTGCTTCCATCAGTTACTGGATGAAGGCTCTATGATGACAGTTAGGGTATTCACTGATCTGATTACTGGGGTAAGCCAGTTCAGGTACCTGGGAACCTCCCCAGCACCTGGCCTCTCCCCATCCCCATGACATCTCCCACTGTTATGGTATGTCCCTCACTTCTCCCCTGCTCTATATCTGCTCCAACTCAACCATCCCATTCTCTCATGTTCTCATCCTCCACCCCCTACCCTCCATGGCCCTCCCTCATCCCCAGTTTACTCATAGAGAACTCCTTTATTTCCTTATACTTAGTCATTAGGGAAATGCAAATCAAAACAACTCTGAGATACCATCTTACATCTGTCAGAATGGCTAAGATCAAAAACATTGATGACAGCTTATGTTGGAGGATTCAGAGCAAGGGGAACACTCCTCCACTGTTGGTGGGAGTGCAAACTTGTACAGCCACTTTGGAAATCAGTAGGGCAGTTTCTCAGAAAATTGGGAATCAAATCTACCTCAAGACCCAGCTATACCACTCTTGGGTATATACACGAGAAATGCTCCATCATACCACAGAGGTACTTGCTCAACTATGTTCATAGCAGCATTATTCATGATAGCCAGAACCTGGAAACAACCTAGATGCCCCTCAACCAAAGAATGGATAAAGAAAATGTGGAACATATACACAATGGAATATTACTCAGCAGTAAAAAACAATGACATCATGAAATGTGCAGGCAAATGGATGGGACTAGAAAATATCATCCTGAGTGAGGTAACCCAGACTCAGAAGGACAAACATGGTATGTACCCACTCATAAGTGGATGCTAGATGTAAAGCAAAAGATAAACAGACTACAACCCGCAGCTCCAGAGAAGCTAGCTAACAAAGAGGACCCTAAGAGGGATGCATCTTTTTCTTTTTTTTTTTTTTTTTTTTTTTTTTTTTTTTTTTGGTTTTTTTCGAGACAGGGTTTCTCTGTGTAGCTTTGCGCCTTTCCTGGGACTCACTTGGTAGCCCAGGCTGGCCTCGAACTCACAGAGATCCACCTGGCTCTGCCTCCCGAGTGCTGGGATTAAAGGCGTGCGCCACCACCGCCCGGCTGCATCTTTTTCTTTAAAAAGGAAAAAATAAAAAATAAAAGATCTTCTACCCTCAGTCTCCTCTACCAAGCTCTGACCTCTATCATCATAGATTGTTCAACAAACTTGGATTTGAATGCCAATGTTTGCTAACTACTAACTCAATGATTTTATAGAAAGTACCCAAATCTTCTCAGCTTCAGAAAGCTTACCTTGGTGGGTTGTTGGAAACGTACCAGAACAACATAAACTTGGTAGTGAAGATCCTCAGGATTGGGTGAACTAAAGATCTGGCAGCTTAACTCCCAACCCTGAAGCTCCCTGGGACATGCACTCTGGGATGGTGGGTGGCTAAGACCTCCTACATTTTTCACCAACTCAGTCTTCAAAGAGGAAAGAAAGCTGAGGAGCAGATCTGTCTTAAAGGCGTTGGTCTGAGCATGCCCCAGGATTACCTACCATACCTATCAGGTAAAGGTCTGGTCATATGATCTCACCTACTTCAAGGGAAGTATAGTTCAAGCCTGAATGCTCATGTCCCCTCTATACATCTTGGAAGAAAAGGGCACACAGTATTTGGTATAGAGCTGGTGCATATGGGGTTATAATGCATGCAAAGTTTTAGACTAGTCCCTGAAACAAAGTAGAACTCACATCCATGGTTTCAGTATTATTCTCTCATCTGATAGGAATTGGGAAAGAAAGCTTTTTCTCAAAACAGGTCACAAAATGACCCTTTCTAGGACAGAATGTACTGACCTCATGATCACAACCTGGCCAGCTTCCGTTGGCAGCTCTGAGCACATTTCTCCATCCGGTCCCATTTCCCTAAAAGTCTCTATTCCTCTGCCCCCAGGAACTTCTAGAATCTTCTCTAGAGTGACAATCCTGATAGAGAAGCCCTGGAGAAAAGCCATATACATCTCTGAAATGCTTCCTTTATTCATGGGATGAGCTAAGGCTAGAAGGCAGAAGATCAGGGCTGGGCTGGGGCTGTAGCTCAGCCATAGGGTCCTTGTCTAGCATGCATAATGCTCTGCCTACACCACCACATATATGCCAGGTATGGTGGGTACTTCAAATCCTGGTATACTCAGGAGGTAGAGGCAAGAGAATTAGCTACATAGTGAGTTCAAGGTCAGTCTAGGCTACATAGTGACCCCATCTCGAAGAAGATGATAATGATGATGGATGGATGGGTACCACATTCCCTAGTGTAGTTTTGGCCACACTGTGGATTCCTGCAGACTTGGCATTGATCCTTCTTATCCTGCTGGCAGACTGGTGGGAGGGGACGTGGTAGGTAGCTGAGATTGATGGATTAGAAGCCATCCATGGCTTAATGCAGGCTTGCGTCCCATTAGCCACAGAAATTTGCAACAAGAAACAGATGAGGTCTTTAATTATAAAGTCCTAGCAATTTAGTCTCCCAAGAAGGCAGCGCTCCTAATAAATAGTCGGGCAGAGGGCATGCCTGAGGGGTGGGCTGTGTCATGTAGCTGGTGGAGTGAGCTTGAGGGACCACCCACAAGGCACATATGTCAGAGCAGCCAGAACAGGGCTTGCTCACGACCTCAGCAGATGGGTTGCCAAGGAAACGGAATTGCCTGCTGTCCCTTTCCTGCCCCTTACCCCACCCACCCTCTGGACTGACCGGATGTGTTCAAGGAATTGAGCCCTGGCCAAGGATAGCCCACCTGATCTTGGCTGGGCCGTGACTTCTAAGCATCTCCATGAATAATTCATTCACAGGTTCACCTATTAGGTCTTAAATAGGACAAGATTTCTTCCCTCTTGATGGTGAGCCTCCAGCTGTGGCCAAGAATTGCCCAGAAAAGAAGAAGAAGTAGGAATAATTATATCCCTGTATGGAATATGAGGAAAAGTGAGGGGAACCCAGAAGCATTTCTTACAAAGGTGTACTCAGGGAAAGGGGTGTTCAATGTACGTGTGGAGAGGACTCCTAAGGCTGGGCCCACAACTTCAAAGTAAAGTGGAGGCCATCCCAGGGATCTTAGGCTGGGATTCGCCCACTGGAAGATCCAGAAAGTTGAAGCTTGCTTTTAATAATCTCTTTCTCATCTAAACTAACCTAGATATTTTCCTTCCTCATTTCACTTGTCCAGACAACTTAGAGGGAACTCAATTAACTACCCTTTTCTCTAATAAGTTCAAATCTCAAGTCCAAGGTGTCTGGCCCACCCCAAGGCCATCCTCCCAAGGGAATCTGTGCCACCATGGAAGGAAGACAATCAAGCCAATGCCACGTGATCAACAAGCTAAAAGCCAGACAAACACAGCCAGAGATTTCCAAGGAACGAACCCAAAAAGGGGAAACCTACACCAGGATGTTTAAAACCCTGCTGTGGTATCCATGGAAACTGGAGGAAACCTAACCTGCCAGCCTCATTTCAGGCTGTGGAGACAAGGCAGAGTGAAGCTGAGCTAGGCGGCGTCAGTGATGTCTCTGCAGTCTGTCGAGACACACGCAAGCACTGGTGTGTTTTGACTTTGGCCTGAAACCTCAGAGTCTTTCCATCGAGGAGACGTCCTGGCAAACAGACCAGTAGCAGAAAGTGGTTTGTATCAGGGAGCTCATGGCATTTGAATCAAAAGCTGGACCTGGCTAGTTAGCAGTTGCAGACAGCTGAAGAAGTTCTAAAGAGCCACTCCCAGCCTTCCTGACCTTGAACTCTCCTGGAATTCCCAAGCACAGTTTTGAAATTGTGCTACATCAGAGGCCAGGGAGGGTGGGTAGATCAAAGCAACTCAGTGGACCGGGATCTTTTCAGGAGTGACTTGAAAAATCAAAGCAGCAGGGAAGATGTTAGGTTTAAGGCAATGGGAAGGGAGCTTCACGGGGGACCGGCAGCGCTGGCCTCGTTGGAAGCGTGCCTGCCTAGCATGCACGGGGGGGGGGGGGGGGGGGGGCCTGAGCTCTACCCCCAGCGCCCACCTGATGGTGCGCACCCATAATCCCAGTGTGAGGCCGTCCTCCGCTAGAGAGAACAATGCCAGCCTGCCTGAGGTATGTGAGAAAGGGTCTCACACGAAGGTCTGTTTTCCGGGCCAGGGGTGGGGTCCAGCACACCAACAATCTTCAATCTCCATGTTGATTAGATCTTATTTGTAGGAACCAATGTAAAGACAGCGTTTTCCCACAGTGTCAGCACCACAGATCCTCGTAGTTTAAGGATCGCCTTAGATGACAGTTCTTTCTCAAAGCCTCCTGTCTGTCATCAGCTCTTAGAACTACCTCTCCTGGTGTACTCAGCCACACAACGACTCCCTGGGGAGTCGTAGCCTCACAATGTTTTTATGAGTGACTTTTTATATTACATGTATTTTACCTAAATATGTATTTTATAGTGTATATTGTGTAAGACTAGAGGTTCATCTTGAAAGACCTTCCCAGCCTAGACTTGCGACTCAAAAGTGTTCTAGAAACATCTGCTGAATGAATGAAACGAATGATGCCTCAGAGTCCAGTTCTTGTGCCGGGCGGTGGTGGCGCACGCCTTTAATCCCAGCACTTGGGAGGCAGAGCCAGGCAGATCTCTGTGAGTTTGAGGCCAACCTGGTCTACAGAGCGAGTTCCAGGACAGGCACCAAAACTGCACAGAGAAACCCTGTCTTGAAAAACAAAGCAAAACAAACAAACAAACAGTCCAGCTCTTGCATAGGAATCTAATGGTTCCACAAAAGACAATGAAACCAGGCTCTTGTTTTTTATGTACAAGATCTATTTTTTTCTTTTCTCTCATTCTAATACAAGGGTCTACACTGCATGGGTCAGTTCCTAATACTTATAGATTCACACTGCTTTTGTGGTACAGTGTATTTGGTTGCCAGTCGGGAACTCATCAAACATGTCATTTGCTTCATGGTCTCTAGGGAAGGCCTTCTGCCTCCCCGCCAGCTCTGGACTCTGACAGAGCCCAGCGTTCCCACCTCTCCCTTCCTCCCCTCTCTCCTCATCTCTTTCTCACTCCTCTTTTCTCTTCTTCTCCCCTTCCCATTTTCTCTTCACACCACTTCAGCACATAGGGCATAAAGAAGGTGTCTCCTAGAGCCACAGCAGAAAGGACTGTATACTCACATTAATAAGGGCGGTGCTTATATCCTAAGATCTCCGGCAGGAGATCAAGCCAGTTCAAACTTTTGGCATGGCAGGGCTGTTTAAGAGACTCCCAAAGCATACAGCCTATTGCTTGTTACCTAGTGCCCATTGCTGAAAAAATGCACTTCAGAAACAGAGCCCAGAAAGCCCTGAGCTGGAACTAACTTGAATGCCCCTGCCTGAGGACCAGCTTTCATGGCACCAGAAGGCACCGTGCAAGTTTCCACATGAGGGAGGCCACCAACAATCCTACCCAGCTATGACACCTGTGAACCACAACAATGACCAGCACTGCATGATAACTAAGGGTGCAGCAGTGGCATGCACACCTTGGCAGCAACCAACAGCTCCCTAATTGGACTTAGGACCCATTCAACCAGAGGGAAATTATGCCTGGTACTGGGAACCTAGCCAGTTACCCAGAGCTAGTGAAGTCAGAGCTGGGGAAGTCACGGTCATCGGAGGAGACTCTACCACAATCACTATTATACTAAACCAGCATAATTCCTAACAGCAATCTGTAAACATTCGTCTTTGTAGCCACAGATAAGTATAGTCTTCACCCCTCATCAAGGAAACATCTTTTTGCAACAGGCAGAGACCACTATAGAGAACCATAACCCATCAAAATGCAGAGTTGTGGAGGCCAGTCCCAATGGCTTCATTTATAAACCAGTCCCACGCCTGAGGCTCAGGGAACATTGGAGAAGAGGTGGCAGAAAGATTGTAAGAGCCGGAGGGAGGATCAGGGAGTTTGTTGTGAAATTGTGTCTCCTGCTAACATCGGAACACATACCCATAAAGCCTCACCAACATGACTGCCCAAATGTGAGCTGAACAGGGACGACACCAATGGACATGCTAACGGGGATGAGGAAAAGCCATGAGGCTCAACCCTACACGAAGATCTATAGCCAACCTAGGAAAGCTGAGAGAGGGAGAGATGGTCTTCCCCAAGGGAGAGGACACCAATTGGTTGTCTAGTCACACCTGAAAATATACATGCAAGTAACATAATGCAGACTGAACAGGTCACATTTGGGAATATAGATGTATAATATATATATATATATATATATATATATATATATATATATATATATATATGTTATATATATATGCAATAACAAGAGGCCATGAATTTGAAGGAGAGTGGGGAGACTTTGGATATAAGGGAGGGTTTGGAGGGAAGAAAGGGAAGGGAGAAACATTGTAATTATATTGTAATCTCAAAAATCGAATAAAAGATTTCAGCGTGGAAGCAAGGAGGGACTTCCCCCCATTATTCTTTGAAAATTTCTTAGATGTAAACAGTGGGTCTTGTCATATCCACCCCTCACTCTGCACCTCCAACTCCCCCTCCCAACTCGGTTTCCAAAAGATGGCAGAGAGGGAGCGGCATGTATGGCTGAGAGCCGCAGAGCCGGAACCCCGGCAGTAGCTGCAGCAGCAGCAACAGGTGGGGACCCTAACCGATGAGAGTGTATGAGAGAGCAGCCACCGAGAACAAAGGAGCATGCTGTTGTCAAGTAGGTCCGTCCTTGGGCCGCCAGGAGGCTGGGCCACCACAGGCAGCCTCATCCTGTCGCCACCCACTAGGCTCACGCTGCCACTCGGCCGGCAGGCCAAGCCCAAGGCATGGAGCTGCTATCCCGCTGCTTGCCCTGCTGCGAGGAGGAGGGAACGGGGTACGGTACTGCCCGTGGGCTACAAACACGAGGGCCGTGTCTAGGGTGTGGTGGGGCTGCTCCTGCTGAGAACAAGATGGTGTGTAGCAGCCGGAAGCTTGCCCAGGCCCCGTCCCCAGACTCACTGCCCAACTTCCCGATCGCCCTGACTGAGTAACAAGATATTCCAGACCAACGATGCTTCATTTTGTGATAAAGATGGCGAAGTAGCTCCTCACAGTTGACGGCTTCTGGTGGGTTGGGAAGGACTCAGTTTTCTCTAAGGGGTTGGCCCTGGAAGTTTGACCATGCTTCCACGAGTACATGGGAGGGTGTAAGGGTGAGAGGGTGGACCTGGGACGAATGGGAATAGAGTGTGATTGGGTGCATTGCATGAAATTCCCAAATAATTAATAAAAAATATTAGCTGGGGGAAAAAAAGAAAGTTCCACTGAGTCTATTCTCAGTCCACAGTTAACCAGAAAGACATTGTGATTCCCTTCCTTCTGAGGGCGCCCCCTCTTTCCTTCGGTTAAACACTCTTTCTTCTGGGCGTCTCTCGTCTTGCTCTTTTCATCCTGTGGCACATCCCTTCCGTCCTGAGCTGCTTTAGCCCCGGGAAGCTTCAGCACTGAAAGTCTGGACTGTGGAGGTTTTTTAGCTACTTCACTGTTAGCCGTTCTCATTGGCAGCTGAACTGGTCTGGGGTCAGCCAACAGAGTGGAGACGAGATAAAGAATAGTGTGCCTTAGAAGAAATAACTGCGCTCATTACATTGTGAGGAAAATAGCTACATAACCAGAATAACATAACCAACAAACCTAACCCAAGTGTGGTCTGGCTAGTAAGACGTGGGCTACAGAGAAGGGAAGGGATGCGGTTTCTTTGTGGTGCTGGGAGAGGGAAGGCTTTGGGGGATCACATTTAGCTCTCACAGAATAGCAAGCTAATAGATAACAGCCAGCACTTCACAACAGAGAAATTCCCCTGTGATAACTTCGCTGCAATAGGGAACATTTCCATTCTTTCCACTTTGTCCAAAAGTGTTTTCCGGTAGTTGGCGGGGCGGTGGTGGTGCATGCCTTTCATCCCAGCACTCAGGAGGCAGAGGCAGGTGGATCTCTGAGTTTGAGGCCGGCCTGGTCTACAGAGCGAGTTCCAGGACATCTAGGGCTGCACAGAGAAACCTTGCCCTGGAAAAAAAAAAAAAAAGTCAAAAAACGTGTTTTTGGATTCTTATTGTAACTTTATCTTGTATCCAGGAATTATTCAGAAACATATTCCTTAATTTTAATGTATATTGAGTATTTCTAGTATCTCTTTGTTGTTAATTTCTTTTTATCCGCAGTGAAGTCAGACAGTCTGTATACCATGGAGCTTTAGTCCTTGGGAATTTGTAGAAATTCAATTCATAATATCACATATGATTACTCATACAATCAGTTCAAATTAATCCTGGCCTGGTGAGTCAGGCCTATAATCCCAGCTACTTGGGAGGCTGAGGCAGGAGGATGACAGGTTCAAAGCCAGCTTGTGCAGCTTAGCAAAACCTTTCATAAAACCATGAATCCAAAAAGGGCTCAGATTGAATTCAGTGCTAGGGTACTTAAGGGGTATGTGTATGGTTCTGGGTTCAACCCCCAATACCATAAATAAATACACAGCCATCTCAGTCATAAATAACTTCTGTATTTTAAGTCTACCACAGACAAATTCTATCAGCTTTGGTTTAAAGACAGAAGATGTCTCGTTCATTCCAAATACATTTGCAGCCACATTCAGTCCTTTCGAGATAACACAGCATGCGTCCTACATCGCTTCTGTTGGAGCCGCTTGTCTGTATCACTGTTGTTCATTTAAGTGATGTTGGAAATAGTCCAGAGCTGTTTCAGATGCTCCTCTTTGTGTCTTAGTTTTACAAGCCTTACTGAAAGATAACTAAGGTGGTTTTCTCTCTGCTTTGTTTTTGTTTATTTGTTTTTACAAGAAGGAAGGATTTATTTTGACCCACTGTTTGAGGTCACTGGCTAATTGGCCAATGAATGAACCTGTCTCAAAGGAGGTGAGTGCCATTCCTAAGGATTGGCATTTACACACATGTGCACATTTACATAGGCACACAAACAACCATGCATTAAAGCAATTTAGTTAATAAAAAAATATAAAATGTTTGGGATGGGTAGTTTACTGAGATTTTTATTACTGTGGGGAATTCAAAGTTATTTCTTCAGATGTGACCTCTGATTCATCCTGTCTCTCAATGCTCAATATCTTCTCGCTATGTCTTCATTTATTTGCCTTTGCTCATATATTCTGTCAACCTCTCTCTTCATGATCCATTTTAAATTTTCTTTCCCTATCTACGTCAAGCCTATTGTGACACCCATCAATTGAATGGTTTCTTTCAGTTCTAACATTTCATACATGTGCACGTGTTTTGATCAAACCTATTCCTCATCCCCCCTCTTCCCCTATTCCCCCACTTCCCTCCCAATTTCACATACATTTTTTTGACCCACTGAGTTCCTCTGTGTGGCTTGGATGTGGGTGTATACAGTAGGTGATGTACATGTGTACAGTAGATGTGCATGTGTACAGTAGGTGATGTGCATGTGTACAGTAGATGTGCATGTGTACAGTAGATGATGTGCATGTGTACAGTAGATGGTATGCATGTGTGCAGTAGATGTGCGT